>NC_046160.1:25172904-25472904 GCF_011064425.1 Rattus rattus | reverse complement strand
TATTTGAGAGAGGCTCTCACTGTGTAGCCCAGGCTGGCCTTGAACTCAAACAAACAGATCTGTCTGCCTCTGTCTCCCAAGTGTTGGGATTAAAGATACACTGGTTTACATCCAACATTCCATGAAGGACATGGGCCACAATTGGGGCTAGTTTACCTACTGCCCACACCCAGAAAGTCATACATGAATCCCTCTGCTGAGACTGAGGGGTTCACGAAAAGGTAGTGCTTTGGATGAAATCGTGAATGGAAAGGAGTTACCTTGCTTTTACTCATCCATGGCCAAAGGATACTGTACCCATTTCTTTTGGGGATGACTCCTCTAGAATGTCCTGCTCCCTTTTGATGACTCAAACGCCTGTAATTCCTCAGAACGCAATCTCTATAGAAGATACACCCATGCTTTCTGCTATGACACCAACAGGATGAGCAAAAATGACATCAAAGACTATTTCATGGGCCCATTACAGGGTGCACCAAAAATCTGTTCATAGCAGTATAGCCTGGGTGACAAGAAGCTATAATGATACCCACTAAGAAACCCTAAAAATGCAAACTTACTAGCTAGCACCCTAAGGATACACGAGACTTTACAGGTAAGCTGAGAAATGATCATTCAAGTCTTTGGGAAATGATGTAGAAAATCACAACACAGGCCAGAGTTTAGATGGCGTATTGAGAGGTTGGTAAGCAATAGACTACTATTAAGATCCATGTCCCATCAGTTTTTTTTGAACTGCTACTCAGTAAGTCTCATGAGTTGTTAGAAACTCAACTCTGCTCACTGAAAGTAAAGCAACTTGGACACCTGCACAGGTGACTACGGGGACACAATTTGCCCCTTGCACTTCCTGTCCATTGAGAAAGGAGTTCACTGTGTAGCCTAGGCTAGCCTCAAATGTATGACTCTCTTGCATCTGTCTCTTGAGTGTTTAGAGTATAGGTGTGTGCCACCATGTTCAGCTCCGCCCCCTTACTCTTAACTTGGTTTAAAAAACTGAACTTTAGATGGCCGGTGCACAGGACAATCATCAACTAGAACCCTAGATTTAGCAACACACCTCCTGCAGAGAGGCTCAGTGTCTGGCCCCAAGTCTAAGTTCTTGTGACTAAGTCACAGCATTCCAAACAATCAGAAGTGAATGTTTTCTGTAGTGCTGGGGTCAAACACAGTGCTTGGCTCCAAAAGCCCTCTTCTGTTGAGCTACATCCCCAGTCCTAGTTTTAGGGTCATGAAATTCAGCAAATAGACACATAGTCCAAATGACAGACTGTTCCTATCTGCTCATAGAAGAAATTCTCCTGGTTATTCACACCACTAGCAGCGAGCTGGCTGCCACTTAGAGACCACACTCCAGGATTAGTAAGGAAATCATACAGGCACTCACAAGAGAGTTAAGCTGTGACCTGTGATCTGCTCACCCTTCTTAGAAATGGCTTTCTGCTGCCAGTGGTGCCATGGTGGTTCATGCTTTTAATCCCAGCACTTAGGAGGCTGAGGCCAGCCCGGCCTACAGAGTTCCAGGACGGTCAGGGAAACCCTGCCTTAAAAGGGGGTGGAGGGGTGGGGTTAACGGTGCTGTCAAAAGCCACTGAGACATAATAGTTTCATTTTTTTAGTGAGCTTTGAAAAGATAGTACAAAATCTAGAAAGAGGCCTATTTCCTTAAAAATAACAACAGACTTTAAATGCATTTAAAAGTAGCCATTGACACTAGTCCGTCTATGTAGGTTTCAAAGTGATTCTAGGTTCTGGGGATATAAAGCAGTCAGTCCACACTTCTCCATTTGGCCCGTGTCTGAACTATAAAAAGAAAATTTATAGCTGTCTCCTCCTAAGCTGTCAAGCCACAATGAATGTGACAATTATTATAGTCTTCCCATGTCATGGAAACTCCTACAAACTAAGCATTTTATTTTATTTATGGCAAAGACATATTGTGAGCTAAGTCCAAAACATATAGTTAATAATGAAAAGGAAAGTCTACTTAACTACAGCCTTGGCCAAGTAACAGCACCACCCCAAACAGCTTGCTCTCAGGTTTCTAACAATGCCCTGAGTCATTCTGTCTGCTGCAAGGACGAGGGTTACCGCACTGACAGGTGTCTGGTTCTTTGTGGCTCTCATACCAGTCCTTTCACATCTTTGCTTTTGAGACAGTCTTACTCTGTAATCGAGGCTGAGACTGGCCCAGGATTTACAACACACCCTAGTAAGCTCATGGTGATCCTCCTGCCTCAGCTTTCCCAAGTGCTGGGATTATAATTGTGTACTATACTAGCTTTTTATGAAAGCATTTTATCCAATCAACAGGATGAATTTTGGTGTCCTCGTGTGTGACCTACTCACTAGGTTGTTATTAAAAATGACAAGCCTAGGCAGCATGTGGCAGTACACTCCTTTAGTCCTAGCACTTGTAGGCAGAGGCACAAAGAGATCTCTGTGCACTGGAGGACAGCCTAGTCTGCACGGAGAGACCCTGTCTCAAAACGCAAAACAAAAACAAGTCTGCAAGTTCCTCAGGCTCGGAGTTTGGTAAAGGCATTTGCTATCAAGTCTGACAACCTGAGCTCAAGCTCCAAGACCCATCTGATCAAAGAAGAGCTCCTACAAGGCATTCTGACTTTGACACATGTGCACATGCATACAAACAAGTATTAAAAGAAAAAAGTCAGTGTTCTCAAGGACTCAGTTAGGGATTTACTGCTGTGAAGAGACACCATGACCAAGGCAAGTCTTATAAGGACAACATTTAACTAGGGCTGGCTTACAGGTTCAGAGGTTCAGTCCATTAGCATCAAGGTGGGAGCAGGGCAGCATCCAAGCAGGCATGGTGCAGGCAGAGCTGAGAGTTCTACATCTTCATCTGAAGGCTGCTAATGGAAGACTGATTTCTAGGCAGCTAGGATGAGGGTCTTAAGCCCACGCCCACAGTGGCACACCTACTCCAACAAGGCCACATCTTCTAATAGTGCCACTCCCCGAGCCAAGCATATACAAACCATCATAAGGACCTCAGTCCCTAGACTCGTCTACAATTCTGCATGTGGGTCTCCTGATTTTTTCCCCCCTTTTACTAGTATTTAAACAGGAGTGAGACGTTTAACAGAAAACACTGACACAATTTACAAAAGCTACAAGTTTATTAACATTATATATTCTAATGCTAGAAAACTTTCAAACAAGTCATTCTAGGTCTCAAATAAGAAATTGCAATATTCATTCAGTATTAATTAAAAAAAGAAGGGTAACCCAGACACACATGGCTGTTACTCATTTGGGGGGATCTGTGTTGATGCCGTACTTTTCCTTGAGAAGCTTCAGCTGCTCCTCCTTCTTCTTGGTGTCCATCTTCTGGAATGCCTGCAAGAGTGACAAGCACCAGAGTTAACAGGTACTGAGCTCTACAGCTTACCAGCAGCACTAGCCTAGAGGAAGCCCCCACACCCAGCACCAGCCTCTCTGTTGAGTGGACCACACTCACCCGGTTAGCATTGTAATATAAAACCACAAGGTATCTGTTACAAACGTTGAATCCTGATAGGTGGTCACAGGCATTCTTAGCATCAAAGATGTCTTCATAGACTACATAGGCTGTTCCTCTGGTTTCAGGTGTATTTCCTCTGCACAACAGTTAGAAGACAGTTACCCAAGCATCAACAATTCCCAATCTTTTTGAATCTATAACTGGGTCTTGTTTGTTTTGGCACTGAATTTTTAAAAACACAAACTACATATTCAAGCTCTCTATTCCAAGACTTTACTTCCAGCCCTATAAGAATTGTTTGGAGACAATAAACAGAAATAAGTTTAAGTAACTTGAAATCAACCTAAAAAATAGCAGAGGGAATAGATACGCTAAGAGCATGTGAGTCTTTAAGCTAATGTGTTTTGAAGTGGAATATCTCAAGACTAAGAGAAAGCTGCATATGCATGAGCGCAATCGAAGCTGCGTGAGATCAGCACACACTGTGCTCATGTTTCTAGTCCTCCCTGTTTCTCATGCTCAGAGTAACTCTTCAGGCTTGAAGTGCAGACAGTACTTACGACTGATGGCCTGTGAGCCACAATAGCTAACCAAGGTTCTGCTGTACTCTCTATGCAGCCCTTGGTTGGGCAGAGATACACCAGCGGGCAGTTATCTGTAAGCCAGGCAAAATGCTGGCAGGTGGGGGGCCTTTACCCAGTTATGGGCACCTCTTAGGATCACTACTCCTCGCCTTACCTTCTCTCAACCCCACAGGCTTCCTTGGAGAGCTGGGGAAGTGAGAGATGCCACAGGAGCCCTGACCCGCAGGCGGCAGGTGGCCAAGGTGAATGTGTATAGCTGTCAGCCCACTTTCAATGGTCTGGAATATAAAGTAGGCCCCTTGTGCAACCATGGGATGAGGTTTGGGACTGTGGGGTGACTCTTCACCTGCAAAAGTTCCTGCATAGGCAGAATACGGATCACACAGTAGGTGAAGTATTTTCCAATAGCAAAACACTGGCTCAGATGGACAAGCAAAAATGTGTAAAAGTCTAACTTCAAAATTGTACTTTTGGAGCTGGGAGGTATAGCTTTAATCGTGGCACTCGGGAAGCAGATGCAAGGGGATCTCTGAGTTCAAAGCTAGCCTAAGCTAGAGTGAGTTCTGGGACTATTACACAAAGAAACCCTGTTTCGAGAACAAACGAACAAAAAAAATCGAATCTCTGGGCATGGTAGTGGACACCTTTAATCCCAGTGCTTGGGAGACAGAAGCAGGTGGATCTCTGTGAATTCAAAGCCAGTCTAGTCTACATAGTGAACTATGCAGAGACTCTGTCTCAAATATAGCACTCCTGCCCCCTAACAGGGACAGGGAGTCAGCGTCATTTGCTATGGTAACTCCTATCCCTACTCCTCCAATCTAGACCCAGCTCAGAGGCAGAGAAAGACAGAGTGGTAGGTGTGGCAAAAAAGTCCAGTGCCAATGAACTCAGGAGATGTTTGTTTCAGACAAACACTCTATGGGGGTCTACGCTGCCCTTGCCTTGAACTTGTAATCTTCCTGCCTCAGTCTCCAGGGCATTTCATGTCCTGTTTGAGGAGGGATTTTTATATTTTCTTCTCTTGATATAGCATTAATGACTATTAACAGCTTAATCATTTTCAGGATTGTATTAGGGATGCAAGTTGAGAACTGTTCAAAGAGGGGGCAGAGAAGTTTGCATTCCTTAAGGGCAAAGGTAAGTTTTTTTCTTTTCTTCCAGACAAGATCTCCACATGCAGCCTAGGTTGGCTACACCCATGTTAGCCTCCCAAGTACTGAAATTCTAGGCACAGACCACCCTACCTAGCTCAAAAGTGGTAATGTGTTTTATTACCATAGTGCCTTCCAACATACAGCATCTGCTAAGATTCATTTTAAAGCTAGAGATCTATTCTCCCCCATTTAAAAACATCATCACCATCATCACCACCACCACCACCACCACCACCATCATCACCATCACCATCACCACCACCACCACCACCATCATCAGTGTGTACGATATGCACTGGGCACATGTGCCACAGTATGGGTGTGGAGGTCAGAGAATGTCTTGAATCACTGTCTTGCCACTTTGGGTTCCCAGCAGGAGCCTTTTACCTGTTTGAGACAGATCACCCTTTCTCCCATTAATTTGCTCACACATTCATCCTCTATGAAGTTCTTTCCTATTCCTTCTTAAGAACTGCAATAGGGACAAAGCCTAATCCCATTCTTCTTCTTTTTTTTAATTTCTAGGGATTAAACTGGAGTCCTTTCACATACGAGGCAAGTGTTCTACTGCTGAACTATATATAACCAGCCCTTATCCTGACTTTATACATTCTCCATTTCAGGGGTCCTAGCTCTCATTTCAACCTCACACCTTGAACTCTACACTATAATCTGAATTTTAAAAGCATGTATTTGGAATGTGTCATGTATTGCTCAGTAAAATTTTCCTGACTGGTAGTAAACAGGAATTAAAAACCTCATTCATAATCTGGCCTTTCTAGCTTCAGCTACTTTACATCATATACTGATCTCGGTGATATTTGTCCTATATTATATGTTTTTAAAAATGACT
Organism: Rattus rattus; assembly: GCF_011064425.1. Lineage (NCBI taxonomy): Eukaryota > Metazoa > Chordata > Mammalia > Rodentia > Muridae > Rattus > Rattus rattus. The sequence continues at coordinate 25,466,823 of NC_046160.1, read as the reverse complement.
TATATGTTGGGCAGTAGTGTTGCACACCTTTAGTCCCAGTACTCAGCAGGCAGACGCAGGCAGATCTCTGAGTTCGAGGCTAGCCTGGTCTACACACCAGGACAGCCACTGCTATCTGAATAAACACTCTCAAACAGACGAATGTGCATGCTGTGTGTGGAGGTGTTTATATGTAGAGCAGGTGCCCTTGGAGGCAGACGTGATGTAGGATCCAACTGGAACCAGAGTTACAGGCAGTTGTGAGCCACCCGATGTGGGTGTTGGGAACAGAACTTGGGCCCTCTGGAAGAGCAGGAAGCACTCTTAACCACAACCATCTTTCCAACCCCTATGCAAGACTTTAGAAAAGGCAACACTATTGAAGGCTGTAAAGAACACAAAGTACCAAGTGTCTCCTGCATGTCAGGCTGATCAGTTGAGTGATCAGTTGTCCTGGTGTGTGAAGAAGCCTGGCTAGGTTTTACCAAGTTCCATTCTAGAAAATCAGTACTAGCTGAGTGGAGGTGGCCCACATCTTTAATCCAAGCACTCAGGAGGCAGAGGCAAGCCAGTCTCTGAGTTCAAAGCCAGCCTGGTCTAAAGAGTGAATTCTAGGACAGCCAGGGATTCAGAAAAACCTCTCTAAAAAAACAAAATCAGTACTGGCACAGTACTTGGCACCTAGTAAGCAACAGAGGCTGATCACAGGGAGGGAACGGATCTGTTGTTTCTCATTCTGCAGCTAAGATCCAGGTTCTTGGGCCTCAAAATTCTATGACTATTCAACAATCACACTGCATTAGGATGGGCAGCGGAACTAACAGTGAAAGGTAGGCATCACCCCTTCCTCCTGTCAAACAAGACATTACATAAAAAGTGTGAATCCCAGATCATATGGAGCCACATGAGGAAAGGAGAGCTGTGACAGAGATTAGTGAGGAGAGCTACTTTAACTGGGGCTCGGGGAAAACTCTCTGAAAAGTCCTCCTCAAAGCTGAGAATAGGCTGAGAAGGAGCCGGGTAAGAGCAGCTGTGCTGGGCAGCCTGAGAGAGCTTGGAAGCCGAGGCCCTGAGCTACTGTGGCTTTGCTCAAGCTTTGACTGCACTCTATTACCAAGCTGTAGCCCCTGCTGTGTTTAATTTACCACACTATACTGCCCAGATTGGTCTCGGACTTGCAGTCTTTCTGCCTCTGTTTCCAGTGTGGCTCTGATTACAGCTGTGTTCTATATGCTGGTTCTTAAGTTGGGGTTCTGGTATCATTCTCTACCTTTAACTTAAACATCTCTTGTGAGTGCTATGAGTAAGCTTCATAATGCCTTCAGAAATTAATCACAGCCATGCTACTGTTCTATTCATTTACAGCACAGCGGACTGAACTCAAGGCCTTGCACACTCAACTACTAAGCTGCATGTCCAGCCCTACTCAGTTGCTTATGTATGTGGGTGGTTACTGTGCACCAATCATGCACTGCTACCAACACGAAACCGGCAGGCAGTCACCTCTGCCAAGAAAGGCAGGTGAGCTCATGGGCACTAACATGATCGTGTATTAACTAGATGGCTCTTAACTAGACAGAGGTTAAGAGCACTGACTGCTCTTTCAGAGGTCCTGAGTTCAATTCCCAGCAACCACATGGTGGCTCACGACCATCCGTAATGAGATCTGGTGCCCTCTTCTGGCCTGCAGGCACACATGCAGGGAGAACACTGTATTCATAATAAATAGATAGATAGATAGATAGATAGATAGATAGATAGATAGCCTTAGCAGTAACTAAGTAACTAAGGGACTAACAGAGGTTCAGTGGCTTTATGGAGAGTGGTGTATGTTCAGACTGTGCGACCTGATCCAAGCTAAGTGTCTCATGAGAACTGAAGCCCAAACAGATGGAACGGTCTGCCCCGTCTCACCTAACTTGAGAGACTCTGTTAGTATCTGAACTCAGGCCTAACAACCAATCCAGTCGATTATCACACTGCCTCCACATTGAGAACCAAAGGGCCACCACCCAAGTTATCTTACAGAAGAAAGAAAAACCTAACAAGTCTGGTCACTTGTCACATGGCTAGTTACAGGCATTAATGGCAAACCTTTGTTCCCTGGCTCCCAAACCAGAGACAATCTACACATATTCTTTGTTCTTCGAAGGACCTGGAGTTCTTGCATCCCTCAAAATATGGACAAACTATATTAGGTAGGGAGTACAAAGCCCTTAGCAGTTGCTCAAAGGACTGAGACCTTCAAAAGAGAGCGCCTGTTCTATGTTTCATCCTCATTTGTCTACTAATGGGAATGTGTCACAAGTGACGATATATTACCAGGAAGCAGTTTACTCCCAGGAGAGATGGTGGTCATGTGAAAGCAAAGGCCTTAGGCTCCCACAGTCCTAAAAGCCAGGAAGGGGGCTCTGAGGTTATAAAAAGAAAACCTTTGGCTTGATTTGAGATGCAGTCTTATAAGAAATCCAGGCTCTATAGATGAGAATCACCTTCAACTCTTGCCTCCGCCACACAAAATGAGATTATAGGCCTGTCCTACTACACTTACTTCAGAAAACTTATAAAAAATATAGTGGGGTTGGGGTTATGCCTGCCTCGCATGTGCAGCGCCCTGGGTTCAAACCAACAGGATCTTCCTAACGGTGCCTTCCTAAAGAGAAACCTTGTGACTCTCCAGTAAAGCTTTCGAAATCCTTTCTGAGGGACCCTTCAATGGCACAAGTACTGTATAGTTTAATGGTTCCATTAAGGATTAGAAGGTTTTATCACTACTCCATGATACTAGGAAGGAACTTTTACTCAAGGGTCTTGTAGTCCCACTGCAAAACAGACACATCATTACATACCACACGTGTAGTCCTGGTGCCAGCTACAATTCTGAGATTATAGATTAAGCAACCATATCCTTTAAGTGACATTTTAAGTCTAGAAAGACTTACACTCTGATTTGACGAATAGGTCCATATTTCCCAAATATATCATACATTTCTTCTGCTGTGATTTTGTATGGCAAATTCCTTATATACAAAATCCGATTTACTTCAGGTGGGAGGCGGATCTAAAATGAGAAATAAGTATCATAATACTGAAGGACAGCAGTGCAGCCATGATAAAGACCCCAGTGATACCAAAGAAGAAGCCAAGAGTAAGAACTACCACCGGATGCTCCTTAGAAAAGCAGCAGAGGGAAGACTATCGGGAGGAACTAAAACCCTGTTTTTTGGTCACTCTAATTTAACAAGTATTTCCCACTTCACTTACACATCCTTAATGTCTCCTGGGAAAGAAAAGACAGCAAACCCCCACTCATAAGCCTTCTTACATCTTAAGAAGCTGTGTCAGTGACTTCTCTTGTTCTTACAGGCTTTCCCTTCCCACCAGTTTCCAGTCCTCAGCTGGGCAGTTGATCTGGTCCTCCCAATCCACACAAAACAAAGGACTGGACTCCTCTTACTTACCCAGCAGTTACTAAGTGCCTTTTACATGTACGCAGTGGGACAGGTCTTAAGAGAGCTGCCTTGAAGGGAAGACAAGGTGTCTACTTTCTCTGCATTTTCTAGCTCTCTCTACTTAGTTTATCTTGCTTTTGTTTTCAGTCATGCAAGTTGAAAAGCAAAGTCTGTACTCACTGACTCATGTTCTCTATAAGACAGACACCCAGACCTGAGCTGCCACCCAGCACTCTGCTGAAAGTGCCTTCACTAACATCTTTTCATTCCAGCGGTCCTTCTCAGCCTTCTGGGGTGCCTGGCTGTTGTTGTTCCTCCACACTGTTTCTCCTCACAGCTGCATTTCCTCCTATCTTTGGCATTAATATCATCCTACAGTTTGCTGCTTGCTTGACCTGCTGCATATCCCTCACTCTTAGACTCTTACTCTACACTGCTGACTCACAGCTCACTCTTCCCAACTGCAGTCAACAAAGAAATGACAATAATTACTTATTAAACTGACATGGCTTTGGTCTGAAGCTAAGTATTATATGAATGAAAGAATATTTCCCCTCAGGCTGGCGAGCTGGTTCAGCATGTGAAAGGCAGTTAGTAGCAAGCCTGATGACCTGTTAATCCCTTGGTAGAGAACGGACTCCCCAGAATTGTTTATTTTATAGCATACACACATGCACTAATAAATACATTTAAAAAAGCTTATTCCCTACCTTCACATGAGTAGTGGTGATAATTGTTAAACAAACTATAAACGTTTCAGATTTCCAGGTCAAGCTTTATAATCAACAACTGCCACACAGATATATTTCTCCAGTAAATCCATTTTCTCACTACAGAACACTGTGTGAGCCTCTCTCTCCTCTCCTAAAACGTCACCACCCTCATTCCCTGTAAATGTGAAGGGGCTCTATACTTTTCTCAGACAACACAGGATATGATCCTGGCTCCGCACTTCTTGAAGACAACAGATATGATCAATGGGAACTATATATTCCTATTGCTAAACTTTATTTATCGATATCTATCCTTTTTTCTTCTATTGGTATACTAACCACTCTATTTCTGTCATGGTTTGAGGTGCTGGGAATCAAATTCATATGCTCATGCATGCTGGGCAAGCACTCTACCACTGAGCCACATCCCAGCTGCACTCTAGGATTTAACAAATTGTTTTTTTATCAGGTCTCTACCATTCTATTGGCTCAATCTCAATGGTATGTAAAAAGCACTTTAGGTATCTTTAGAACAGCTCGATTTCTCTATTAATAAGAAAAATCATAGGACCAACTCTGCAGTTTTGTCTTAATTCCCAGCATATTTTCATTCTATAGGAACCAAGGTTTCATTCACTGAAATGACTTGCATAATCACGGTTGCCCAAAATCTTCATCAGAATATCCAATGGCCAATTATGTGTCTTTGTTTTGGTGAGATTCTAAGTTTTAACCATTTCCTACTTTCTTGAAAGGATTTTCTTTTCTTAAAGATGCTGATAACACTCCGCTCACTGACAACAGTAGAACATAAGCCCGACTTTTCGCTTAATTCACTGCTGTGTCCCAACACCTAACACCGGCGGGTGGCACATAGTAGGTGTCGCCGGCATGTGGCACATAGTAGGTGTTGAATAAATACAACTGATGAATTGTTTCCTGTTTGTAAGACTAGAGACACAGCAGGCGCTTACATATATCAACAGAGGATTCCCAAAGTTCTACGTTCGAGAAAAACCCCAGGCTCCAGCTGGCAATGAACAATAGAGTTACTCGGTACATCTTTTTGGACTCAGATCCTAACACTTGGTCCTTGGTGTAGGTCAAGCAGCAGTGACTGTAGACCTTACACGGTCACTGATACCAAGGGGCTCTCACTAGGGGTGGGGCGAAAAGTCGCTCAAGAAACCCACCCCTGAGGATGAGGCCAGGACAGAATCTCCTCGGACTGAACAGATAACGCGAGTTTTCCCCACCTGTGGGCGGAGGGACAAAAAACGCTCCCACACCCGTTGCGACAGTCAAGCAACGACATCGCTTCCCTACCGCACAGAAAGCGGGGTACTCACATTCGCCCTCTTAGCCGCTTGCATCGCCATCTTGGCGGGCCGATGTAGGTTACCGTAAGATCCTTCTGGGTATTTCTAAAAACTCAGTCGCCTTCGAGGGCGACACGGCGTCACATACAGGATATTTACAGCCAGGTAAAGCCGGAAGCTGTTACGGCACTGCCGGAAGGTCCGCGTCTCAAACTAGGACGTGTTTACTTCCTAGAAAAGATGCTCCAAGTCAAATTAGAGAGAACGCGTTGTCAGTCCGGAAGGCGAAAAAGCGAGCTCCAAGACGCTTCCGGATACCGGACCGGAAGGGGCGGGGCGAGTGTTACAGGAAGGGAGGTGTTCCGCTTGAAGGGGTGTGGCTTGAGGACCGAGGGGCGGTGTCCACGAGTGATAACGGACCCAGGGGCTGAGATTTAGCCCTTAGGCTGCGGAGGCGTTCGTTGCTGGCCAGCGCCTCCTTTACTCCGAAGGTCTATCCGGAGGCCTGGGCCTCGGGTCGCGCTTTACCTGACGGTCGAACTCCCTTACCCGGTTCCCGCGACTCTTGTCCACGAAGACAGAGCACACCGCCCTTCACATACACCTTTTTATTTCCTTAGACCAGCTTTACAGGAGCAGACTTGGGAAGAGAGCCCACTCCCAAGTTTGCTCTGAGGTCCTCCTTGGGGCAGCTCCAAGACGATTTTACCCACGTTCCTGTTAGCGTCCACATATTAGCCACATGAATATCAGTTGCTGGCTAGACTCTTCCAGAACCGGCAGCAGACTTTGGGGGCTGTCCGTAGAGAAGGGCAGAATCTGCTCGGTGAAAGTTTCCACCAGTGTTTGTTTGTACTAAGGAAAAGAATATCAACCTGAAGAAAGCCTTACCCTGCTATTCCCCATCCTGTCAGTCTCAATGTTCTCTGAGTATCAGAAACAGCACACCCTTTCACTTACTGTCATGAAAGATTTACATAGCTTAGTACAAGAGGAATGATGAAGCTTTATCTTACCCATTAGGTGAGAAACTGATGGAATATATTTCCAAAGCTGGCGCCTTCTGTAATGCTACAGAAGATTTTAGGAACATAAATCTGTTGAAGGTTCAAACTTACCTAATAGGCTTTCTTAATACACTGAGAAGAGGTCTACCTGAAAACAAAACCTTTGATCTATATGAAGACTTTATACTGTTAATCCTGATAGAAAGCTATATAAATAAACATAGGAATACATGGGAGGGTTCGGAGAATTAATTCTCTGTGTACAGTTACCCATCAATATACAAGGTGGCAGATTTCTTCATAGGCTCCCTAAAGTGAGCTATGACTGGGTATGTACAAAGGCAGTTTTTTTGGGTGACACTCATACTTTCTTTCACTCAGCACTCACCTTATCCCTAGATTGCAGCAAACTAGTGATAGGACTTCCTCGTTTCAAAAGTAGTTTTAAAAACAGGACACATTAAGACTATCGACAGCTTCTCCTATTAAACCACAGAAAACTTGGCCACCCTCAGGAACCAGGCAGTTGACATTCTCCCAATAGGATCAACTCCAGCATCTTCCAAAGGAGAGAGATCGATAGTAATATTACAAACAAAAATTGGTACTAGTTAAATCAAATTTAGGTCTGGCAGTGTGTGCCTGTAATCCCAGTACTTGGAGGTTGAGGCAGGGAGATCTCAAGCTTGAGGCTAACCTTGGCAACCTAGTGAAACCTTGCCTCAAAATAACAAATCAATACAAGTGCAGGTGGCAAGTGCAGTTTTTTTTTTTTTTTGGTTTTTTTTTGGAGCTGGGGACCCGAACCCAGGGGCCTTGTGCTTCCTAGGCAAGCGCTCTACCACTGAGCCAAATCCCCAACCCGGCAAGTGCAGTTTGACCTAAACACGCTGGCTGTAGAAATACTGTAGTTAGTGGAATTGTATGATAGCATGTGTTACCTCGTGCATCTTTCACTGTTCCTTACTTCATCACAGCAGGAGGGAACAACTACACGAAGCCCGCCCCCCAAATAAACCCACTGGCATCCAGGCACGAGTGAGAGTAGAAAAGAAGAAGTCCTGCTCCAGGCTACAGAACAGACTGATTTTGGTTTCTTTGAAAAACACAAATATTATGAGACTATGTTTTCATTTTAATCCTAGGTGTGGGATATGGGTTAGATTGTCCTCAGCAGCTATGATTTGCCTTGTGCTCCAGCAGGGGTGTGATTTTTGTCAGCTCCAGGCAGTTTCTGAGATTGTGTGATGTTTGGAATTCTGGGTACTCTTCAAAGCTATATATAAATCCAAGGGCCCCTGAGAGGCAGGTGAGTTGTTGGTTGAAGAAGAAACAAGAGGAAGCTAGGTATCCTGACTGGGAGGATCAAACTTACCCCAAGGAACTCAATGGCCCTAACCAGCAGGGAGTAGTTTAAGGTTAGTGTTGCCCTTTTTCCTCTCTATCCCTGTTTCTCTCCCATCTAGTGTTAGTGGGTTGAAAAAGGGTGGAGAAGGGTTGAAAAAAAAAAAACAAATCACAGAGTAGCATATGACAGTACAGGTCTGCTGGGGTATCTACTGGGGTATCAGGGTCACAGTTTGATAGCATTGTTCTTATCTCTCCTTTTCTACTCACAAGGGAAATGGAAAAAGATGAATGGGAAAGAAAAAGATTCAAGCTACGATGTAGCTCTGTTGGTAGAATGTCTGCCTACTATGCATGAAGCCTTGGCTTTTGTGATGGTTTGTACATGCTGGGCCCAGGGAGTGGCACTTTTAGGAGGTGTGGTCTTGTTGGAATAGGTGTGTCACTGTGGGCGTGGGCTTTACAACCCTCATCCTAGCTGCCTGGAAGTCAACTAGCAGTCTTCAGATGATGTTGAACTCTCAGCTCCTCCTTCACCATGCCTGCCTGGATGCTGCCATGTTCCTTTGATGATAACGGACTGAACCTCTGAACTTGTAAGCCAGGCCCAGTTAAATGTTGCCCTTATAAGAGTTGCCTTGGTCATGGTGTCTGTTCACAGCAGTCAAACCCTAATTAAGACAGCTTTGATCCCCAGAATTACAGAATCCGGGCAAGGTGGTGTATATCTGTAACCCCAGCCCTCAGGAGATGAGAGGCGAGAGACCCAGAAGTTCAAGGTGACTCTCTGCTAATGAAGCCAGCATGGAGACAGGAAACCCTGTCTTCAAAAATATCCAGATTTGGTGTTAGAACGTACACGCGCACACCAGCAAACACACATACCTGCTTCCTGGATTCCCACCCCAGCCTGCCTTTGACCATCTCTAGATGAGTCTGTGTGGCATCATCTTGGGGTGGCTGCTGAGCTGCAGGAGTGCCTTGCCTTCAGTGAATCTTAGAGTTCCTTCAGAAAAACCTCCCCTGTAACTGAGTCCAGCTGCAGCCACAAGCTTCCCTGCCTTTTGAAGTTTATGCTGCAAGCCAGCTTGAACTGGAGGAATAGTGCCAGCACTCCAAGCCAGATGGATGACAGCTGTGCCCACTCCACTTGATCCTCTATGGAGCAGCACAGAGCCTCCAGCCTGAACTTGGCCTGTGATGGAAAGCATAGAAACTGCGGAAACTTTCTCTTCTGTCCAACCTTGGACCAAATGCCAAAGCTTGCATTTTGAAGGGACACTGTGGAAACTTTCTCTTTTGTCCAACTATAGAAATAGCCTATGTACATCCATTTTGAAGGGACACATTGACAGTTCTTCATTTCTGCCTCTCTTCTCTCTCTCTCTCTCTCTCTCTCTCTCTCTCTCTCTCTCTCTCTGTGTGTGTGTGTGTGTGTGTGTGTGTCCCTTATTATCTCTGATCAAGTGGAAAACAGGCTTTAGTTAAAAAAAAATGTAGTCATATCCATTACCTCTATTCAAAATATGAAATAACACCCAAGAAATCCTTCTTTTCCTTTTCGTTGTTGAGGATCAAAGTCGGGGGGCCCTGAGCATGCTGGGAAATGTTCTACCACGGAGACACACTCCTAGTCTTCCTCTTCTATTACCCTGGACCCCAAAGAGAGGTCTGCATGATTTGAGGAGCAGATTGCTCCTGGGTCTTGTGTTAAAATGTGCACAGACGTCCTATCTGCTAGCCTTGGTTCTCAGCCCCCATAGCAAGCCACATAGCATGTTTGATGTCCTGAAATTGTTAGCAATACAACAGGGTAGGGTAGGTAGGGTAAGGTAACACACCATGGTTTCTGGGTATCCTAGAGAACTGCTGGGGTTCCGAGAGGTTGGCTCACCCAGAAATAAGGCCACGCTGAGTAAAGTGAGCATCAGGCTTTCTCACCTACAAGAAGTAACATCTGAAGGGTGGTAATCCAGACCTCTGCAATGGCTGCAGCTTGAGACATTCAGTTCTGGGATAGGCTCAAGGAGATCTTTAGGGACAATGAGGCTTCCATCAGGCAGCTGGGCCATGGCCAGATCTCCAGTCTTCCAGTGTCCCTAGCAGCCAGACCCCAGCTCAGCCACATGTCCCAGTGCCTCAAATTCCTAAAGGCTCCTGGCTCCTGGGGGTGAAACATGCTTGCTCAGTTGCTGCAGAAAGAGGTACATTAAGTAGGGAGCATGATGTCACCCATGTGTCACTGGCCACTCTTCCTAGCTCTTCCTCTTCTAGGAGAAAAATTTCAGGATGAAGTCCAATTTTGTGAGTAAGAAAAAAGGGAAAGAGGGAGCTTGGTTTGTGTAAATAAAAGGCTACATACAGGTCACAGAATCAGTGATGTCATAACTGATAGATTCTCAGTTAGTTACTTAAGTCTTTTGTGTACATAGAAAGGTACCAAGGTGGGGATGGGGCTTACAAAGATTGCGAAGTAAATTATTAGACTAGGAACAAAGTTGGACTTTTAGCAATGACTGATATTTATTGAACGACAAACTCTGTTCTTACTCTGGGCCTCAAAGGCTTTAGACCATAATGACTTAACCGGAGTTCTGTTTGCATCAGAACCATTTCAAACTACAGAGGCCAGGCCCTGACATGCTAATTTTTAAAAAGTTCCCTGGCTGATTCTGATGCACATTTCTTTCTCTCTGTGTGTGCACGTCCATCTGTGTGCACATGCATGTGGAAGCCGAGGTCAATACCGAGTGTCGTCCTCTCTTCTCCACCTTATGGTTCGAGACAGAATCTCTCACTGAACCTAGAATTACTTGCTCAGCGAGACTGGGCTGCCAGCAAGTCCCCAGGGATTCTCCCGTCTCTGGGATAGCAGGCACACTTCTGATCCTTAATTGTTGTGCTTACATTCCAAAGGCAGGACTTTATGCTCGCTGCTCAAGCCGCTCGTGAACAGAGTCATTTTCCCAACCCCTGATGTACATTTCTAATTGATCCCGACCAACTGAGCTGTGGGAAGCACTGTCCTCGTTTATGCAGCCCTGGAGATCAAACCCAGAGCTATGCATGCTAGGCAGGCATGCTGCCAGCGGAACTATGCCTTACGCTTCCTTGCTTGTATAAATCTGCTTCGCTTTGTTTGCCTTTGCGGTACTGGGGGCCTTGAAGATATTAGGCAGATAGATAGTCTGCCATGGAGTCAAGCCCCTGGCCCTACATCATTTAATTTTTGCAGTCGTTGGTTTAGTCCCACAACCTCCACCACAAGGTCTTTCTCTATAGCCCATGCTGGCCTCATACTTGAAGCAATCCTCCTGTCTCATCCTCTACAGTGCTGGGATCATTCATTCTTAAACTTGCAGGCTGCCTCGGTGGTGCATGTTTATAATGTCAGCACATTTATAACATTTAGAATGTCTGGAGACTCAGTTGGGATGGTCTCAAGTTTCAGACTGTCCTGGGCTACAGGCTTTATCTTAAAATTAAAACAATAACTGAATAAAAGTTGCCCGCCAGCATTCCATCTCACGATTGGATTGTAACTTTCGTTCCGAGCCAGCGAGTTTATTTGGTTTTTACCTACCGGAGTATGGGCGAGAGGTTATTTACATCATAACTTATTAATCAGTCCACATTGAGGCACACAGTTGGCTTCCTTGGCGGTTCCTATGCTACCTGGAAGCCAGGCTGTTTTCAAGAGTCTGTTAAAAAGAGGTCACAGGCTAACTAGGCTTTGGATGGGTTAAAATCAAGGATGGTTAAGAGAAAATTCCTAACCAAGGTTTAATTAGCAAGCACTTTGTTCCAGTTTGGAGCAGGCACAGCAGTTCTGATAAGTCATTTATGAAACTGGGGGTTTATAAATCACAGTCCCCCTAAAGGGACTGTGATTGACTTTGTTCTATGTCTTCCTCAGTGACTCTGATTAGGGCCAGATGTAACCCCCCTCCCCACACACCCTCCCTGTGTCAACAAATGGTCCATCCCTCCCCCTTGCCAGGATGCCGGAGGAGATAATGTGTAAACACATAGTGGGCTCCGCTTTGCAGATACCCTTGGTTTTCATTGTTTTGTTGTGGGGGGAATTATCCAGGGACTGGAGCTTGCTTGGCCAAGGCTCTACAAGGGAGCTACACCCTCACCACAACCCCCTCATTTTACGTAAACACCGTGGCTACTTGTCTTTGGGTCTCAGAATACCCCCAAACACCAATATCTTCTGTGTCTGCTCAGCCCACTGAAAACAAAGGTTGATCTCTGGAGTCTGTTCTGGATTGACCTTGGAATCCCTGGGTACTGGAGTGTGTCCGCCCTGTTTAGGGGACTGGCTGTCACCTTCAGGAGGACTTCACCATCTCCTGACTGATATTTATTGAATGGCAACTCTGTTCTTACCTTGGGCCTCAAAGGCTTTAGACCATAGCGACTTAACTGGAGTTTTGCATCAGAACCATTTCAAACTAGAACCATTTCAGGTAGGAAGAGATATTCTGCTCCACCTGGCTGGTCAAAGTATATTGCCCAGCATGCTGTCTGAGGAAACTGGGAGGCAGACAGAAACCCTAGGCTCTGGGAGGAAGGGAGGATACCCTTGTTCAATGTCCTCTGCAAATGTCTGCTGGCTAAGATTCTCAACCCTGTCTCACAGGACCTTGCGGTCTTAGGTCCTGGAAGACACGATTTCAATGGTTGTCCAGGGCTGGAAACACATTACTTGTTTCTGGGTTGGAATTCCTAGTCTTGTTGACAAGCCCCTTCAGGCCCTGGGAATGGCTTAACCAAACTGGTTCAGCAGATACTGCCCAACTTGGCCCCTTTGGATGCTGTGGTTGCAGCTCAGAGTCAAGGGCTTGCTCTCAGCTGCCACTGCCTCAGCCTGAACTCTGAAAAATCGGTGACGGTTTTCTGAGGTAAAGAGAAGTTTCCTTGATGAGGGGTGAGGACCATACTTATCTGTTGGTACGAGGACAAAGATTTAGGGTGTAGTTAGGGATTATGCTGATTTAGTTAGGTGATGGGTACAGGTTTTCCTCTAAGATTCATGACTTCATCAGACCTGAGCAGTTGGCTAGGCTTCCAGCTGTGGGGATGATTAACCTCTTGTTGAGTGGGTCTTAACCCAATTAGAGAAGTGCTTATTGCCACCAAGGTATTTGCACCATGGCTGCACCTGTAGAGGTGTCATGCCATGTTGGCCATTGTGGTTCTTGGCGTCATAACTGGGTAGGACTGTTGATTGCTCCTTCCTTTGGAAGCTTGCATGTTGCCTTTTGGTACCATCAATCTAGTCCTCAGGATGGAGGCATTCAGGTCAGTTCTAGCTCAGGAACCCCTGGGTCCTGTGTCTGATATATTCAGCAATAAGGATTTATTTACCTTCCACCTCTGGGAGGCAACAAAGGCAAGGACAACAGCGCACGTGCACGCACACACACACACCACACACACACACATGATTTTTTCTCATTAATTAATTAATTTATTTTTTGCAGTCCAGGTCCTTTATTTCCTTTTTGTCCATTAGGCCATGAATTCGTATAGAATGGGCTCCTGCAGCTCAGGCTCCTTTCCATTAGACCGCACAAAGTGGGCTTCTCTGGGTGGCACAGGCTGGCGCTTCAGCTGAACCCTGGTGCCCTTCTCTTGGGCTTCCTTTTCTTTTCTTTTCTTTTTTTTTTTTTTTTTCGGAGCTGGGGACCGAACCCAGGGCCTTACGCTTGCTAGGCAAGCCCTCTACCTCTGAACTAAATCCCCAACCCCTTCCTTTTCTTTCTGATCATTCTCCTTCACCTGCTTCAGGAAGCTGTCTCTGCTCTTCAAGAGCTCACTGTGCTCAATCTGTACATTGATCCTCTTGGCCAGAATCTTGCCCTTAACTTGCTTGTTTACAATGATGCCCATGGCATGCTGGGTGACACTGTAGGCTATATAGGCTGGGGAGGAATAGGGCTGAGGAGCTCCATCTATTAATCAATGTGGAAGCCTTCATCTCTTCTGGATAAGGGCTTAATGAATGTGGTGTGTTGTGGGGAGAAACATTCATACCCTTGTAAGGAACCCCTCACCTATGCTCTAAGGAAGCACAATTGACTCATTGGTCTCTGAAGTGAACTTTGGAAGGATATTCTCTGTTTGTTGTTGGAAACTTTGGAGAAAGCATGGTGTCTTGGTTAGGGTTTTACTGCTGTGAGCAGACACCATGACCAAGGCAACTCTTATAAGGACAGCATTTAGTTGGGGCTGGCTTATAGGTTCAGAGGTTCAGTTCATTATCATCAAGGCAGGTGCATGGAAGCATCCAGGCAGGCATGGTGCAGGAGGGGCTGAGAGTTCTACATCTTCATCTGAAGGCTGCTAGCAGAATACTGACTTCCAGGCAGCTAGGACAAAAGTATTACAGCCCATACCCACAGTGGCACATCTATTCCAACAAGGCTACACCTCCTAATAGTGCCACTCCCTGAGCCAAGCATATGCAAACTATCATAAGTGGACATTGATAAAGTGTACCACTTGGGAAGGAGATTTAGCAACATATAAACACAATGCATTTTGGTCAGAGAACCTTGTCTTTTTTCTTTTGTTTTGTTTTCTGTTTTTGTTTTTTCCAAACAGGATTTCACTGTGTTGTCCAGGCTGCCCTCTAATAGCTCTGTAGACCAGGATACCCTTGAAATCAAAAGATCCTCCTGCCTCTGCCTCTGTGTACTGAGATTAAAGGGGTGCACCATGACAGCCCAGTTAGGACCTTGTCTTTAGAAAACAAAACATCCGAGCAGAGCTATTCTGGGTGGTCTGGGTGTTTAGGCTTGCAAGTCAAGCACCTTTATGAAAAGTCTTTTCTGGCGCTCACACAGTGGGCATATGATGCTACCTGATGGTCAGATCTAGTGTTTCTGAGCAACAACCATTCCTCAAGATAAAAGATCTAAACTCAGTAGCACTAAAGGTTCTGAAAGTTTTAACCAAACTTTTCAAACTTAACCACAATAAAAGTGCATGTGTCAAAAAAAAAAAAAAAAAAAAAAAGTGCATGTGTCAACCCCAGCAAACAATAAGAAAATAAAGCCATAAGGTTATGAATGAAGGGCTCTTATGCATGGCTGCCTGATGCTAACTATCATGGAAGACTGACAGGCTACATGCTTGCATAGATGCCATCACAGCCTTACACAAAGGCACTTCCTTTGTGGTGTGGGAGCCTGTAGTTTTGGTTCTAGCTATTCAGAATGCTGAGGCAGGGGAATCATTAATGGGAGGCCAGCCTAAACACATCAAGACCCCATCTTTGAGGGGGAAAGAAGTGTTGAGGTTTGGTCTGTTGCTGTGGATTATAATGCTAAATTCTGTACCCAAAGGGAAAGTGAGTAAATTCTCACATTTGCAGGCTTTTGTTGTGCAAACCTTGTCCCTTGATTTGGAACTATTGGTTAAATAAAATCAGCTACAGCCAATTACTGGAAGGATTAGAGGTAGGTGGGTTTAGAATGACCTGGTTGGGGAAGAGTAGGAAGGAAGAAGAAAATGGAGAAGCCGCCATGGGTTAGGTTAGTTCAAGAGAGCACAGCCCTGAGGGCCAATTGGAGTTAAGAGCAGCCCAAATGAAACACAGTAAGTGATAACGCAGGGTTGTCTATAGGAAAGTAGATTCTAATAGCATAGAGGGTGGGTATCTGCCCAGTTCTTGTGCTGTTTAAGGCTTATTGTAAATACAAAGGTTGTGTGTGTCTTTTATTCGGGAACTGAATGGTCAAAGGCAGGGCAGAAACTCCAGGTTGGGATTAAAAATTTCCACAACAAGAAGCACTTCCACAGGGGCCTCTCGTGTATCAACCTCTCAATGAAATCCTTGCTAGTCATAAAAATTGCTTGTTATAGCCATTCGGGGTCACCTTCTAGTCACTCGCCATGAGGGGCTGATTCGATGCACCGGAAAAATAAACCTCTTGCGTTTGCGTCGAACTTGGCTCTCGGTTCTCCCGTCTCACTTGGGGGTGGGGGGTGGATCTCCCGGTAGTTAAGGCTCACTTTGAGCAGTACCAATTTTTTTGCCCACCATGGGGAAATGGCCCTTACTCAGATACAAGAGATGAGTGAAGTGGGTTTGGCTTAATGCTGCTTGTGTTATAATATTCATTTTGGTCCCCAAAACTGCTTACATGAGTGTCTGCATGGAAGACACTAAGGGACCCCGAGTTGGTTCTGATTGGTAAATAAAAATGGCAGCAGCCAATGGCTGGGCGAGGCAGAGGCGGGACTTGTAGGATTCCGGGGCTTGGGACAGATAGGCAAGAAAAAAAGGGAGGGATGACCATGATTCAGAGACAGAGGGATCGAGTTTAGGAGCTACAGAAGAAAAGTCATCTAAAATGTAGGTGGAAGGGGAAAGCGGCCCTATGGGGTGAGCTGCCCTGAAGGTAACAGGGCAGCAAAGAAAACATAGAATTGGAAGGTGTTAAACCAGGAGCACTGGCCGGGAAATCTATGCTAGTCATGGGGAGGATTAGAAGTGCCCAACCGTTGAGTTAGCCAAGGCATATCAGAATTAACTGGTGTGTGTGTGTGTGTGTGTGTGTGTGTGTGTGTGTGTGTGTGTGTGTGTGTGTTCGTGAACCCAGAGAGCCCTATGAGAGGGTGCAGTGTGCGCCCTCCACACCGGGAGCTCGGAGCGGGTTAACTACATTACCTCTACAAATCGCCCACTGTATGAGCCCCAGGAAAAGACTTCCCACAGGTGCTGGACTGGCAAGCCTGAGCTACAACACCCACATGTGCGAGCAGATTGGAATCTATATTTGATGTACAGGGGCTGCGGATCTGGTAGAGGGTCAAGGCATAGGCATGGTTATCTCATTGATCCTATTGAACACTTCAACAGAAGGAGAAAAGGAGCGAAATGGAGAGAAGCTGGCCAAAGTGGCTGGTCTTGAAACAGAAGAGAACGCCATGAAGTGGTGTCATTTTTAAAAACAAAATCCCAATCATTAGATGTTACCAAATGAAAACCAAGGAGCCAGACGCTAGGGTGGAAACTTAGTTCTGATAGGCGGAGGAATCACTTAGCTGATGTTTCTCCTCAGCCAATGTGCCAGAAGGAAAAACCCCTTTCCCCTTCATACTGTCTTAAAAACCCTTCCAACGGAATGTCCCTCCTTTCTACTTCCTGTGCGTCTCTGTCTTTCTGACTTCCTCTCACGGTTTTTCCCCTCTGTTCACTCCCTGTCAGCTGGTTGCTTGCTCTGCCTCTTGACCCGTGGTCGACTGTACTCAGTTTTGTTTACAGTAAACAGAAACCTCTTGGGATTAAAGGTGTGTGCTAGGGCTGAGCCTGGAGACAGGTTTTTCCAGTACACAATCTTGGGGTTCACAATGTGATCAAATGTCCTGCTACAGAGTAGTGAGTGGCGTGTGCTGTGTCTCTTTGTGCTGTGTAGATTTTCCTGTTCCAGGTTTTTCTCACTCCTGGCAGATTAGTAGTAGGTTTATGGACACTCCCTGCTCCAACACTCTTTCTGGGATGATCCGAATTCTAGGGTTGACTGGTTATTTTCCAGTACCCCTTTATTGGGCTTTTCAATACATTAAGTGGAATCCACATTTTAGAGTAATGAGACGATACAAAATCGCCCATTATGATGGTTTGCATATGCTTGGCCTAGGGAGTGGCACCATTAGAAGGTGTGGCCTTGTTGGAGGAAGTGTGTCACTGTGCGGCGGGCTTGGAGACCCTCCTCCTAGCTGCCTGGGGATGCTCAGTCTGCTCCTGGCTTCCTTCAGATGAAGATGTAGAGCTCTCAGCTCCTCCTGCACTGTGCCTGCCTGGATGCTGCCATGCTCCCGCCTTGATGATAATGGACTGAATCTCTGAACCTGTAAGCCAGCCCCCATTAAATGTTGTCCTTTAAAAAACTCACACTGGTCATGGTGTCTGCTCACAACAATAAAACCCGAACTAAGACACCCATTAAAAAAGACTCAAGCGCTCACTCTTGACCTGCTGCCTGGGCATGAGGACGTAACTCAGCGACTGTTCCAGTGCCACGCATGTCACCATGATTGTAATGAACTCTAAGGCTCCGAAACAGATCTTACATCAGTGATAAGCCCGAAGAGGTCACCCAGAGGTCTGTCAGCCGCATGGCTGCCGGCACCAGAGCCACTATAATGTGCAAGTATGTGGTGGAAAGAGGAGAAGTGGAACAGTTTGAGCGTTATGAAGAGAGACGGAACTGGAGATGAAAGGGTGGAGAGGAATAGCCCATCGTGAGTCCCCAGCCTTTCCACCCAGGGCCAGGGTGAAGTTCAGCCAGAACTGCTACCAAGGGTCATGTCTGGGCCCACGGTCATGCAGCTGCAGCAGCTGGTGTTAACGTGCATGGCTAATATTACCACTAGAGATCATGGGAATGTTCCCGATCTGGCAGCAGCCCGGGACTACGTAGATGTCCAAAGACTGTGCAGAACTGTCCCTATCACTCACTGGCTTTGGTGCTTTGGAAAGCTGCACTTAGGAGAGCCCTGCACCTTGCCCAGGTAGAGTTTGCCCCTAGGGCGTGAGGGTGGGAGAGTCGACCTGGCCATTCCTCTGCCACAAGATGGTACAGGTGGGGAGGTGATGCTCTCCCCTCGTTGCCACCTCCGGTGGCACCAATGTCATGAGAGTGGGAGAACTATCTTTGCCCCTCACTGGTTGTAGCACTGGGAAAAGCAGGCCCTGCACTTCGCCAGAGGAGCTGGCTCTGGAGATGTGGGTGCAGCAGAGCCAGGCTCTGAGGACACGTCAGCTGACCCTGCCTCCTGCAGATGGCAGCACTGGGTAAGCTCGCTGGAGCAGTGTTGGAGAGCTCTCTCCATGGTGGTATGGATGTGACAGAGCCAACTGGTTGACCAGATCAGCTACCACCCAGGCCCAGATCCAGGGCTTTAAAGTTGGCCCAACCCAAAATTCTGTATCATCTGCGAACTGTTGGGGCATGTGAACGGTCTGGTCCTGCTGATCCAAAGCTGCAGGATCTCCATGACACACGGCAACAACAGGATGTCTGGGAGGAGTCTTGGTGTGGATCCAATATTGATGTTGTGACAGAAACTAGAGGCCTGGAACAAGACCAATGACTCATTGCAGTGAACATTCTCAAATGAAGATGTGTGGACAGAGAGGTACACTGTGGGACACACAGTGACATAAATACAGCTTCTACCGTGAGATGTTTCCCGTGCTTTGTTTTGTTTATTTCATTTTTTTTTTTTTTTGGTGGGGAGGTTACAAGGGCAGAGAGCAGATATGAGGGGACAGGGAGATGAATGGGATTGGGGTGCATGATGGGAAACTCACAGATCCGTCATTGAAAATGGTCTTTAATGCTCTACTGCTGACAGCCATCCTTCAGTTCTGCTGATGGCAAAGACTTGGAGACCGCCCATTACATAAAGGACTTGTTCTCAGAATTGCCATTCAGAGTCTCAGTTTTAGAACTAGACTGTGCTGTGGTCTAGGAGTTGCTCCACAAACCACATGAACACCGCTGATCTCGGTCAGACAGGGAGGGTTTGTTGAATGCACACCCTAAGACTGATCAGATCAGGGACGTAGCTCATGATTATCCGAGGTATGGCAAACTTTTCTCAGGGCAGGCTTATAAAGAAAAAAAAAACCATAAAACCTCATATGAAGGTGCAGGAAGTGCTTCTCAGTGGTCATCTCTGACTCAAGATATTTTAGACATAACAGTTCATATTGACCTTTAACTTGGCGGGTCCTATGTAAAGCTTTGTGGAATTTCTTAAGAATAGCAAACCTCATACAGAACATTCGGAACATACAGAACAAAACAGGGTGTGTGGTCAGCATGTCCTTGCTCTGAGTCAAGTCACTTATCCTGTCAATGACTGGCAGACATGTTATAAGAACAATATGAAATAACTGGCAGACATGGAACAAAATGGCTACAGCTATTCAAAGGCAGAGATTAGACCTCAACAGACAAAGCTTTTTGAAGACTTACCAAATGATCGCTAATTGTAGCTGCTATCTTGTTACTTAGAGACACCTTGTGTATAGTTGTATACTCAGGAGGGATTCCAGTACTAAAAGTGCGGGGCTGGGGATTTAGCTCAGTGGTAGAGCGCTTACCTAGGAAGCGCAAGGCCCTGGGTTCGGTCCCCAGCTCCGGAAAAAAAAAAAAGAAAAAAAAAAAGAACTAAAAGTGTTAATTTTGAACACATTTGATAAGATTTGTTTACTAAATATGATTAAATATATTTTCAGTAACATCCAGCTGCTGCAGATTTAATTAATTTATGAAAAACATTTGTGATACTCTTATCGGCAAAGCTGTTCTTCATTGTTAATAAAATAAAAATCTCCTCTCAGAAAGGATTTCACATTTGTCAATTCAAGTAATAATATTCATACCTGCTTGGGACAATCATCTTTTCTCTGAAATTTAAGAAATAATTGATAGTAAAGGTATGAAGCCTTCCTTTCCTAGATGAATTGTGATTTTAATTTTTAAGATACACTTACGTATTTTAACTAACCTGAGTTCATGTGATCTCATGACATTGGAGTCACCTTGTTGTGAGTGCTGGGAACTGAACCCAAATCCTCCAGAAGAGCAGCCAGTGCTCTAAGCTCTGAGCCGCCTCCAGTCCACACAGTTTTTTGCACCATACAGGATGAGGGGATTTTTGCATCTATAATCTAATTTTTTTCCTTTCCTTTAGCACCGTATAGTTCTTGCTATGCACCAAAGTAGGGCCGGGGAAACAAAACTGTATCTTGGAAATGGGAGGCAGGATAGGAGGAAGGAAAGAAAATCAACTGGACATGACTTCTCGGTCTCAGCAGTACAGTTTTAGGCAAGGACACGCAGGAGGTAAAAATCTGGCGCAGAGCTGCGTGTGGCGGCGCATGGCCTTTAATCCCAGAACTAGGGGGGCAGAGCAGGCAGATCTCTGAGCTCAAGACTAGCCTTGACTACAAAGGGAGTTCTAGGACAGCCAGGGATGCAAAGAGAAACCCTGTCTCGAAGCCCCATCCCCCTAAACCAAAACATCTGGGGTGGGGGAACCCTTTAATCTAGCCATTGTGGGTCTTCTGAAAAGACCCAGTCCTGAAGTTCCAGGATAGGAATTTCCTTAGTTTGGAGTCTCTTGTTTCACAAGATTACTTGGTCTCCAGGCAATTTTAGCAGGGCGGTGTAACTACCACCACAGGGCCACTCCCTTTTTTCTTTATTCAGCTGCGAACAGTTGCAACTTTGTAAAGAGAATAATAAAAAGCAACTGAAGAGTCCTTCCTAGGCAGTGCAGTAGTCAAGTACCAAGAAAAGACTGTCCATTTGGGTATTTGCTGAACCCCAGGATGTTTGTATTGGGGTCTTGGAGTTACCACACAAACCATCCCTATACCAATCTCAGTTAAGCAAGAATAGTTTATTGAACGCATACCATAATACTGGACATCCAGGTCCAAAAGAAGGAAAAACCTAATTGTGGCACCATTTTGTCCCCAGGGGAGGCTTTTTAAAAATCAGATTCAAAAGTTTGAAGGCAAGCAGTGGAGTGGTACGACACTGTTGACTAACTAGACAAAGTGTTATCAGCCAACCTTTAAGGTTGTTCCTGAGTGAGGTAAGGGCAGGTGGAGGACAGGCAGTGCACAGAGGAGCTTCAGAACATTGAGATAACAGGGTACAAGTGATTCAACCATAATTATTTTGGCTTATTAGGAGCATTTTCAGAGTCAGTTAAAATAATAAATAACTATGAACTTAATTTTACCTTGTGAGAAAAATGGAGTCTAGATACAAAATGGCTACAGTTATGTTAGGAGGAGCAGGCCTCAACAGTTTCAGGGTTACTCTTGTGTTATTGTAGTTTAGGGTCAGCCCCTCTGTTTATCAGCCTACGGGTGGATACACTGTCATTCTGACTTATACATTCCAGATGTTAGTGAGTTTAATTTGGAGGGGGAAATCATTGGTGTAAAGACCGAATCCTAAACCTAGAGGTAGATTGATGTAAACAGTCAAGTAGGAAGCCATGATTTTTGAGTATTATTGAGTATTATTGATTTTGTAAAAAACTAGAAATAACTAAAGCTTCTATCAGAAGAACATATATTTAAATTAAGCTATATATAGCTATTTGAGTGTTTTTTGAAGGAATTTTAGTGACATTTAAGAAGTTCTAAATGAACACAGTAAATGTCAATCATATACACTGAGGAACTATATAAGGTTAAAACATGTTTACATAGAAAAAACTAGATAAAAATGAAGTCATCCATAGTTTCTATTTATGTTTTATTTATTGTGAAATTATAAGTGTCTTACTTTCCCAAGTTTTTAAATGTCTATTTTCTGTATTCTTAATAGATTAAGACTAAATATAGGGTATTTATTTATGTATTTATTTTTTATTTCAGAAGCACCTAGGTTAGATCTCAGGTCTTCTGTCATGCTAGCTAAGTGTTCTATCCCTGAGCTATGCCCCCCAGTTTAAGCTTAAGTGTTATAAAAGCATTGTCCATAGTTTCTGATCTCTGTGGTATTTCCACACATAGTGTTTCCACCTGTCTTGAATCTTCACCATTCTTCCCACGTCAGGAAGGTTCATGACTCTGTGACTCTCATAAGCTGTCCTTTACCCTGGCACGCTCTTTGCTCTCTTCTACGTTTACTCTTTCAAACTCACTTCTAACACCAGTTTCAGATTCTCAAAGTGCCTCGAGGGAGCCTCAGGGGCAGTTAGTTGTTCTGAGCTCTGTGCTCTGGAATTGCTTCATATCTGGATGTATGCAGAATGCCTCACATGACCGTATGACTCACAAACCTGCTTACCCTGCTGAATTGTGAACCTATCAGAGGTGGAGTGGATGAGGTATTTGTTTTCTTTCGGTTCCCTGCTTCTTAGAATTTGGTAAACTATTCAGTTTAAGAGAAGTGAACTTTAAACTTATGTCCTCCAAAATGCAAACAATAGAATGGATAAATGGCTTCAGTGGGGAGGTTGACTGTTAAGAACAAATCTGTGACCCTTGGAGAAGTAGAAATTTCTGGCTTCTTTGGAGACTCAGTTGTGTCACCCGATGTTTGTCTGGACGCTGTGGGAGGATGCTTTGCTGAAGCAGATAGATGCTTGAGAGGGAAGAGCGTGAGTAAAACCTGACAGGCAGTGAAAGGACGCACCTTGCAACACTTTCTGGTCCTCACTGGCCCTGCAATGCCTCGATGGTCTTCACTTTGTAGAGAGAAATGCACCAGAGAACTTCTTTTTTGTTCTTTCATTTTTTTTCTCCATCTTTATTAAATTGGGTATTTCTTACTTACATTTTGATTGTTATTCCCTTTCCCGGTTTCCAGGCCAACATCCCCCTAACCCCTCCACCTCCCCTTCTATATGGGTGTTCCCCTTCCCATCCTCCCCCCATTACCGCCCTTCCCCCAACAATCACATTCACTGGGGGTCCAGCCTTGGCAGGACCAAGGGCTTCCCCTTCCTCTGGTGCACTTACTAGGATATTCATTGCTACATATGCAGTTGGAGCCCAGAATCAGTCCATGTATAGTCTTTGGGTAGTGGCTTAGTCCCTGGAAGCTCTGGTTGCTTGGCATTGTTGTACATATGGGGTCTCGAGCCCCTTCAAGCTCTTCCAGTCCTTTCTCTGATTCCTTCAACAGGGGTCCCGTTCTCAGTTCAGTGGTTTGCTGCTGGCATTCGCCTCTGTATTTGCTGTATTCTGGCTGTGTCTCTCAGGAGACATCTACATCCGGTTCCTGTCGGCCTGCACTTCTTTGCTTCATCCATCTTATCTAATTGGGTGGCTGTATATGTATGGGCCACATGTGGGGCAGGCTCTGAATGGGCGTTCCTTCAGTCTGTTCTAAACTTTGCCTCCCTATTCCCTGCCAAGGGTATTCTTGTTCCTCTTTTAAAGAAGGAGTGAAGCCTTCACATTTTGGTCATCCTCTTGAGTTTCATGTGTTCTGGCATCTAGGGTAATTCAAGCATTTGGGCTAATAGCCACTTATCAATGAGTGCATACCATGTGTGTTTTTCTGTGATTGGGTTATCTCACTCAGGATGATATTTTCCAGTTCCATCCATTTGCCTATGAATTTCATAGTCATTGTTTTTGATAGCTGAGTAATATTCCATTGTATAGATGTACCACACTTTCTGAATCCATTCCTCTGTTGAAGTGCATCTGAGTTCGTTCCAGCTTCTGGATATTATAAATAAGGCTGCTATGAACATAGTGGAGCACGTGTCTTTGTTATTTGTTGGAGCATCTTTTGGGTATATGCCCAAGAGAGGTATAGCTGGGTCCTCAGGTAGTGCAATATCCAATTTTCTGAGGAACCTCCAGACTGATTTCCAGAATGGTTGTGCCAGTCTGCAATCCCACCAACAATAGAGGAGTGTTCCTCTTTCTCCACATTCTCGCCAGCATCTGCTGTTGCCGGAGTTTTTGATCTTAGCCATTCTGACTGGTATGAGGTGGAATCTCAGGGTTGTTTTGATTTGCATTTCCCTGAGGACTAAGGATGTTGAACATTTCTTTAGGTGCTTCTCAGACATTCTATATTCTTCAATTGGAAATTCTTTGTTTAGCTCTGAACCCCATTTTTTAATAGGGTTATTTGTCTCCCTGCGGTCTAACTTCTTGAGTTCTTTGCATATTTTGGATATAAGGCCTCTATCAGTTGTAGGATTGGTAAAAATCTTTTCCCAATCTGTTGGTTGCCGTTTTGTCCTAACCACAGTGTCCTTTGCCTTGCAGAAGCTTTGCAGTTTTATGAGATCCCATTTGTCGATTCTTGATCTTAGAGCATAAGCCATTGATTGGTGTTTTGTTCAGGAAATTTTTTCCAGTCCCTGTTTGAGATTCTTCCCCACTTTTTCTTCTATTAGTTTGAGTGTATCTGGTTTGATGTGGAGGTCCTTGATCCACTTGGACTTAAGCTTTGTACAGGGTGATAAGAATGGATCAATCTGCATTCTTCTACATGCTGACCTCCAATTGAACCAGCACCATTTGCTGAAAATGCTATCTTTTTTTCCATTGGATGGTTTTGGCTCCTTTGTCAAAAATCAAGTGACCATAGGTGTGTGGGTTCATTTCTGGGTCTTCAATTCTATTCCACTGGTCTATCTGCCTGTCTCTGTACCAATACCATGCAGTTTTTATCACTATTGCTCTGTAATACTGCTTGAGTACAGGGATAGTGATTCCCCCGGAACTCCTTTTATTGTTGAGGATAGTTTTAGCTATCCTGGGTTTTTTGTTATTCCAGGTGAATTTGCAAATTGTTCTGCCTAACTCTTTGAAGAAGTGGATTGGTATTTTGATTGCATTGAATCTGTAGATCGCTTTTGGTAAAATGGCCATTTTTACTACATTAATCTTGTCAATCCATGAGCATGGGAGATCTTTCCATCTTCTGAGGTCTTCTTCAATTTCTTTCTTCAGAGGCTTGAAGTTCTTATTGTACAGATCTTTCACTTGCTTGGTTAAAGTTACACCGAAGTACTTTATATTATTTGGGACTATTATGAAGGGTGTCGTTTCCCTAATTTCTCTCTCGGCTTGTTTCTCTTTTGTGTAGAGGAAGGCTACTGGTTTATTTGAGTTACTTTTATACCCAGCCACTTTGCTGAAGGTGTTTATCAGGTTTAGTAGTTCTCTGGTGGAACTTTTGGGGTCACTTAAATATACTATCATATCATCTGCCAATAGTGATATTTTGACTTCTTCCTTTCCAATCTGTATCCCGTTGATCTCCTTTTGTTGTCTGATTGCTCTGGCTAGGACTTCGAGAACTATATTGAATAAGTAGGGAGAGAGTGGGCAGCCTTGTCTAGTCCCTAATTTTAGTGGGATTGCTTCAAGTTTCTCTCCATTTAGTTTAATGTTAGCTACTGGTTTGCTGTATATGGCTTTTACTATGTTTAGGTCTGGGCCTTGAATTTCTGTTCTTTCCAGGACTTTTATCATGAACGAGTGTTGAATTTTGTCAAATGCTTTCTCAGCATCTAATGAAATGATCATGTGGTTTTTAATCTTTCAGTTTGTTTTTATAGTGGATTATGTTGGTGGTTTTCCATATATTAAACCATCCCTGCATACCTGGGATGAAGCCTACTTGATCATGGTGGATGATTGTTTTGATGTACTCTTGGATTCGGTTTGCCAGAATTTTATTGTGTACTTTTGCGTCGATATTCATAAGGGAAATTGGTCTGAAGTTCTCTTTCTTTGTTGGGTCTTTGTGTGGTTTAGGTATAAGAGTAATTGTGGCTTCATAGAAGGAATTCGGTAGCGCTCCATCTGTTTCAATTTCGTGGAATAGTTTGGATAGTATTGGTATGAGGTCTTCTATGAAGTTCTGATAGAATTCTGCACTGAACTCATTTGGACCTGGGTTCTTTTTGGTTGGGAGACTTTTAATAACTGCTTCTATATCTTTAGGAGTTATGGGGTTGTTTAAATGGTTTATCTCTTCCTGATTTAACTTTGGTACCTGGTATCTGTCCAGGAAATTGTCCATTTCCTCCAGATTTTCTTGTTTTGTTGAATATAGACTTTGTAGTAGGATCTGACGAATTTTTTTAATTTCTTCTGATTCTGTAGTTATGTCTCCCTTTTCATTTCTGATTTTGTTGATTTGGACACACTCTCTGTGTCCTCTGGTTAGTCTGGCTAAGGGTTGATCTATCTTGTTGATTTCCTCAAAGAACCAGCTTTTGGTTCTGTTGATTCTTTGTATAGTCCTTTTTGTTTCTACTTGGTTGATTTCAGCTCTGAGTTTGATTATTTCCTGCCTTCTTCTACTCCTGGGTGTATTTGCTTCTTTTTGTTCTAGAGCTTTTAGGTGTGCTGTCAAGCTGCTGATATATGCTCTCTTCTGTTTCTTTCTGCAGGCACTCAGAGCTATGAGTTTTCCTCTAAGCACAGCTTTCATTGTGTCCCATAAGTTTGGCTATGTTGTACCTTCATTTTCATTAAATTCTAAGAAGTCTTTAATTTCTTTCCTTATTTCTTCCTTGACCAGGTTATCATTGAGTAGATCATTGTTCAACTTCCATGTATATGTGGGCGTTCTTTCCTTATTGTTATTGAAGACCAGCTTTAGGCCATGCTGGTCTGATAGGACGCATGGGATTATTTCTATCTTTCTGTATCTGTTGAGGCCTGTTTTGTGCCCGACTATATGGTCAATTTTGGAGACAGTACCATGAGGAGCTGAGAAGAAGGTATATCCTTTTGTTTTAGGATAGAATGTTCTATAAATATGTTAAGTCCATTTGGTTCATGACTTCTGTTAGTCTGTCTATGTCTCTGTTTAATTTCTGTTTCCATGACCTGTCCATTGATGAGAGTGGGGTGTTGAAATCTCCTACTATTATTGTGTGAGGTGCAATGTGTGCTTTGAGCTTTAGTAAGGTTTCTTTTATGTATGTAGGTGCCCTTGTATTTGGAGCATAGATATTTAGGATTGAGAGTTCATCTTGGTGGATTTTTCCTGTGATGAATATGCAGTGTCCTTCCTTATCTTTTTTGATGACTTTTTGTTCAAAATTGATTTTATTCGATATTAGAATGGCTACTCCAGCTTTCTTCTTCTGACCATTTGCTTGGAAAGTTGTTTTCCAGCCTTTCACTCTGAGGTAGTGTCTGTCTTTGTCTCTGAGGTGTATTTCCTGTAGGCAGCAGAATGCTGGGTCCTCATTGCATCCCATCCTTCTTCCCTGAGTCATGGTGATCCTCTCATTCCTCTCTGCATCCTCGTCTGTCTCCCTTTGCCCCAGCCATTGGCCACTGGTATCTTTATTGATTGATCAAAAACGAACTGGGGACAAGGGCCTTTAACATTTGGACACACAGATTCCCGATTGAATCAAAGCCTTAGAACCAATCTCCAACATATACCTTAATACCTACACTCAGAAAATGTCTGAAGTTGAAAAGCAACTCTCAGAAAGGTTGTGAGATGAAACTTGAAAATGAGCTTCGAATGGCGGGACACCCCTTTAATCCCAGCACTGGAGAGGCAGAGGCAGCCAGATTTCTGAGTTCCAGACCAACCTGGTCTATAGAGCAAGTTCTAGGATAGCCAGAACTGCATACATTTACATCCTGTCTTGAAAAAACAAAAGTTTGTGAGACCTGTTGAGGCCTTGGTATAATTAAGGCCTAGGTAACTGTTACCTGTCTAACCTTCCATTTTGTGCTGTTACTATTGTAGGGAAACTTTCTCATTTGCTGTTTCTGCTGTTACTAGGAAACTTTCTCACACACGACTTGATTACATATTCTGTTATGTTTTGTGTTCTTAGAAACCAGTGACGGTAGGAATCAGAACTGCTTTGTATAAGTAGTCATAATAAGCTTGGACCTGAACCAACCTAGCAGCACTCCTGCACCTGTGTGTGAAACCTTTTTTTTTTTTTTTTTTTTTTTCTTTTTTTCGAGCTGGGGACCAACCCAGGGCCTTAAGCCTTCCCTAGGCAAGCTCTACCACTGAGCTAAAATCCCCAACCCCATGTGTGAGCCTTTATGGTAATTGCTTTCATAAGCTGCCCCCGGGATGCCCCAGCATAAGAGAGACAGACACCTGTACCTGTTTAGATTAAGACTTCCATTTTGAGTAGGAGTTGAATAAAGTTTAAGTTCCCAAGACCTTCCTGGGAACTGACATCCTACTAGGCAGAAAGAGACATGTATGTGGGTAACTGATATCCTGGTTGGCAAGTTAAGACGTGAATGTTAGACATGTCCCATCCTTGTAGGCAAGTTAAGACATGAATGTTAGGCAAGACAAGACTCCTGCCACAGTTGAATACCCCGGCCAGTGAGAACAGGATAAGTGCACAACAAAGACATGCTCCTAAGGATATCCTCTATCCCTAAATCATGATTGGTGAATAATTTGGCACAGATGCTTATAGATTTCAGACTTTAAAAAGTCGTATAGGATCTTGACTTAAGTTTCAGCTCCCCAGTCTGCTCCTGATCGATCAATCCTGGGGTGAGTGCTCAATAAACTATCCCTGTCTGACTGAGATCAGTGTTCGTGTGGTTTGTGGATTGACTCCTGGACCCCAAGATCCATGGAGAATCTGCAGGGTGACACAGCAGCAGAAATGGAGTCTGCAGAGCCCACTACAGCTTCAGAACAACTAAGGATCAAAAAAAAGGGGGGCAAATCTTATGCTTTTAACAACATGAACTCATGAACACGGAAGACAATGAAGAATCTATACTCCCAACTGCTGCATCTCAGCCAGCAGGCTGCAGTCACAGAGATTGTACCCAATAAGCCATGGACTGCCAGTACGGAGGACAGGGAGATGCCTGTGATTACTGAATAAGGCCAGCCCGAGGCCCGCTGACCCACAACATGGAGCCACTGCAGTTGCATCGTGCGATGCTTGCCCTCCAGGAGGCGGAGAGCATGCTGGAGCAGCAGTGCTGTCCCTGCTCACAAACACAAAGATGGAACCTAGCAAGCACCTGGGTGTCATAGACATCTGGCAGGGAGGTGTGTGGTAGTCAGAACACCTTGCCTAGCAGCAGAATCACCATGATTATGGTTAATAGGACACCCGAGAAGAGTCTTAATAATGGTTCAGTATTTATGATGCTTCAGAAACCTTGAACCAGACAAACGACTCGTTGCAGTGAATATTCACATGTAAAGCTGGTGTGTGTGTGTGTGTGTGTGTGTGTGTGTGTGTATGTGACACACTGCAGTTTCCAATGTGACTGTGATATGTAGTGTGTTTTTTGCTACCCCACCTTAAGCCGGGGAACTAGCCATTCTACCATTCACCACCCAGGTTCACCAGGATCCGTGGATGAAACACACACACTCATTTAGTTTTCAACCTGCCTTATAGCTCAGTTGCTGGGCGTTGCTAATCTCCTGTCTGGGGAAGTGGCCTATGGCTGCTTCGCCTAAGAGCTCACATGGCTGGTCTCTTTTTCCCCCTCTGAAGCATGGCGAAAAATCCTCCTCTCTCTCCTCTGTCTGCAGGCTTGCCTTTGGGACCGGAAATCCAGCCTATTCCTCTCAGCTTATTGGTTGCTTTTGGAACAAGACCACTCCCTACAGTGATGAACAAATAACGCTGGGAGAGTGGAGGAACCAAGCAGTGAGTGCACAGTGGAGAGAGGTGGACCTAGCGATGTGGCAGGTATGAGAGAATGTTGATGGAGAAATGGGTACTGTCATTGCTGAGCAGGGCCTAAAAGCAGCCTGGAGCGTGTACAGACTCGAACACGCTGTCTGTGCAGCAAGATTCTGTGGGTTCTGAGTGACAACAGGTGTCAAGATGAAAACAGTTCATTTTTTCTGGACTGGACCTCCTCAAAAGACCTCTATGGTCCATGCTGCCCCTAGAGGCCACTTCGGTGTTTGTGGTCCTCTGCCCCAGACCATATTGAAGCCTGAAGTGAGGTCCTAACAGCAGCCAGGGCATGCCCGTGGTCTGAGTTAACAGGAAGCTCATGCAAATGTCTGTGGTCTGTGCCCTTGCAGGAGGAATTACAAATACCTTTATAATTCATGGACAGGCACGACACCCGAGGACTATGTGTCCTGAGGACATCATTATGAAGTTCTGCTTGTCTTTTGCCCTCACATCCCTCTTAATCTAAGAATTATATGGGAACTCAAAGGGGACTTCCGGTCCCTCACCGGACAGTATCACTGGCACTCACAATGGTGGTGGTGATGATGATGATGATGGGTGGTGGTGGTGGTGGTGGTGGTGGTGGTGGTGGTGGTGGTGATGATGATGGTGGTGGTGGTGGTGATAATAGAAAATAAATTTGAGGGGTTGGGGATTTGAAAGCTCAGTGGGCGCTTGCCTAGCAAGCGCCAAGGCCCTGGAGTTGGTCCCCAGCTCGAAAAAAAAAAAAAAAAAAAATAAATTTGAAAATGATTTTTTCTTATGGCCTTATGGTCTGCGTTCCACTTCCATCACCCAGAAGAGAAGTGACTCCCATGGCTGCCCCCCTACTTCGATGTACGTGAATGGCCAGGGCCTATATTCTTGTCATCAAATATTTTTTTCTCAGAATAGAATATATTTGGTACTCAAAACACTCAATCTATCTTTCTGCCTGACAGTGTCAAAACTGCGAAGGGGTTAAGAGTGATTTTACTCTATCAAAGCTAGAAAGTTACACCAATTATCTTGAAAGACTGTGTCACTAAATCTAGGAGACAAAATAATTTAAAAAGCTCCCACTTCCCCAACCCTTGAAGTCTAAGGGTACCTCCCCGGGTGCCAGAGCCTCTGTGTGTACTCCCTGTGTAACTGGGGTATCCGTCATAATGATTCACCCTCTGACTGAGTCCCAACTAGTCTGTGTGCATCTAGACATTTTGTTTACAAGAGTCATATGTGGAATCAGGTTTCTTACATATTTAGAGAGCCATCACATGTCCCTTTGGGCTCATTTAAAGTACACGGTAGATGGACCTGAGAACAATGTAGTTACCTAAATGGTCATTATCCTTAAGAATCATGACAATTCAATCTGGCCAAAGAGAGTTAAATTTGTGCTTCCTAAGCCCTCTCTTGTCAAAGCACCAGACCACTGCCTTCCTAGAAGCAATGCCTAAAGGTGCTTTGAGGAAGGGTGCTGTGAGGAAGGGTGCTGTGAGGAAGGGTGCTGTGAGGAAGGGTGCTGTGAGGAAGGGTGCTGTGAGGAAGGGTGCTGTGAGGAAGGGTCCTGTGAGGAAGGGTCCTGTGAGGAAGGGTGCTGTGAGGAAGGGTCCTGTGAGGAAGGGTCCTGTGAGGAAGGGTTCATTGAGGAAGGGTGCACTGAGCAGCCTTGCCTGGGTCTGCTGTCAGGGAAAGAGAGATGCTTCCCTTTCAGTGTCTATAGCAGAACAGAACCCTAATTATGAAGACAGGCTCTCTCTCTCTTATTTTCCTGATCATCATGTAGTAGGTGGTCAACAGAACTACCTGCTCAGAAAGGTTTCTCGGTAGCCATTCTGCCTTACTAAGACTTGGACTCAGAAGCAGTGAGGGAGGTGAAGTCAGAAGCCCCCAGAGTTTGGGAAGGTTGTTATAGTGATGAAGAGTATCAGATGCCTGAGGTTAAGGCAGAGAGTGCCCATCCAGTACTGATTAGTAGTTCATTATCGGGTGTCTTTATAGTGCATGCTTCCCCACAGTCCCACATGCCTGCTAAGAACAAGAGGGCCACCACACATGCACTGTGGTCTATGTTTTAATAAAGGGGCACTGAATCAGGAACTCCCCTTCTTTGACAGAAAGCACTTAGCAGGTTTTTTCTACAGGCATTACTTTAACTTAAGGAGGCACGAGACTGACATGGCCTAGTGCAGAGTGGTTCTGGGAACTCATGAGATGGCTCAGTGGGTTTACTTGCCACCAAGCCTTATGGCCCGAGTTCCACTCCCATCACCCAGAAGAAGAGAAGCGACTCCCATGGCTGCCCTCTAACTTCGACGTGCACGCGGTTCACACATGAATGGCCAGGGCCTATGTTCTTGGCATATCTGGCAAGATGTATGGGGACTCGGAGGTAAGACTCTCAGTGGACTTGCCCTATGAAAAACCATAAATGCACTCAGGTTTCATGTCCGTGACCAATGCTTAAAGAAAAGGAACAAGCTGGTTAGGTCCTTCCAGTCAGAGAGGATGATCTCCTGAGATCAGAAAACTTGTTCCCTTAACTCAGTCTTTGTTTTAATCTTCCACACTATTTTCAACCACAAAATATTTTTCTTAAGGATCTATACTTTTTTCTAAAACAACGAAGTCGTCTTCACTAGTTATCTGATGTCTTAGT
The DNA here is from genome assembly GCF_011064425.1 of Rattus rattus. Taxonomy (NCBI): domain Eukaryota; kingdom Metazoa; phylum Chordata; class Mammalia; order Rodentia; family Muridae; genus Rattus; species Rattus rattus. The sequence goes on along the minus strand of NC_046160.1, from coordinate 25,434,162 downwards.
TTCCTTTTTTTCTTAGATACTCTCCTGAAAGAGAAAACAGCACGTTAATAATTTATGAGCAGTGAACTACCATTGCAATACAGTTCATTCATTTTCCAATGAACCATGTTAGGTGACTACGATGTGTTGGCTCCATGCTATGCAGTGACACTACACGGATAATGGGAGAGTTAAAACACAGGTCTGTGTCTACTAGGAGAGACAGACATAAGCATTCCTCAATTCTATTTCATAGTTGTACAGATATTGATCATCTCTAGAGAATGCTGGTTCTCCATGTGGAGAATGAAGGTGCACATAGCTATCCCCGGAGTGGATGGGGAGGGCTGAAGGAACAGTAGAACCTACTGCCTGGTCCCTATGACTGGGTTATACCTACATTTAAACTTGGTCAATAGCACTCCATTAAAAACATGTTAATAAGAAAAAATCAAAAGCTGTGCTTCATTCATCAAAAATTCTATTTGTTTTCTTAAGCCAACTGCTGGACATTACTCCATTGGCTTCCTCTGCTGCAGTCATGACACATGCAAATGGTGGGAGAGCAGGCGAGAGTCAGGAGACTTAGTCAGGTGTGGTGGCACACTCCTGTAAGCCCAGCACTTGGGAGTTAGAAGCAGAGACATCACATCAAGTTCAAGGCCAGTCTAATCTACATAGTGTGCTCGGCCAGTCAGGGCTACATAGCAAGGCTGGCTTTGTTTCAAAAAGCAAAAACAAATACAAAAGACCTTTAAAAACTTAACTTATGATAAGAATTACTGCTAGGCAAATTCAGTAAAATGAATTATATATTTCTATTCATCTATGTTATAAATCTGGCAGTAGGGTCTTAGATGATGTTCTTTTTTTTTTTCCGGAGCTGGGGATCGAACCCAGGGCCTTGCGCTTCCTAGGCAAGCGCTCTACCACTGAGCTAAATCCCCAACCTTAGATGATGTTCTTATGAAAATAAACAAAATACCCAACCATGAAATATCTGCTTCTTTCCATGTAGATGTCAAAACACAGAGCCTGATTCCTCCTTACATGTGGATTCAGTTAAGATCTTGGCAACTTTCCCATAAAGGAACTAGGACATTTAGTTGTCTAGATTGAGTCATAGGATGTTTAATAATTTCATACTAATTTTTGAAAACTGAAGTCCTAGAATTAGCAGATAACATTTTACCAATGCATCTGACCCCCCCACCCAAGTTGTTGTTGAAAAGTAAGCCTGCCTGGCTTGTGTGAAGAAGTGAAGCGTTATTCACCCCTTAACCTCTTAAAGCTGTCACTGAGGCATGCTCTTAGAATCTTCTGTAATACAAACAATTTTGAGACGGGGTCTCACCATATAACTCTGGCTGCCTTGAAACTAGCTATGTAGATCAGTCTGGCCTTGAACTCACTGGGATTTGCTCGTCTCTCTTGCTGAGTGCTGGGAATAAAGGTGTATGCTAGTACACCCAGAGAATAAAAAATAAATTAACCACCATGATTCTTTGTCTCTCAAAATTTCTCTAATAGTCACATAATTTTTGATAGAAACAAACATAGTTGTTTGGCACAGCGTGTGCCTGTCTTCCCAGAATTTAGTGGGCAGGAGGACTGCAGACTTGAGCCCAGTGTGGAGTACATAGCAAAACCCATCCTAGAACAAAAGGGAGGGAAGAGAGATATATATATATATATATATATATATATATATATATATATATATATATATATAGAGAGAGAGAGAGAGAGAGAGGAGTGATGAAGGAAGCATAGTTTAGTAGAGATACAAGCAGTTGGGTGGCAGCTTGGCCCATCCCTTAGGATCCAAACCCTTCTAAAATTCCAGGTACTTTCCTACAACAGTGGGCTCTAACTGGCAGTGTCAGTTGTATTATTCTTTGGAGTCTTTTGTAGCCATGGAAAAGGAAAAGGAAGTCATAGAATCTTCATTATAACCAAGTCGGAACTTTCTGATCTTCTCTATGGAATTAGCCTTGAGTCTGAGCCCATAGGCTTATTGACCGCAACCTAATGGCCTGTCTTCCTACTTTCATTATGAATGCTTTAATGAGATACAGTAGCTCAAATTATAGGCCTCTGCTGGTTTCTACTCCTACTCTGCTGAAACTGGGCCTCTTTTCTGGTACTTAATTTCTCACAGATGCATTTGGGGTTAGCTCACTAGATTCTGTTAGGTAGAAGTCATCCACTTGTGTTCATCAAAATCAGGTGCTGTGTTAGGTACCAGATGGGAGGATGATTAAGAAGGCATGTTGCCTTCTTGGTTCATAATCCAGATTCACAGAGATCTCTGACAGGAATAGCAATGGCAGTGTGGATAAAATACAGCACAGTGGAAGTCGGGGTCTGACTTGGACTTTCCATGATGTGCTAACCAGATGTGAGGAGCATGGACAGAACAGGAATGTATATTTGGCAGGTATGATGACATTTACAGAGGCATGGGAGGTAGAGGGTATGTCTTATGCAGCTTTGGTCTGAGATGGGTACATGATTGGACACCATAGTTATTTGCTGCAAAAATGAATGAATGAATGAATGAGTGGATAGCTACTTTTCTTGCTAGAAGCCCCTCCTATTTCAAATGACTGTTTTGAGCAATTCTACTGTCATTAGAAACTCAAAATAGATGTAAAATAAAACATAAAATGATTTGCTACTTAATTTAGACAAATTTAAACCAGGGAAGGGGACACTAACAAGATGGCTGCTTCTCTACTAGCAGCTTCTTCCTACACAGCGGGTCCCTAACACATACTTATTCGCTTTTTAACTTGCTTCCTCTCTGCACGCCTGCCCATCTCTCTTGCATAGCTTATTGATATGGGGGTAGGAGTAGGGATAAACTAGATAACACAAACCAGGGTCCTCAGAGGAAGTCAGGGAGACTTCACCATGATACCATGCCAGGGAAGGAAGCAGCTGCATTGCAAAGGGATAGATCAAAGCTGACTCACTTAGAAGCAGAGACAAGACAGACTCTCACAGTGCCCTGACCCGTGGCAGCTGCATTTTCCACGGCTCCCCAGTGCTCAGAACTTTCCGTGGTTATATAGGCTACCTCTGAATTCCCCAGGAAAATCTTCCTTTCTCCTCAGGCTAGTTTGAGTAGGGTCTCAAAGCTTAATGTGAAGCAAACTTACCCAGCTTTTCTGTAGCTTCCACGCAGACACTGGGATACATGCCTGCAGCGTAAGTTGCCACCAGAAGATACATGTGGGTCTTCACCACCACCACACCAGTGTTCTCCTAAAGAAGAAAACAGAACACTCTGCTTGTGGTCCTAACTGCAAGATCAGCGGTTACCCCCAGACACTTAAAAAACAACAAACAAAAACCCTACTTTTTGACTTCTTTGTATTCATGTATTTTTGTTTTAATCTCCCACTCCTTTTTAGAAATTTAGTACTGTTTTCTGAAAAAAGTTTCAGTTTTTTTGTGCTAACATCAGGTGTATTGTGAAGAAAAGTTTCTGGAAAGAACTGTACACTGACAGATTAGAACTCCTCGGTCCATGCAGAGGTTGGAGTGTTATAGGTTCAGAACCCAATAACTATGTATTCTGGGCTGATTTAGGCCTCTAACAAGTATCCTTTGCCCACCTCTGTCTGATATAGCAGCCTGGTGTCTAACAGAGGCACACACTTTTGCAATGTGTTTAAACACTCCCACATGACCCCAGCTTTACAGTATGCCTCTCTGTGTCTGTCTTCCTTCTGTGTCTGTCTTCCTTCTCTCACTGCCCTCGTCAGGGTTTTGGGACCCAAGCTAAGCAGGTTGTGGTCCACGAAGGTTCAGAAAGAGATAGTTCAGTTCACAGATTCCAGAATAAATATTTACAACAGCCAACATACCTTGCTGGGAATGTTTTCTTTTTCTTTACCTAATTTCAGTGCAGGACATCAGATCCAGAGCTTTGCACATGCTAGGCAAGCTCTCTACCCTTGAGGTCCATCCTCATCCACTCTATTTTCAGATACGTCTTCCTGTCACTGGGTTGCTATCTAAATGACTCAAGGGAGTAATGATCTTATTCCGTTTTGCAGAGAGCATCAGGAGGGGTAAAGAATATTGAAGTAAAATTATTAATTTTTTTTACCCATCTGTCTTCAAACCTTGGATACTTACCTTCTTAGCATAGAGAGAACAGTCATCTGCCCGGACACATTTGTAATCCTTTTCCCTGAAATACAACCCTTCCCTTCGGGTTAATAATGGATTTTTGGCAAATCCATTCAAAAGTGTTCGAACATCACATGGCATTACCTGTAGAGGTTGAAATAGGCCAAGTCAGAAGAGCAGGACACTGGACATTTCCCCCCAAGGGCTGGGAATGGTTTTCACTTTTTCGTTTGTTTGCTTAGTGTTTGTTTTGTTGTTATGTTTTCGAGGCAGCGTTTTTTCTGTGAAGCCCTGGCTGTCCTGGAACTCACTCTGTAGAACAGGCTTGGTACGGGATATTTGAACCTGTTTCTAGTTGTGGTGTGGCCCAGCCTTTAGCACAGACCTTTAATACCTCTGGCTGGCAAAGCAATTCAGAGGTTGAGAGAAAAGCCAGATTGAATCAGTCAGCACGGAGAGGAGTTTGTGCCAGAACAGTTGAGTTTAGCCAGTCAGAGCTAAGAAAGAACAAGAGAGACTTATTCAGCAGAACGTCTGAGAGGCTGGAAACATTTCAGGCCTAGATTAGATTATAGGGAAGCTAGAAACTTCCAGGACTAGGCCCAGGTTAGCCAATGGAGGAAGTAAGCCTCCAAGACTTCAATCACAATGGGAGAATAAGTTACTTTTACACAGGCTGGCTTCAAACTCCCAGGAGATCCTCCTTTCTCTGCCTCCAGAGTGATTAAAGGTGCTTGCCACCACGGCCCAGCTTGGTTCGCACTTTGTGACGTGCTGCCATGACATGACTTGCATAAGACTGTGTTAGCCAACAGCCATACCTAACCTATCATGCATTCTCTACGGCGCTCTTCCGTGACGGTTACAGAACCACTGATGGGTATGGCTGTGTGGTCCAGAATCCTAAGGCACTGCCATGGGCTTTTATCAGAACAGTCCCTTTCATTGAAAAGTCATACCTTCAGGAAGAGGCTGTCAGAAAAGGATTCCAGTAGCAGCACATGGAACCACCTCGGGGACCCACAAGTGGGGTGGCATGAAACTGAAAAGTTATGTACAGCAGAGGAAACCTTCGCTGAGCAAAGTGATGGACTAGGAAACAAAATAACCACCAGCCACACATGGGACAGTGATTGACACAGCAAAGGTACATAAAGAACTTCAAATCTCAGAACACCAATGCCCCCAAATCACCCAGTCACCCAACCAACCATTCAACTGAATAAGTGATTCCTGAGAGAGATACAGAAGGACAAAATACTTGAAAACATAAGATTTAGCTATCAGAGAGATGCAAGTTAAAAACTGCTTTGAGCCTGGCAGTGGTGCTTAATGTCTTTAATTTCAGCATTTAGGAGGCAGAGGCAGATGGATCTTTATGAGTTCGAGGCCAGCCTGGTTTATAAAGTGAGTTCTAGGACAGCTAGGAATACACAGAGAAACCATCTTGATACCACCCCCTCCAACCCCATCCCCCCAAAACAAATCTGAAATGAGAACTCTGAGGGGCTAAAAAGATGGCTCAGTACTTAAGAGCACTTGTACTCTTCCAAAGGTCAGGAGTTCAGTTCCCAATGTCCATGTCAGGTGGTTCATTAACTGCCTAGGACTCCAGCTCCAGAGGTTTTGAAGCCCTTTATATACACACATACTATACACACATACACATAAATGAAAATAATAGTTCTGGAGAGACGGCTCAGTGGTTAAGAATACTTGTTGCGACTGGTATAACCATTCTGGAAATCAGTCTGGAGGTTCCTCAGAAAATTGGACATTGAACTGCCTGAGGATCCAGCTATACCTCTCTTGGGCATACACCCAAAAGATGCCCCAACATATAAAAAAGACACGTGCTCCACTATGTTCATCGCAGCCTTATTTATAATAGCCAGAAGCTGGAAAGAACCCAGATGCCCTTCAACAGAGGAATGGATACAGAAAATGTGGTACATCTACACAATGGAATATTACTCAGCTATCAAAAACAATGACTTTATGAAATTCATAGGCAAATGGTTGGAACTGGAAAACATCATCCTGAGTGAGGTAACCCAATCACAGAAAAACACACATGGTATGCACTCATTGATAAGTGGCTATTAGCCCAAATGCTTGAATTACCCTAGATGCCTAGAACAAATGAAACTCAAGACAGATGATCAAAATGTGAATGCTTCACTCCTTCTTTAAAAGGGGAACAAGAATACCCTTGGTAGGGAATAGAGAGGCAAAGATTAAAACAGACACAGAAGGAACACCCATTCAGAGCCTGCCCCACATGTGGCCCATACATATACAGCCATGCAATTAGACAAGATGGATGAAGCAAAGAAGTGCAGGCCGACAGGAGCCGGATGTAGATCGCTCCTGAGAGACACAGCCAGAATACAGCAAACACAGAGGCGAATGCCAGCAGCAAACCACTGAACTGAGAATAGGACCCCCGTTGAAGGAATCAGAGAAAGAACTGGAAGAGCTTGAAGGGGCTCGAGACCCCTTATGAACAACAATGCCAAGCAACCAGAGCTTCCAGGGACTAAGTCACTACCTAAAGACTATACATGGACTGACCCTGGACTCTGACCTCATAGGTAGCAATGAATATCCTAGTAAGAGCACCAGTGGAAGGGGAAGCCCTGGGTCCTGCTAAGACTGAACCCCAGTGAACTAGATTGTTGGGGAGGGTGGCAATGGGGGAGGATGGGGAGGGGAACACCCTAAAGAAGGGGGGGGAGGGGATGTTTGCCTGGAAACCGGAAAGGGAATAACACTTTAAATGTATATAAGAAATACTCAAGTTAATAAAAAAAAAAAAAAAAAAAAAAGAATACTTGTTGCTCACAGGGGAGGATCTAGATTCAGTTCCCAGTACCTCTTTGTTGGCTTACAGTTCTAGGGGATACAAGCCTTCTGAATTCTGAAGACACAAGGCAGGCATGTGGCATGCATAGATAAGTATAGTTAAAACATTCATACACAAAATAGGAATTAGAAAAAATCTCCTGCTTTGAGACCATCATATACCAGTCAGAATAAATATCAAGAAAATAACAAAAAAAAAAAATGAGGGCAGGGGTGTAGCTAACAGATGGAGTATTTGTTTAGCATGCCGAAGCTCTGGGCTTGGTCCTCAGCACTGCATAAACCAGGTTCTCCATGAGTATAGTTTTAGCACTTGGGAGGTGGAGGTAGGAGGTATCTTGGATACCTAACAAGTTGCAGACTGTCCTCAAATATATGAAAATAGAAAATAAAAATAGAAAATAAAGCAGAAGACAAATGACAACAAGAGCTGGCAAGGCCATGAGGAAAGAGAGGAGGAACTCAATTCACTGCTGCCATGGAGGCAAACTTATGCGGTCACTATGGTAATCTGCACAGAAGTTCCCAAAGCTGCACCTAGAACTACTATGTGACCTAGCTATACCACTCTTGGGTACATATAACTGAAGGACTCTGAATCAACAAAATCAACCTGTTAGCAGAGGCAGGCACACGTAGGCGTTGACTGCTGTAGTTCCCACAACAGCTGGGAAATGGAACCTACGTAGATGCCCGTCACTAGATCAATGGATGAAGAAATTGAGTACACATACACAATGCAATTTTATATAGCCATAAAGAAATTGAAGTGGCTGGAAATGGTGCAACATGCCTTTAATCCTAGCACTTGGGAAGTAGAGTTAGGCAGATCTCTGAGAGTTTGAGGCCAGCCTGGTCTACATAATGAGACCCTGTCTCAGGGGGAAAAAGAAAAGAAAAAGAAAGTCATGACATTTGTAGGAAAAAAAAATCATTGTGTTAAGGGTTAATAATCCAGACTCGGAAAGAAAATTACCACATTTTCTTTTGTATATGAAACCTAGATTTAAAATTGTGTGGATGAGGCTGGAGAGATGGTTTTCAGCATGTAAGATCACTTGTTGCTCTTGCAGAAAGCCCAGGTTCAGTTCCCACTGCCCACCCACTGTCTAGTTCTAGCGATCTGAAGCCCTCTTTTGTCCTCTGTGGGCACTGCATGCACATGGTGCCTGAACGTACATGCAGACAAAATACCCATATGCATCAAACAAATCTTTACAGTTATGTGTATGTATACATTTACTTACGGCAAACTATCATAAGAAGGGAGGAAGATCTCTTAAGGAAACAGGATAATGGAATACACATAAGAAGACAGAGGAATTAAGGGAGGAGGAGAACCAGCTGAAGCAGGAGCAGATAAATAGAAGGGCCTTGGGGATGGGAATGAATCAAAACAAGGTATAATGTCATACAGCAGCAGGCTGCGCTTTACCCCAAGTTACTCTATATTTTGTAAAACAGTGGTTTTTTTCAGTGTGCCTTGCTCTGAGAGACTCCATTTTGAAGATGGAGGATGACTTCCCACCTGGATGGACACATGAACAAGAGCAGGTCTATCCAGAACCATTCACTCAACACAGACTGAAAAATAACTTACTTCTGGGACTAGAGAGAATGCTGAAACAGTAGAGGCATATGGACATATTAAAATTATATCAGAAAAACCAGGTCCAAGAAATTACCATATACAACAGAGCAAAGAATGGGAGTGTCTCCCTCACCTGACTCCATAAACCACTGAGATGGTTTTGGTTCCTACTGACCTGGACTTCTCTCGTCTGTCTATCAATCTGTCTGGAACCATCTTGGCCCCTTTGTTCCTGGAGTTGGTTTCAACTCTGCAACCTCACTCTCAAACTTGTGATCTGAAGGAGCCTAAGTCATCACTGCAGCTTCTCCAGATTCTTTCCTGAAGCTCTGGTTCTGATAATTTACCAGTAAATATAATCAAAATATCTACTGATATTTCTACCAACTGACCTGTTTTTCAGGACTTCTGAAAACTCTTGACCTCTGCTGTGGCTTCATAACACTTTATTGCCATTCTGTAATTGTGTATGTGTGTGTATGTGTGTGTGCGTGTGTGTGTGTGTGTGTGTGTGTGTGATCCAAGAATTGCTATTAGTAATTAAGATAGAGGAATAAAAGAGTCTGTGTTTACCCCACACAGGAAAGGAGGCATACATATGAAACTGATGCCACAGAAACTATTGTACCTTGTGAATTTATCATTACTCAATAAATTCTGACATTGTTGGAACACGTTTGGATTTTTTACATAGCTTACAACACACACATGAAGATGGCATATGAAAAAATCAACACTTTGTATGCTAACCTAAAAAATATTTAAAAAAAAAAAAGCTTTCCCCCTCTTACACTAAATCCTGGTGATGTCACACACAGGGTCTTTTCTTGGAGTTTGATGAGGGCTGCACCGTCCACATGCTTCGTCCCCAGTAGGGTATCTAACAGTAAGTTTTGCAAATGACTCATGCTTCCTCAGCTCTGAACCGGAAACAGTAGTTGAAGAGTCCACGAGTGAGAATTCAAGTGCTTCTGACGCTTCAGTTTTATTTTCAGTGTGTGTCCTTTAAAACGTTGGACGAGTGAAAATGGTGGTCCATCATCCAGTGTTCAACAATACTCAGAGGGAAAGAAAAACTATTATAGAAAAATCAGAATTCACAGAGTGGCTTATAGAGTTTGAAAAAAAAATCAGAGCCTCAATATTTTTAGCTATTTAATAGTGATTTATCTGAGATTTAAAAACAAAAAGTCCATGCCTATTATTTTGGGTACTCTAAGGACAGGAAGGTCACAAGTTCAAGGCCAGAGAGACCCTGTCTTAAAAAAATAAAGATCTGAGAATAATTTTTGGCGGTAGAGCTGGGTATGTAAAATCCTCCACTCAATTCTCAGCCCCGCAAAAATGAACAAACAAATAAATAAAAGTAAAATAAAGTAAAAACAAAAAAAAGCAACCAGTTATCCACAAAATTTCAAAACCACTTAAGGTGCACCATTGACTTAAAAAAGGTAATTTTTTCATTCCTCCTCCTTGGCCAGCATCAACGCTGTAGACAAGACACTGGTCAGCAAACCTGAGCTCTAAGACCGCCTTGGAAGCTCTTTGGAGCTACATTTCCTGCTCATGGGCTGCCATCTTGGACGGCCCTCATAGGGTCAACTGCCACAAACACTCGTTCACCGCAGGTACCTAGTAAGGCGAACGACTCTCCTGCCGCTCCCTTCTGAGAACTGATTGACGGGAGGCCGGTAGCCTAACTGAATCTAAAGTCCGGGAAGCCGGGAACTAAACACCGGGTACCAGGGCTACAGAGAAGGCGAGGCTCCGCCAGGGGCAGGCGAAGCACAGATCTGGAAAGCTGATTGGCTGTGACAGCTGCCTGTTAGCGCGAGGCAGGTTACACAGCCTCTTTCTCGATCTGCGGCCGGCCAGGGCTTGAGGGCCGCCCTCCTCCGTGCTGTTCTACGAGGTGTGCACGCGTTCTTGGCTTCCCCTGTAGCGGAGGGCCGCGTCGGGGCCGCGTCCAGGAGACAGAGTCCCGAACGTCCGCGCGTTCCGAAGCCACGGTCTCGAGCTGAGGCCAGCCGCGGGCTCACTGCGGTGAGGAGAGCCGAAGGGTCTGCCGGCCGCCAGAGGGGGCTGAAGGGCCTGTGGAAGCCCGCGCACGCGGTCTGTGTCAGAGGCCTGCGAATCAGGACTGGGTACTCCTGGTGAGCGGGCCTCGTGCCCTAGATGCATCTTGGGCGCAGACCCACAAGACCCCCTCTCCCTCACATGCAGGGCCTCGGGAGGGCTTTTGGATCTCTCGGAGCTTGAAGGCCTGGATTTTGTCCCAGCTTCCCTTCTTGCAAGAGTTCATTTGTCAGTAGCTTGAAACTCTCAACAGCCATGTCATATCAAACCTACACAACTGCTGGCAGCTAGAGTCCTAGTCAGGAGGGTTTCAAGAGAGGCCTGTTTGAAGCCAACTGGAAGGGAAACATGGATGGCCAGTTTTCGAAGACTCGTCCCATGCATTCCCAAGGTCATGTGTTGTTGACTATTAAACAGAAGAGACAATCATTGTGATTTTTAATTACAAAATAAATGCTGTTTTAGCTTTCTTTAGGGACTCTGTGACTTGCTGTCCATAATGAAAAACAGGAACCCAGATGATATGGTAACTGACACGTTTCCCAAGCTCAAGAGCTCCAAAGAATGGTTGGAACCACAGTCGCTTTCTTTTATGGAGGTATGGCTGCCGAGTTTCTTGTTTACAGAGGTCCTTGTACAAAGTTTCGGCGTCTTCTATTTTACCATATTGGATAGAGCCTATCCCTTTCGCTCTACTAACTTTGTTATTTAGCGACTTTGCTCTTTATTTAAGAGCTAGAAATAGGATCATAAACCATTGATTATAAATTTTAACAATATTAGCAAAGCTGTTCAAAACCTACTTAAACGAGTTTTATTCAGATATAATTAGTACGAAATAAATACATACACTTGAAAATCATGATTTGATAAGTTTTAACATTTATATGCTCCTGAAGCCATTTTTATGCATCAAGATAACCAATATATTAAGTATTTCTAGTTTTCTCATCGAGTTCTATTGGGGTACCCCCTCACAATTCCCTTATTTCCTGTAACCATTCTGTTGTCATGGTTTTGCTTATCTATATGCAATGAAAACTCAGGCATTCTTTTTTGTTTCGTTTTGTTTTTTGTTTGTTTTGATTTGTTTGTTTGAGACAGAGTTTCCTTGAGTAATCCTTGTAGTCCTGGAACCTAATCTGTAGACCAGGCTGGTCTGAAAATCAGAGATCTGCCTGCCTCTGCCTCCAGAGTGCTGGGATTAGAATCCTGTGCCACTATGCCTGGCTCCAATGTATTCTTTTATAATTTGGTTTCTTTCACTTAAAATTATTTTTTTGAAGTTCATCCATGCTGTTATATGTATCAATATATTCTAGTCTTGTTTTTTTTTTCTTTTTAAACAACTGCTATTCTATTCAATGTTTCTAACCCAATCTGTCCATTGTATTGATGAACAATTTGGTTGTTTCCATTTTGTACCTATTACATTTGTGTCATTGTGTAGACATGTTTTCATTTTCCTTGGGTAACATTTAGTTGTGGAATGACTGGTTATATAGTAAATTAAGTTAACTTTTTATGAAGCTGCCAATTAATAATGAAGATTTTTTTTTTATTTTGTTTTCAATTGTTGGGCATTTTTTCAAGCCTTCTTTGCAATTTATATATCTCTTTGGTGATGTTTGTTCAAATATTTCTTTTTAAAATTAGGTTCTTTATTATTGAGATTTTAATATTGAGATATAATTTATACACCATACCAGTCGCTTCTTTAAAGTCTATGATTCATTAGCCTTTTCAGCCTGTTCATAAGGATATATAACTTCTACCACTTTCTTAATTCTATTGTGTTTTCATCGTTCCTGAAAAGCAACTATATTCATTGACAGTCACTCTTCTTTCTTTGCCTCCTAGTTATTGGTAACAGTAATCTATTTCTAACTCTGTGGATTCCCATATTCTGGGCATTTATATGGATGAGTCATATGTAATATATGACCTTTTGTGACTGGCTTCTTTTATGTGGAATAATACTTTCAAGTTTCATCCATGTTTTACCATGTATTACTTCCTGGTCTTCTAAATTATACATTACATGTGCACAGGTGTTTGTGCAGGCCAGAAGGAGGTGTCAGGTTCCCTGGAGCTGGGGTGGTTTTAAGCTACCTGATGTGTATGCTGGGAACTGAACTTCCTCCTGGAAGAGCAGCAGTCTAGTCCCTGCTCCAGCCTGTTTATGATGAAATCCTGCACAGTGCTTGGCTACCACATGCTATTTCATCAGTAGCTTCACGTTTGGATTGTCTCCTAGTGTTTTGTTATGAACATTGTTCCCAGGAACATTTGTGTTTAACTTTCTGTTTGAACATGTTTCCAGTTAGTTCTCTCGTAACATAGGCTTGGACTCGCTGGGTCAAATACATAACTTTTTGGGAAACCAGCAAAGACATTCCCCACAGCAACTACCATTTCATTATATATTCCCAGCAATATACGATAGACCTAATTTCTCCACTACTTGGAATTTATTGAATTTCTTGTATCTGTTGGCTTACAATTTCCAAAATGCCCTTCCTCTCTCAGGTATTATTTCCTTCCCTCCCTTAGCACCCTCACTTTTGTCTCTCTGAAAATGTCTGTGTGTCTCTGATGTCCTCAAATTCTAGGCCCCCTGCCTTAGCCTTCTTGGGGCATGTGCTTGGTTTCCAGGCCCATGTCACTAAGCCTGGGTCTGAAGTGAATTATTCCTCATGCTATTCTTTCACATCTACTAATTCTTGTTAAGTCATCTCCAAACTTCTGATAAACTCACTGAAATTTGTTTCTTTTTAAGACTTAAGAACTGAATTTTCCCACCGGTTCTTTTCTTGCTTCTGTTTGTTTGCTGAGTCTGTCCATTCATTGTTAGCATATTTTGGCTAGGACCTTTTTCCTTTGGCTAGGACCTCACTGTATTCCATAGCCTGGTCCTCAATTCTTTGTTTTCCTGTAGCAGCCTTCTGAGTACCTGGAATAACTGGAATTAGGGCTTGTGTACGAGGCTGTACTCCCAAAGTCTTTATCTTTGGTTACAATACATGGACCATCCCAGATTCTGCTGATTTTTTCCCTCAAGTATGAATTTACCTTTTCCTCTATGTCTAGTAATTTTAGATTCAATTTTAGACATTATGAATGATGCAGTATAGAGGACCTGGCTTCTTTTATGTCATATAAAATATTGAATTTACCACGTAGTTGACTTTGCTGAGTTCAGGCTCTAAAGTTTGTCTGTCAGTTAGCAGCAGGTGAAACTACTTTTCTTAAGTTTTGGTTGGACTGCATAAAGCCCTGTCCACAGACAGTTCAAGTACTTCAGTGGGAGAGCATTTGCTTAGCATAAATAAGACTTAATCTCCACCACTGTTAGGGAAAAAAGTTTTCCATACTTGCCATGAACTTTGCTTTCTAATTCCTCAACCAGTGAGATCACATGTTTTAGCTTCTTACATTAGCTCTGGTTGAAACTAGTCTGGAGATGGAGCCTTTCAGTCATTTTCTATTTTCAGATTGCTGAATATATATGTGTACACACACACATATATGTATACATATACACATATACATTATTACTATTTTGGTCTGGAGCTAGAACAGTAATCCACTACCAGTCTTACTTGAGGACAGCAGTCTTGTCAAAATCAGCAATTCTCTGTGCAAAAGAAGGAAAGAAAATACATTGTGAAGTCAAGGGCAGTGGTTCACACCTGTAATCCTTCACTTAGGAGATGCGGCAGGAGGATGACAAGTCTGAGACTCCTGAGCAAGTCTTAGGACATGTTAGAATACATAGCCAGATCCCGTTCTCTCAAAAATACTGACACACATTTGAGTTTGAATCGTGGTCCAGTGGGTGTTGGGGTCACTTCTTTAATCCCAGCTCTCAGGAGGCAAAGGCAGGTGGATCTCTGTGAATTTGAGGACAGCCTTCGGTACACAGTGAGTTCCAGGCAGGGTTATATATTGAGATCCTGTCTCAAAAATCAAACAACAAAACTCCATTAGACCCACACAAAAATACATACATTTACTAGGTGATTATAAGGTCTTCATGAATGATAAGTGTGTTTATTTATTTATTATATTTATGTCCCTACTGCCTTTGAGAAAAAAATGTTTCAGTCTACTAAGCAACTGGTCAATTGTTATGGAAAATTAGTTACAGGAACATAATAAGATGGACTGGGTTGGTGGCACAGGACTGTACTCCCAGCACTTGGGAGACTAAGACAAGGAATGGATTGACACTAGTTTGAGGTCAGCTGGGCTATTTACCAAGTCCTGGCCAGCCTGGGCTACATTATAAGATCCTGGCTCAAAACAATGTAAGAAGACTTTGTATTTCAATACACTGTTCTTAAATTTTTATAAAGATCTAGCAATATTTTTATAATACTTTCACATTTCATATAATTTTGCAGATAAAAATTAATTCATGGTTTATTTTATCCATAATCCTTACATTTCAGCTCTTAAAAAGTAATTTCAAAACCAAATTAACAGGCAAATTTATCATGAAAAAGTAAGAAGGGGAGCATGAAATGGAATGCACTCACTGTCCTAAGACCTTGTGCTGTTATATCTCGGTGTTTTTTCTAGGTATAGCTTTGCCTAAGGTGGTATTAAGCTGGCATAGCCTTATATTAAATGTGCATCGAGATTAGTCTGATTCTTTGATTAAGATGCCTGTGCATACCTGTCCTAGCCCAGGAAGGTGAAAACATTTCATCAGGTATGGGGAAAGGCAGTTCTAACTATGACACGGCTCTGGGAAAGTCATTTGACTGTTCTTGGACTGAAAATATCTGTGAGATGAATTATTTCTGACCTTTGAATGAGCTGTAGCCAAGAGTGGAAAGATCAAAGTAGTATTTGAAAAAGTGCTTAGTGATACAGAAAATTGGATTTACAGAGAATACTTCAGCGATATGCCTGTCACATAAAGATATAATGTGCACAGATAATGCTAATGATCTTTCAAGATTTGACTTTTGGACTAATTCTTTTCTTGTAGGCTTTAGCTAAAGAAGATACTGATGCAGCTGTACAATCAATTTTATATAGAGAAAATTACATAATGAAGGTAAGAATTGGCTACAAAATGCATCTTAGCTATTTTTGCTGTTTTCAATGTAGTATTTACCAAAGAAATTTGAGTAAAGTTCAAAGTCCTAGATAATATAGAAAACAGAACTAAAAGCATTCGTTAGCAGCTGGGATTAAGTGGAGGGCATCTCTGAGGGTTGCTAGTGATTGCCAGTCTCCTGTGGGGACATCCTTCAGCACTTCACAGGCAGGCAGAACTGCACACATACATACATGCACATCACACATGCACGCACATAAAATAATTTTTCCAGGATAACTTCACTTGCAGTGTATACTTTATTGCTTATTTTATCTCTCTTCCCAATATATGGTATATTTAATTTATTGCATTTAAATAAAACTTTTATTTTTTTATGATTATAGATGTGTATATATGTATGATGTGTTTGTGCAGACACACATGCCACAGCACACATGTAGAAGTCAGAGGACAACTTTGTAGAATTTGTTCTCTTCTTCACCTTTCATGGGTTCTGGGGTTCACATTCAGGTTGCCAGGATTGAGTGACAAGTGTCCTTACCTGCTGAAGCCCTGGTATTTGATTGCCAGGAAGGGTGAGCATGTTGCCTCCATTGTCCATGTGCCAAATGGTGAAGGTTAAAGGGTTGAATGAACGGGCTATCCTTGGGAATCATTTAGGCTTATAAAGTTTGAATCTTACACAACTTTAGGATATAAAAGCTTCAGGAAGATATGTTTGTCTTTCTGTTACTGTTCACCAGGAGCTAGATAAGTATTTACATCATTATGACTTCTTAAACACAAGAAGAAAAGAGATGTTGTATAAAAAATGGGTTGAACGTGTGGCAGATCCTCTCCAGAAGAAAATTATAGAAAAAGTTGGTTCACATAAGAACATTAAAAAGAGGAGACGTCAAGAATTGGACAATTTTTTGAAACATTCAAATAAGAAGGTACTAAGAGATCATTTTATACTTTTTATACTGGCTTAAAAGTCAAGGTTATCTTTGTTCACTTCCTCTTTAGTTATCCAAATAGTCTGCTTCTTTCTCTTCTATTTATATGCGATCTATACTCTGATGTAGATAGTACATTCTTTTAAAAATTAAATTGTATTTATTTATTCATGTACCTCCATGCGTGCGTGCATATGTTCATGAGCTCGCAAGGAAGTAAGAGTCTCTTTCTGTTGTGTTAGTTTTGGAATTGAACTGAGTTCTTCAGTGTGGTGGTGAAGGACTTTGCCCACTGAGCCATCTTCTTCATGAAGGGATGATAGTGGTGCTGTTTGGTATTTGTACCTAGGTCTGGAGCAGTGAGGGACAGGGGCTGGAGCTCAATGACTCAGCTTTGTCCCTGATAACTGAGGGGCAACAGGTTCAAACTGGTTAACTTCTGAGTTCTGATATCCTCAGTATTAATTGTGTACCTCTTTCTTATGTGTGGCTTTATTTCCTCTTCGTAGGGAAATACATTTATAGAGCATTATGATCCAAAAGAATATGACCCTTTTTATATGAGCAAAGAGGACCCCAATTATCTGAAGGTAGGCAGGTTTCTTTTTTCTTACTTTCTATTAATCATTCCATTTGTTTACATCTCAAATGATATCCCACTTCCCAGTTACCCCTCCACCAGCCCCCAATCCCACATCTGCCCTCCCCCCTCCCCTTTGCCTGTATGCGAGTGCTCCCCAACCCTTCCGCACTCTCCCACCCACCCCTCCAGCATCCCACTATGCTGGGGCATCAAGCCTCCCTGGGACCAAGGGCCTCCCATTGCTGTTGGGCAAAGGTAGGCAGGTTTCTTAACTGTGACAGTATGTGTCTGGTTATTCTGAGCAGCCTTAACATATGCACTGCCTTGTAGTGACTTACGAAAGTTTAGTAGCATTGTGAGAGTGCTTTCCTATCTTCATATATTACAGAGGAATAAATAACTCAAAAGCCAAAATGAGTTAGTCTCCAGAAAATAGGAAAATTCTGTATAATAACTGAATAATAGCAAACGTTTAAACATTTTCAAAAACTTTAAACCTTGTTACAACAGTAATACATTCTTTTGTTTATTTGTGTTTTGAGAGAGGGTCACTCTATGTAGTGTTGGCTGTCCTGGAACTCATTACGTAGACTAGGCTGGCCTCATAGAGGTCCACCAGCCTCTGACTCCCTCGTGTTTGGATTAAAAGCATGTACTACTACATTCTTATAACAAATGAGAAAACTGATTTTAAAAAAATACTAAAATTTGTATTACCCTAAACTAATTCGTTGTATTTTTATAAACCTTTCTGGGTTTGTTTGTTTGTTTATTTATTTGATGTTAACCAAATGTTTGCTTTTCTTTCTGTATATTAAGCATATGTTAGGGGTATAGCACTGAGCTATACCCCTAGCCCTACGGTTTCTTAAATTCATCTCTACTGCTGCTGGGTAAGGTAATTCAAGATGAGGCAGTACAGCACAGATAGGTCATTTGTGAAAGTCATCCATCTGTGAATAGCAGAGCTTACATGAGTCTCTAGTCATTTACCACCCTTGCTATGCTCTTATAAATGTAAGTATTGCTCTTACAAATGATTTTATGATACTTATCTCTGTAGCTAGGTTTTATTTTTCCTTCATGCAAGTTTCTAGAAGTAGAATTAAGTTCATATTACCAAACTGTCTACACGATAGGGTGCATATACTGAAACTATTGTCCATTTTTTATATTTTACTAATAGTGGATATTATAAAAAAAGAAACCTCCCAATGAAACTATCTTGGGTCATAAGACACTTTTAATCTTCTGGTATTTTTACAATGTTCCCCCCCCCATTTTCCTCTGAATTTGTGTGTGTGTGTGTGTGTGTGTGTGTGTGTGTGTTTGTGCTATAAACTCTATTTACATAGGTGAAAATTAGAGTTTAGAGTCTTAAACATACCAACTAGTAACTAACATAAAGGTGGAACTGTGATTTGAAAATGGAGTTGATACTCTACTAGTCCATTTTGCCTGATATAACAAAATACTTTGGACTAGATAATTTATAAACAAAAACAGTTATTGCCCATAATTCTGAGTGCTGCTGTGGTAGCTTAGACAAGAGTGGACTCCACAGACATATATTTGAGTACTTGGTCCTCAGTTGATGGAACTATTTGGGAAGGATTAGGAGGTGTGGCCTTGTTGGAGGAGCTGTGTCACTGGGTGGGCTGGAAGTTTCAAAAAAAAAAAAATTCAGTACTGTTCTCCGTGTGCTCTCTGCTTTGTGGCTGTGGATTAAGATGTGAGCTCTCAGTGGCTGCTCTCACCATGTACCTCTGTGCCTTTAACCTGCCATCATAAGGTCTTAACCCTCTGGAACTGTATGCCTAGTTAAATTCTTTTGTAACTTGCTTTGGTCATGGGGTTTAACACATCAGTAGAAAAGTAACCAAGAAAGCAAAGAAGTATAAGATGAGGACGTCAACACACTCACTGTCTCGTGGAGACCAGTGTTTAAGGATGGCGATTTCTTTATGTCTTTAAGTGGTGTAAGAACAAACGAACCCTCTTTCAGGAGGGTTCCACCCATTTGACCTAATCATGTCCTGAGAGTCCTCCTCTTTATGATGTTGCATTGGTGATTAGTCATCAACATGTAAATTAAGGGAGGGACACAGACATTCACACTCTCGTTTAAACTGAATTCCACGTTTCCTTTGTAAAGTAATCTGAATCCTTGGGATTTTAGCAGCTGTTCTTAGATTGAGCTCTGTGGACACGGGGATCAGCTGTTTCCATGAGTGCTAAGTGTTTGCCTTTCCATTGTGATGAATGTGTACTCATGGGATCCAAAGCCATGGCAGGAAACTTCCCACACAGGATGTGTCGCATTACCAAATTCTGCTTATAAGAAGTATGTTGTCATAGGTAGTAAACATGTATGTCGTTTCACTTAACATCCTTGGAAGGGCAGCTAAATTTTTCATATGTGCAAATTACAGTTTTGTTTCCTTTTTTTACATTTTGAAGCAACTGTAGTATATGGTCAGCTGAATCATTACTCTCTTGCATTTAAAAATAGACAAAAGTAGGTATTGTAGTTTGTCATGTTATTTGGAAATCCTTAATGAAGTGGCTAATTGGAATTCATTAACGTGCATTAGCTCACACACTTATCACTTTCTGAAGGTTATGTTATTATTATTGTGTGTATATGGGTAGGTCTGACAAGCATATATCATGGTGTGTGGGGAGCTAAGAGGACAAGTTTGGCAATGAATTTTCTCCTTCCATGGGAGGACTCTAGGGAGCAGACTCAGGACCATCAGTTTTGTGTGGCAAGCAGTATTACTCCTGAGCTGTTTTGCTGGCCTCACCACTGTTTAAAGGGAACACTTAAAATCCACTTTCAGCAATTTTAAATAATATAGACCATTAATATTAACTGTACTCACCATATTTCACAATCAATTTTTATTTTTTCATGTCTTTTAAAGTTTATTTCTCTGTGTGTACATGTTCGGTATTAGGGCTATATCTGCATGTGAGTGCCCACAGAAGTCAGAAAAATGTATTGGATCCTTTGAAACTGAAGTTACAGGCTGTTATCTGCCTAACATGAGAACTGGGATCTGAACTTAGAACTTCTGGAAGGGCAATCAATATGTGCTCTTAACTACTGCTAAACCAATGTTCTACCTCTGTCCCCCCTTTTTGAGACAGGGCCTCACTGTATACTTTGATTGGCTGTCCTGAAGGTCACTATGTAGACCAGGCTGACCTTGGATTCACAAAGATCTATCTGTCTCTGTCTGCAGTATCATGTTCAGGACTGTCTGAAAAAAAATTTATGGTTGCATTTAAGTAATTTATTGATGCAGTTTTTATATGGGTGTGGTTGTGCTTTCCTATAATTGTAACTCCTTGGGCTAACCATGAGAATGATCCCCAAGTTAAAGCCTGACCTGGGCAGCATACAGACACCTTGAAAGAAAAAGAGGACTAGGCTGACTCCGCTGGTAAAAATGTGTGCTGCTCAAACATTTGATACCCAAGTCCAGTTTGTAGCATTCATATAAAAAGCTGGACATGAAGATGTGCACTCCCAGGAGTCAAGACAGATCTTTGGGGTTCACTGGTCAGTCAGTCTAGTTTAATCAGTGAGCCTCAAGTCCCTAAGAGAGACCTGGTATCCAAAAGCAAGGTGGATGGCTCCTGAGGAATGACACCCAAGGGTGACCTCTGGCTTCCACGTGCATTTGTGTGCATCTCTACACCCACCCATACAATTTTTAAAAATTATAAACAAAAGGGATGTAGTTCAGTGGTAGAACATTTGCTGAGCATGTGTAAGGCCCCAGGTCGAATACCCACCGTTACACAGATGCCTTTTCTTCATGCTGACAAGGATGTTTTTCATTTTGAGAGGCATTTTATTAGAACTAATGTGAATCTCCATACATCCAAATCAGGGAGAAATCTAATATTAATTCAGTCCAATATATAGAAATTCAATATGCATAAGTCTCTTGCCTGTCTTTTGTAGTAGATCCTAAGAAGAGCCTCAAAGCCTTCTAACTCTTGATAGGGACAGATTTTTTTTTAAATTTTTTTAAATTTATTTTTACATCCAGATTTTATTCCCCTCCTGGTCTACCCCCAACTGTTCTACATCCCCCAACCCCTTGTTTCCACAAGGATGTCCCCACCCCACCCACCACCAGACCTTTAAACTTCCTGGGGCCTCCAGTCTCTTGAGAGCTAGGTGCATCTTCTGTGACTGAACCCAGTCCTCTGCCATATATATGTTGGGGGACTCATCTCAGCTGGGGTAGCGCCTGGTTGGATGATCCAGCGTCTGAGGGACCTCGGGGGTCCAGGTTGAGACGCTGGTCCTCTTCAGGGTTGCCCTCCTCCTCAGCTTCCCCCATCTCTCCCCTAATCCAACCAGAGGGGGCAGATTTAAGATCACGTTTGTCATCCTTGTAACCCTGTGATGCTCCAATTCTGGCCATGTTTGTGGGCTTAGCATTGTTACCCCTGCCTTCAAGCCCAGGCCCTTGCTCAGGTTCTCCCAAAGCCTCAAATGAGAGAACTCAGGGAAAACTCCCCTGGGACTGGGTTTCTGCTGTCCTCCTCTGTGCTCTTTATGCATGAACGATCTCCTTCAAGACCTGCACTGGAGTTGCTCAGTACATGAGATCAATGTTCTTATTCTCAGTTCTGGCTTGTTAAGTAGAGCTCTCCATTGTTACCCATCTTCCCACCTTGGCACCCTTGTACAGAAAATGGCTTCTCTTACTCCTAGTAGTAGGGTTGCTGATGGCCCAGAGTCAGCCCACGCCAATCAGAAAGAATTTGTCTTCTTTCCTGGCTTGGGAAGGACCTGACTTTAGGAGTGCAGAGGATTGCTTCCTCCTTTCACACCTCGTATCTAATAAATACAAGGATATCCCCACCCCACTGTGCTCAAGAATTGTTCAACTTAGGGATGGGCATGTAGCCATATTCCTGTAATCCCAGCAGTCAGAAAGCTGAGGCAGGACGATTTCAAGTCCAAAACTGCCCTGGGCTACATCTCAAAAAACAAAACAAAACAACAACAAAATGGGGCTGGAGGGATGCCTAGGTGTTTAAGAGCACTTGTACTTTCAGAGGACCCAGGTTTGATTCCCACACCAGGTGGTTTATAACTGCCTATAACTCCAACTCCAGGGGATTGAATGCTTTCTTGTAGGGACTCACACACACGACACATGTACACAGACACCCATATGCATAAATAAAAATAAATCAGAGAAGAATATCTTATTAAATCATCTCCTTTAGCATAGCAATCCATTGTAATATTTGATAAATGAAAGCACATAGAAGAGACTTCTGCTGTGTGGTGAAATGAAGTATGGCTGCTAAATTGAGAGCAGAACAGGCTAGCTTTGTTCTTTTTCTGAGACAGCATTTTTATCTGAAAGAATGGTTTACAAACCATGGTTATTAAATTTCAGCTGGTTGATAGACATTTTCTGGAAAAGGAATGAAGTGATGTTAATAGCGTTTACTACTAGTGACAAGATGTGACTTTCCAACAGACATTTGACTTTTGAAAGACTCACAGTTGCTACCATGCATCTAAATAGCGCTGACTACCTAGACTGGGCTGGCTAGTCAGGCAGTGCTATTAGTGAGTGTGAGCCTTGGTGTTATACAATGAGATCTGTAAGCTCTTGGAAGACCTCATATGTCCCAGACCACATTCCTCCCAGATAACTGATTCATTCTGCTTTAAAGTGGTACACAGAGAAAAGATTCATTCTAAATGTTTTCTGGTGTGGCTTTAGATTCCATATCATGGCTAACATATCGGAAACTGGGGATGGAGAGAGGGCTCAGTGGTTAAGAGCACTGGTTGCAAGTATGCTCTCAGAGAACTCTCCTTAGCATATACCTGGCAGCTCACAATTGTCTATAACTCCAGTTCCAGGGGATCTGATGCCCTCTTTCACCCTTTGTAGGCACCAGGTAAGTACATATGGACACATATGCAGGCAGAACACCCATACACATAAAATAAAATAAAAACAAGCAAAAAGGAAACAATCATTTGGTAACTTTGAATAAAGTGTCAAATAAAAAAATTCACACTGGGTCCTAAGGTGGATCTGCAGATAAAACTGCTTACCACCTTCTTTCCTTCCCCATAAGTCACAATGGAAGATCACCACACCATTCCTTAAAGTTGACTTCTGACCTCCATATGTGTACTCACAAAATACAAACACACAGTTTTTAAAAAGAGTATCTGCAGTGACGTGAGAAGGCTGTTTATGCTGTTTTCCTAATATGCATGCTATGTGCATTTTTCACCTTCTTCACCTACAACAAATCAAGGCAGATTAGATGCAGAAACAAGCTAAAAACTAACTTTTATTTTAAGCAAGATATTAAAGTTACAAAAATATAAAACAGTACTACTTAAGTTTTTGTTTTGGAAAATACAAATTTTAAATAAAAGATATTTCAAATATGATAAAATTATTTTTAATTAAGAGATTTTTAGTTTTCATATATTATATGTATGTATGTATATATACGTATGTATATCCAACATCAACATACCTAAGTGATACAAACACAAGTTCGTTGGAGCTGTCAACAACTCTTTTTGGTTTGTTTCTTACATATGGAATGCAGAGGTTTGGCATGGTGTCACACACTTGAATTCCAGGTCAACCTGGGCTACGTGAGTCCCTGTTCCAACTAGACCAAACAGACAAGTGAAATGCTACATGATTTTGTGTGCCCTCCTTACACAGGGGCCATGCTAATATTGTTCCAGTAGTAATATGTCTTCTGATAAAGTCAGCATTGTAAGTCTTAAAAGTTGTTCAAGAATTATAAGGTTTCAGTATTTTTAACTGGGTTCTGTGATCCACAAGTTAAAAACTTAGTCATTATTATGTATTCCAAAGTGTAAAGCTTCAGTAGAAATAGGGACATGTGACATAGTTGCTGGTTAAACTTATGATTGTTGTTACTTTATTTAAAGTTTAAAAACATGTCTTCATTCGTCAAAAGTCAGATGCAGATAATAAGGACACTAGCACTGCTTTTGTCCCTGCACAGCGAGTTACTGTAGAAGGCAGTGCACTCATGCACACTGAGTAAGTCTGAGCAGTCATGGTCTGTGTTACAGTTACTCAAGAAAACGAGTCTAATCATTACTGGAAGGGCAGACAGGTAACCTTTCACAGGAGCAGGCTAGTCCATGACTATGACAGGTTCCGAACGCTGTTGTCTCCTGTTGAGTTTTTATTTTAGTAATGATGGCCAGCAAAAGACATTTTGTCCTTTAATGATTTACAGATAATCTGGATTTTGAATATCATGTTAAGTTTTATATAATTATTATGTTTCTGGTTGTGTATTAGGATGTAGATGACCATGTAGATATATATTTCCATGTATTAAAGGAAAGCAAATATTTAAATTTAGGGATATATGATAATGACAACAGAGTGTTTGAAGACTAAACTCAAACTTTGAAATAAAAGCTAATCCTGCCTTGGGTGGAGTGGATAGTTTAGTTGGTAAAGTGCCTGCCTACACAAGCATCGGAGCTAGGTGTGGTCTCCTAACACCCTGTGAAGGACTGACGCCACAGCATAAACCTGTAACCCATTACTGGTGAAGCAGCCAGATGGACCCTGGAGCTCACTGGCCAGCCAGTCTAACAGTGGTCTTCAGGTTCAGTGAGAAGCTCTGTCACAAGAAGTAATGCAGGGAGTGACAGAGGACAACATCTGACATCCACCTCTGGATGGTGTAAACCATACACATGTGTGCATGTGTATCTGCATACACATACATACATACATACATGCATAATACATAATCCACATTAACATAAATACATGTATAATACTCCCCTACCTCAGGACACACACACAGCTAACCTTCCTCTTTGGCTATATGACCTCATTAGAGAAGTGTCAGAGTGCCCTCATCTCTTTTAATGTATTAAATACATATAAATGGTGTATAGTTTATAGGTCCTGTATTCATAGCTTCTAAGCACACATGGGTGCTTATGTTGGATCAGATGTTAGTACTCAGACTCAGCCCCATCCTCAAAAAATCCTTCTTTTGTAGGTTGTCTTGCCACCATTTCGTGACCCTTTGAAAAAAGCCCAGTGTGACAAGGATGACGAAAAGAGAACCCTTCTGCAGTGTGAGACTGGTACTGAATCCTTACGCGGTCCCTTGCCCACAGGCAGCGGCATTGCACTTACGCACACTGATTAGGTCACTAATTTTCTTGCAGGCAAAATCTATACAATGAAAGAATTTAAAGAGATCGAGAAGGCCCAGTTGCATTCCAGATTCCCAAGTATTTGTAATTCAAGGCAAAGTATGACTCCAAACAAATGGCTTAAAGTGCCCATGAGTTATATAGAGAGTGAATTTTGTAAAAGGAGCAGGTAATAATTGACCTAATAGAAAGTGTGATCTTCTTAGACATTCAAAACTCTTTCTTGAGATAGTGCTATATTTCAGTAACGGTTCTTTTTTAAATAAAGTCTGTTGTGATTCATCGCTCCTCTGTATATAGTATTTTTCTTGGTACTCTCGAGAGTCTCCAGCTTTGGTTTTTATCAGACAGACTCTGAGGTATCTAAGCTTGTTACTTTTCCTCTTAGAGTCCTCTGACATTTTCGTTTTTGTCATTATATATAGTTCATTAATTTGTGGGGGGACCTAGACCACTATCACTTTAAAGGTTTCTTAGGTACCATTCTGTCTGCTTTTAACTCCCACAAGTCTTATGTTTGTGGCTGTGGATAATGTCCTCAGTTCTGTAAGTCTTGTGATATTGGTTGACTTTGCCTTTTCTCTTCATGTTTTGGTTAGATGATTTCTACTGAGCTGTCTGCAAGTCCACTGAGTGTCCTTGTGTGCTGTCTACTGGTGAACCGGCAAACATACCGTCCGTAGCATCACGATGTTTGGCATTTCCATTAGATTTTTCATAGTTTTTACCTTTTCTGAAATTCTTCAAACATTGGTGCACACTGTTCACTTTTTTTCAGATTATTCAGATTTTTTTCAAAAGCCATACTAATCATAGTAACTTTAAATTTCTAATCAACATTAGGATTATTTCTGAATTTGGTTCAGTCTGGTTCTGTTGATTGCTTTATGTCTTCACTAGGCATTTTATTTTACTTACTTTGCATGGCCAATGATTTTATAATTTAAAATTTGTATTTATATGGACATTTTGCCTGCACGTCTGTTTATATATCTGGTGTATGCCTGGTATACTGGGCATTGAACCTAGGTCCTCTGGGAGAATAGCCACTGCGCTTAACTCTCCATCCCAGCGGTTTTTGTTTGTTTGTTTGTTTGTCTGTCTGTTTGCTTTTTGAGAGTTTCCCACTGTTCCCTGGGCTGGCCTGGAACTCCCTGTGTGCATCAGATAAGCCTCACACTCACCTCTACAGATCTTCCTGCCTGTTTTCTAAGTGCTGTGTTTAAAGGCATGCACCATTACACCTGACCTTAATTTTAGATTTTAAAAATTGAATATTAGTAATTTAGGATGGAAAAATAGTGCAGACTTGGTATTTTTCTTTAGAAACCTACCTCTTCTGTCACACACTAGTATTAGGAGACTTGTTTTATTGGTCAGAAGTTGATCTATATTTGGATATTCCTATAGTTGTTATCCTTAGTACTCTATTGACATTGAAAAAACAAAGATTTAACTTTATATATGTGTATGTGTGTGAAAGTATGCAATGTGTGTGCTGACCACAGAAGCCAGAAGAGGGTGTCCGATACCCTGAAGCTGGTTTCAGGCAGTTGTGAACCGCCTATGTTGGAGCTGGGAATTGAACCTGGGTCCTCTGGAAGAGCAGCCACTGCTCTTTATGGCTGATCCATCTCTTAAGACCCCTGAACAATATTTTTTAGAAAGATGTTTTTACTTTTAATTTACGTGTGTATGTGTGGGTCTGCCTGTGGATATGTGAGCATGAGTGCAGGTTCTTGCAGAGTCTAGAAGAAAATATTGGCCATCCCGGAGCTGAGGCTACAAGGTGATAGTGAGTCATCAGAGTGGCTGCTGGGAGACAGATGCAAATCCTCTCAAAAAGATTTAGCAGTTTAACTATTTCTCCAGCCCCAAGATTTTGGTTTTGTTTGTTTTTCAGTAGGGATGTTGTGTGAGGGCCTTAGGATAATGGTGGAAGAATAAAATAAAAAGTTTGACGTGATATAATATTTATATAGTTTCAGTACTTGGATGGCCAAAAAGAAAGTCAGAAAATTGGAAGTTGGAACATGTATACTGAGTGGGGAAATCATGCTTATTGGGCACTAATACTGAACAAGGTTTCCAGTCCATTGTTCTAGGAGTTACTACCAGATGTGTTTATCACCTATGGCTGCCATACGTGTGGTGGTAGTCCTGCCTCTGCCTTCTAAGGGTTGGGGATATAGGCTTGCTCTACCACACCTGGCTTTATGACTTCTTTTTATGTAGAACATAAGCTCCCAGAGGATGGAGGAGTTCAACTCTGCTGCCTAACCTTGGTTCTCAGAGAACAACAGCACATCAGTCTCCATTATGGTTTCTAAAACTCTTAAACAACTAGTATCTTGGAAAAGGCATAGCAGTGTCAAGTAATGGTATTCTGAACCATATTTCTGGCAGTTGGTTTCTAATAATAATTAATGCTTAAAGTAAATGAATATTGTTTTGCAATATCCTGACACACGTTCTCTTGTTAAAGGTTCAAAGTGAAGATGAATTTTAATGCTAGTAGTTTTGATTTGAGGCCATTGAAAAGGGTGCCTAATTTTCTGGAATACCGGGAGGAAGAAATGATGATCATTTACAAGTAAGCCTGTTATTCTATAAATTCACTGTCCTTTCATTTAAGATGTTTAGCTGTGTTGTCCTCCCTACCACCATTGCAGATCACTTGCGTTAAGGCCAACGCCTCAACACTGTTCAGGGTAAGGCAACTTTTCTTTGTTTTTATGGGTTTGTGGAATAAAGAGCACAGAAGCAAAACGTATGAAAATGGGGCTGGGAAATGGCTGACAGTGTGTACTAAAGCTGTGAGAATCTTAGTGTGAGACTAGTTCTTGTAGGCAGTGGTTAGAGCGGAAGGGGCAGCAGGCAAGTGGCTCATAGAACTGTGTACTACCATGGGAGATCTGTTAACTAGGCCCTAACTTACAGTCAGACAGTCAACACATACAAAAGAACTGTGTATGGTAGTGCGCACCCATGAAGCGGAAACTTAAGGGTTCTCTGGAAAGTCAGTTGTGTTGGATGGTGTTTTGCTGGGGCAAACGCGTGAAGGAGTGTTTTCCTGAAGTGGACACAGGTGAAAGACTAAGTCAGACTCGTGAAGGAACATTTCACTGAAGCAGACACAGGAGAAAGGATGTTCTGCTAAAGCAAGCATGTGAAAGGACACGTGATGAAGGATTCTTTGCTAACAACACACATGTATTGGTCCGCCTTACATTGCATAGTTGAGCTGCATTTGTTGGGACTCCATAGAGAGAAATGCACCAAAAACCTTCTTGTGGTGTGCTGCCGTTTCTTGCGGCTTCTGCGGACTCAGGCTGATTGGCAGAGTGAAGTCAGCTGAGACAGACGCAGATGCTGAGGCGAGACCCGAGGAGGACACGAGATGTTTGAAGGGAGTATAACTAGGACTCGGCGGACAGTGACACAGTGATGAGGGCTGAGCTAGGCTTGCATATAGAGCTAGCTGTGCAACGATTGTGGGTCTCTTCGGCGATCTTCGCTTCCCTGAGAGGCACAGCCAAGAACTTCTCCTGGCATTCTTCCTGCTGACTCGTGCCAAGGCTGAGACCTGGCTGTCTCTGCTAGGTCGTGCCACCACTGCTGATTCGTGTTTGCTGTTCAGACTCTACTGAACTGCTGGTGTATCCATGAAGTGTTTGCGAGTAGATTGAACTGCCGCTGCTGACCTGTGGACTGAACTGATTTCCAGACAACACAGATGGGAGTTGCTCCAAAGAACCTTTCTAAACAGGTCCACTTCCCTGTATCCTTTCTTTCCACTACCTCTGGTGGGTGGTGGGCTAAAAGGGAGGTTAAAGTGTTTAAGAACCATCATTAAAAATAGGATTTGGAAAAATTAAAGTTACACACCATGTACTACTAAAGCAGGAAGATCTGGGGTATAGCCTGGGATACATAGCAAGATCCCTTGGGGGAAGATTGTGTGGGGATAGAGATTTCTCCTCAGAATTGTAGAGAAAGATAACTTCTTATAATACGATCCCCGTCATTGCTACAGAGACTGTGAGGTAGTGCAGAGTCTTTGCGAAACAGCTTGTTAGTTTTCCAAAGTGGCAAACACAAAGTTCCCATGTGAGCTACAAACTCTATTGCAGATTTTATTTGGATTGTGTGTGTGTGTGTGTGTGTGTGTGTGTGTGTATGTGTGTGTGACAGAGTTCTCACATGTAGCCCTGGTTGGTTTGGAACTCTCTCAGGCTGCCTCTGCCCCTCCAGTGCTGGGATTAAAGGCATACACCACTCTGGCCAACCTACTACTAGGTTTATATTCAGAAGAAATAAGAACATAGATCTACCTACAGGTTACTATAACCACTTTAAGTGTATTCATAGCAGAATTATTCACAAAAACTAGAAGCAGGATGGTCATCAGTTAATGAATAGATAAACTCGGTGTTGTGAACTCACAGGATACAGTACTTGGTAGTTAAAAACAAGGACTGATTACACCATGGATGGATTCAGACCCATCACACTCAGTAGAGGAAGCCAGTCACTAAAGCCCACATCCTGTGATTATTTCATGTGAATGATAAGGGAAGGAAAATGCTCTATGGGGACAAAGCTTACCTGGCGCTGGAGTGAGAATGGGAGTGTCTGTGACTGAGCACAAAGTTCTGAGGGGTAGCAATGTTCTACAGTTAGACAGTACAGACGACTGCACAACTCTGAGTATCCTAAAAGACATTGCTTTAACTGCTGACCAGAATTAAAGTTCAAAACCTAGCAAGGAGAGCAGAATAGAGCTTACCTTCTTTTTTATAGGAAGCTGGCCTGTGATTCTGTTACTTAATGTGTTCAAGTTAGCTGTGATAGTTTTATTTTGCTTTCCCTGAATAAGCCAAGAATGTAGCTAATTAAATAGAGTGTGGCCCAAGCTGGTGAGATATTGGAGATGCTTGGTGTTGTCACGAGCAATTGTCTCACAGGCATTAGCATGATTTAAAGCAAAAAGAGATTTGACTGGATTCATGTATGCACCTGTGATCCAACCACATTGGAGGCTGAATCCTAGAGTTTGAGACCAGCCTCTTTGTCTCGGAAAAAAAAAGAAAAAACCCTAAGTAGAGACAGATGATGCTTGGCAGAGAGTTGGCTGTTGTGACTTGTCAGTGTTCTGGCTGTGCAGCTTGATAATATGATTATTGTTCATTGGATAGGGGCTGGAAATGAGGAATAAAAAATGTTGATGTCGACCTTATTTATTTGTGTATTAGGGTCCAAAGGAGCCAACTCCACCATAATCTCTAAGTGCCATGCTTTCCAGGATAGTAAATGTGTCTGAGTGAGATTTTAGATAACTAGCATCTTAAAAGTAATATTCCAACCCAGTCAGTGGTGGTGCGTGCCTATAATCCCAGCAGTGGGACAGAAGTGGGAGGATCTCTGAGTTTTGAGTTCAAGGCCATCTTGGTCTACAGAACAAGTTCCAGGACAGCCAAGAGTACCTAGAGAAATCTTGTCTCAAAAAACAGACAAGTGAAAATAATAGTCTATTTAAATTATATTTATCTATATCTATTGTGAGAGAGGAGAGGGAGGGAGGGAAGGAGAGTGGGGGTCGTGAACATGCAGGTATGTATCACAGTACACAGGTAGAGCTCAAAGGACAACTTGCCTAAGTTAGTTCTCTTTTTCTACTGTATGTGTCCTGTGGATCAAACTCAAGTCATCAGACTTGGCAGCAAGTATTCTTACATGTTGAGACATCTGGTTTACCACAAAATGGATATCTGAGCTGTAATTTCTATCAATGGTACAAAAGGGGGGATTTGTCTTCATAAACTTCTCAGAGTATGACCCAGATAAGAATATTGCATTTTTTAAAAAGATTTATTTATTTATTTATTTATTTATTTATTTATTTATTTATTTATTTATTATGTGCATGTTCTGTTTGTATATATGCCCGCAGGCCAGGTGAGGGAGCCAGACTTCCTTATAGATGGTTGCTAGCCAATATGTGGTTGCTGAGAATTGAACTCAGGACCTCTGGAAGAGCAGTCAGTGTTTTCAACCTGTGAGGCATCTCTGCAGCCTGCAGAATATTGCATTTTTGAGTACATGGGAACTTCCATTTTTAGACTAGAGGCTTAAGTCAGCCAGTTCCCCTAGAAAAGGAGTAAGACAGCTTCTGTGTGTGAGAGAAGTAGCACAGTGACGGCACAGGTATGGAGAAGGCTGGTACTGAGTAGTTTGGGGGGGAACATAAAAAATTGATATCTGCCCCAAACTGGACTGGTGTCAACAACCCCAAAATGGCTTGTTCAAGTTCATCTTAATGAGTAAAATGAATTTATTAGAGGTTACTTATGGAGCAGTGAGTAAGTATGGACAGATCCATTCTGTCCTTTCTCCTCCCAGTCACTAACTGTACCCCTTTACTGGCTGTGTTCTATGCAGGACTTTAAGTATTACGCAGAACTCATATAAACCTGGGTGTAGAGTGCAACATAGTGTTAAAGCAGCATAGATAACAACAGGCCTGGCCAGTATGAGGCACAGAAAGAAGATCCTGAGAAAGACATGTTTATGTGTGTCCCATTTGTGTCCTTATCAAGGTCTCTGCTGGTCCCTGCAAACACTGAGAAGACAAGGAGGCATGACTTGTTTAACTGCTGTCTGCCACAGAGAACAGCTAAATAGCAGCTTGCTGCAGGACAGTCACTCTGACCAGGATCAGGTTCCCAGGGACAGCAATTGCACAACTCTGAGGGGTCGTTCAGGACGGAGGACCATCAGCTTTTTATTACATAGCACAGAGGTTTCAGACAAAAATAATGCTGGAGCAAGGCGGTTCTTTTTAGTTTTCTTTTCATAAAAATGTGGATTTAAACAGACCACATACAACTTTGATATTTAAGTAAAAATATTAAGATCTTCTCCTGAGTTAAATGTTAAAAAGATTTCTCCTGGTCCTTCTCTGCAGAAACAATGGACTCTCCTCTCTGGTCAATAACGCTCCATGTCTCCAGGAGAGAAAGAACCCAACTTCCAAAGGGGTCCACTCTGGAGGTCACGATTCTGTAAACCTATGCCAGGAGGTAGAAAGGGATGAGAGCTAACCAGGATGCGGTGAGAGCTGGGACAGTCGGTCCTGTTTGTGAGTCACAGACATCCAAGCTATGCTGCTGGATACGGCAACCTTTTTAGAAGAAAGGAGGCAATGGATCACCCTCCAGTGGGTGCTAGAGTAGACGACACTAAGTCAGGTGTCCTTACTCAGTGGCAGCTTGGTAGAGCCATAGCGGACATGCCCAGTGCTGGAGGTCCAAGGCTCCTTGAATTTCCTTGGCTCCTGATTTGACACCCGATCTTTAGGTTAACTCTAGCGCCTCTCCCATTTACCTACAGTCAAGCCAGGCCCCCAGAATTTTTTTTTTTTTAATATAAACAAGAGTTAGTTTTGAAAAGGACTAATACTAAAAGTAGTAAACTTTCAGAACTAAAGAATAGCTGTGTCTAGAGAGACCTCTCATCCCAAAGTAACTGCAGTATTGTGGGGTCTTTGACAGACCACAGGTATAGAGGGGACACCCTCAGGGTGGCTTGACCCCGAGAGGATTTTTCCTGCACTCACGAAAGCATGTTCACACTGTCACCACTGTTTTACCTTCTTTTCCTGGTGTGCTTTCGTATTTACCATGTGCTTGCTTGCTTTGGCCTACATTTAAGAAATGGTTGCTCTGAGTCAGGCTGCACGTAAGGGCTGGAGCCATAGTGTGAACAAAACAGGCAAACCTCTGCTCTTGTGGCAAAGATGGAAAGCAGCCAAAATAAACACACAACAGGTGAGTTAACAGAGTGAGAAGAAGGAAATGGGTAAGGGTGACAAGAAATGGATTGAGGGGGGCAGTGTTTTAAATGGAGAAATCAGGAAAGGCTTCTTGGAGGAGGTGATATTGAACCATGGTCTTAGATACTGAGGATGGGCCATGAAGAATTTTAGGGGAAGAGTTTCCAGGAAGAGAGACTGGTGTAGAAAGCACATTGAGTGGGGTGAACATTGACAAGAGGGGACTGGAGAGGAGGGAGATGCCCACTCATGTAGAAGCCATCCTAAAGATCCAGGGAGGAGACATATCAAAATACCTTTTGGGGTAGTTTTTATTTCATTTTCCTTCCCCCCCCCAGTTGATGGTTGACTAGTTTCTTAGAGACAGGGTATCGTGGCTTCATGGCTGTCCTTGAAGTCTATGTAGCCTAGGAAAGAATTCTTACTCTTTCTACCTCCACCTTCCAAGTACTAGGATTACAGGTGTGCACCACTACACCTGACACAATTGTACCCCACTAGACACAAGCCAGAACAGAAGCTGGGAGTCTAGCTGGCAGGTCAGGGTTCTGGGTCAGGAGCATAATAACCGGAGGCCTAGTGATGGTTGTGTGGTCATGGGGACCTGCAGAGTGAGCACACTAACAGAGGATATTAGTGCGTGATAAGAGAGATGAATGAAAGTAAGACACCAAGGACAACTATGTCCTGAGGGGTCTGGATGGCTGATGGTCCTATTCATGACTCAGAAGTTTGAATGGAACTCAGCACAAGCTTAAGGAAGAATTACAAAAGTAAAGATAATGCTTTCTAAGGGCTAAATTAAAGATGCCTTTCACCATTACAATATACATTTATAGAGTACAATTATTAAGCAATTTAGTTTTCTTAAGCTGTTCATTTAAACATGTTCTGGGGCTAGGGAAGTAGCCCAGTGTGAGCACTTACCTGGCACGTACAAAGTTCAGTCTCCTGCATCTCAAAAAAGAAACTAAGCAATAAGCATGCTCTGTGAAGGCAGTTTTCCCACTCTCTGTATTCTCAAATGGTGCTTCTGATGACAACACTGTAGCAGTTCTGAGGCTGAGGTGGGTTTATTTTTTCCCAGTCTGCTTTTGTACCATTTTAATTACATGTAAGTAATAAGGTCAGTTCTACATTAAGGAACAAGCAAGGCAATAAACAAAGTCCGGTGATCACCATGTCTAGGGGCTTAGCAGGATGACCAAGATACCTGAGCCTACTTCCGTGTCCTAGCCCAAAGTCAAATTCTTGCCTGAAGCCTACTTCTTTGTTCTAGTCCAAAATCATATTCCTGCCTGAGCTTACTTCTGTGTCCTGACCCATTGTTAAATTCCTGCCAAATTTCTAGAAGTATCTCTAAAAGCTCTCCACATCTCCCCAATTTTTATTTTATAAACAAGACTGCTGTGTCTGTCTTAGGTTGTTCTGACAAGAATGGCTTCCTTACCCATCCTGGAGTATGCATTATCAAAAGCAATGCACTTCTTCCTAGGTTGGTAAGGCTCTGTACAGAACTTACCTGTCTCTGACTGCCAGCCTGTTAAATTAACAGGCTTTCTGGGGTCCAGTTTTAGTTTCAAGCCATGTATTTAACAACATGTTGATGTTGTTAAAGGCAAGTTTTATCACAATGGGCAGGAATAAAAGTATTCCCAGGACAAGAAGGGCTAGCATGATCAAGCTATATATGCCATTGTTGAAGCTTGACCACAATGGAATACTGACCTCAGGCCACAAATAATTTTATCAGCATTATCTGCAGAATCAAAGCTCAGCAGAGTAGCATTCTTTAAATTCACATTCTCACTATACAAAGTTAAAACATCCGGAGAGCTGTTAGAATTGTGCCAAACACCCTGCAAGTGTCTTTGAACTTTTTCCCAATTACAGTGACTGTCATTATAAATTTTAGAAGTAACACAAATCCATTGGTATTTGGCATGACACTCAAGATGGCTCCTTACTCTTAAACTCTGAACCTCCTCTCCAATAATTTGAATAGTATCGTAAAGAGCATCAATCCGTTGTTCCAAACGCCTATCTAAATCCTCTTGAATACTCAGAACACTAGTAACATCTTTTGCTAACTGATCAACAAAAGTAGTTGTCTTAACTTCTTGTGTCAAAGCAATTGCAGAAGCAGTGATGCTGGCTATTAATGTAATCAAAGTCACTGTACCAGCAATGATCAGACCCGCAACCCTCTTGCTTCTGCTTAAAGCCCGACACACTTCTGATACCTGCAAGCACTTTTTTTTTCTTTCAGAATACCAAGGTGTAATACTCATAGGCAATAAAATAGGAGCTGGTTGGTAATCCACCATAACTGACATGCCAGGTTTCAATGCACTAACACAATTAGAAAGTGTACAATCGGGGTTGGGGATTTGGCTCAGTGGTAGAGCGCTTGCCTAGGAAGCGCAAGATCCTGGGTTCGGTCCCCAGCCCCGAAAAAAAAAAAAAAAAGAAAAAAAAAAAAAAGAAAGTGTACAATCAATACAACTTACATTAAAAACTGTCGAAGAAACAAAAGTAATTTTAACATGACCAATTAATAAAATATTAGGAGCTTTAACACATGCACTAACACTTGTTTGAAATCCAGATCCTGTCCCAATTTTATCTGCTGCAAATGTAACTTCATATAAGGTAGTTGTCAGTTTTCAAATATGTCTGAAAATGTCTAGAACCAGCTTTCCAAATGAAGACTGTCATTTCCTTTTTTCCAATATTGGATTGATTTCTAGACCAGTTCATGACAAATCAGAATAGTTGGTTACATTAAAGGAAAAAGAAGGGTCATTATAATTTCTCTATTTGATTAATTTTTTAAGGGCAGTTTCTGCAGTCTCCAGGTTCTCTGTTCCACAAGGTCTAAAAGCTTGAGGCAAGGCAGCTTGTCCAATCTGGGACAAGCAAAGGTGGGTCAGAAACATATGTCCAAAACAGGTTCCTAGTCACCATTGTCAGGGCACTCAGCAAGCTCGCAGTCAGCATTTGTCTTAGGGTTGTACTGCTGTGAACAGATACCATGACCAAGGCAAGTCTTATAAAGGTCTGGGTTACAGGTTCAGAGGTTATCATCAAGGCGGGAGCATGGGAAAGTCCAGGTAGGCATGGTGCTGGAGTTCTACATCTTCATCTGAAGGCTGCTGGTGGTAGACTTACTTCCAGGAAGCCAGGGTGAAGGTCTTAAGCCCATGCTCAAAGTGACACACCCACTCCAATAAGGCTACACATCCTACTAGTGCCACTCCCTGGACCCAGCATATACAAACCATCATAGCATTGTTTTTTGCTTCAGCATTAGCATGTCTCACTAGTCAGTCTGGCAGCTAGCATGCTCCTTCAGCATCCTGCAGAATAAACACAAACATACTTTCATCTCCATGTTAATATCTGATCGGGATCATGCCATATGCCAGTAAGTGGATCCTTCCACTTCACCTAGGCATAAGTGTGCCCAGTTGTAGGGTGCCATAGACACTCGCAGAGACTTTCTTGGCATCCAAATTTTAAAATAAAAAGAGCATGATTTACATAAATTTATGGTGTATGGGGATATAATTCCCCCTTTTTTATTTTATGAAGATATTGTTTTAAAGTTCCTTGGGCCTGTTCCATAATACCTTGTCCTAGAGGATTATAAGGCATCCCACTAATATGGGAAATATTAAATTATCTACAGAACATCTCAAATGCTTGACTGCAATAGCCAGTCTGATTTATCTGTTTTAATCTGATTTGGAAAACCCAGCATGGAAAAACAACGTAGGCAATGAGTAATTACAATTTTAGTTGCTTCTGCTGTTGCTACTAGAAAGCCTGAAAAGTGTCAATAGTCATATGTACATATTTTAATTTTCCAAAGTCAGAAATATGGGTAACATCCATTTGCCATAATTGATTAGGTATGAGTCCTTGAGGATTAACACCATTATGTGGTACAGGAAGAAGCCGAGGACATTCAGGACAAGTCTTTACAATTTGACTTGCACATTCTCTAGCAATACCAAGTTACTGTCTCCAGCTATTACTGTTCTGATGATGTAAAGAATGAGATTGTTTGGCTAATTGTTCCTGTGTAGGCCCTATAATCTGCCTCGTATACAAATCTGCTGTGGCATTGCCCTCACTCAGGGGTCCAGGCAATCCAGTGTGAGCTTTTAAATATCCTATAAAGTTAGGAACAGTACATTCTCTTAAATTGAGTTGTATTTGCATAAATAATTGCAAATTTTGAGAATTAGCAGTATCTAAAAAAAGGAACAGTTTCAAGCAATTATAGACCATAAGGTATATATTGGCTATCAATATACAAATTAAAAGCTTGATTTTTTAGCATTTCAAAAACAATTATTTGTGCTGAAGCAGGGGGAAACTCAAGAGAATGAACATATGAGCCAGTGACATATGCTGCCTTCCCATTAGATGAGCTGTCTGTAAATACAGTAAGCACATTCTCTATGGGCTGCATCCATAAATTTATAGGGAATGCAATAGCATGTATAGAAGCAAATTGTAACAACTTATCTTTTGGATAATGATTATCAATTTTTCCTGAAAAGTTTGCACATGCAGTAGGCCAAATATCAGTATTCTGCAGTAGCCAGTTTAATTGCTGTTTGAAATAAGGGACAAATATTTCATCAGGTTCTTTCCCAAAATACTTTCATGATTCTATCCTACAATTCTGTATTAACACAACAACAGCTTCATAATAGGGTGTTAAAACTTGGAAATGAAAAAAGATGAATCCACATTAATGGTCCCTTTTGACAAAGAACTTCTGTGGGCAGATGAGAAGTAGCAAGGATGCAAACAGCCAACAACTGATCATAGTCTACATGATGTATCTGCTGTTGACTAATAACTTCCTCTACTTTCTGCAAAGCCATCTGTCCCTTATCAGTTCATTGTCGAGGGGAACTGGGATTTGCATCCTTTTTGAGAATATCAACCAGAGGTTTACGTTCTCCTGTGGCAAGCTTAAGATGAAGTGTTAGTCAATTAACATCTCCTAACAGCTTTTTGAAAATCATTTAAAGTGAGTAAATTATCTTCTCTTAATTGAATTTTCTGTGCCAATTTGTTTAGGATATAACTGATGTTCCAAATATTGAAATGGATATTGTCTTTCAATGTTTTCTGGAGCAACAACTACTCCCCAAAATTTTAAAGCTCATTGTATAAGAGCAAAGGCTGTAGTAAAACTCCTTCAGAGGATCAGCTAATAAAATAACATCCATATTGTGAATAATGTACTCTTTGAAGGATTCAAAGTCCTAACTTCTTATATTGAAGCAGAGAATTATTTCTTTTTACATAATATAGGGCTATTAGCCATTCCTTGAGGCAAAACTTTCCAATGATATTGCTTAATGGGTTCTTTAAAATTACACACATGCTCACTAAATGAAAACTTCCAATAGTCACAGGGTGCAAAGGAACAGTATAAAAGAAATCCTCCAAATCCATAATAATTCTCTATGCATTTCCTGGAATGGCAGCTGGAGTAGGCAAGCCAGGCTGCAATGCCCCAAAGTCCAATAACCTCATCAACCCTTTGCAAACCCTGCAACACTCTCCACTTGCCCAACTCCTCCTAAGTACAATGTGTGAGTTAGAATCCTGAGCCTGGGATCCAATTTCGAACTGTAGCCAATGGAACAGTGGCAGTTTAACCACAATCTTCAACTTTCTCTTGCAACACCAGAGGACAACTACAACTTTGGAAAGTAAAACTCAACCTCCAACAAACAATCCAGTCTCTCCAAAATCAACACCAAGTACATCACCCCCATGCGCCAAAGTTTGGCCGCCAGTAACTACACACGAATGCACAATGGTGCAGCCTCCAATACCTCACCAAAGAGATGCTGCCAAGTTACTGTAAAAGATAAATCCTGCCTTTTATAAGTCTGGTTTCTTGGATAAGAATTACATAAAACATTACCAATTTAAAGGTGTCTTTAGAGACCCGTTTCCCTGTGTAGGCTCCAACCCTGAGCCACCGGCTTTATGCTAACTTTCTGTTACCAGTGTTACAAAATTTTCATCATATCCAACAACTTATAAACCAATAATCTATAACCAAGACATATACAGCATAACTTTTAAAACCAGTCAGAAACAAAAATGAAGTGGATACACACATCTTATATATTTAGACCAGACAAACTTTACTTTTTCTAGCTGTAATTTCAAGAGAGCAGCACCCACCCAATAATCACAGTCACAGAGATTTTTCTAGGAAAAACAGCCATCAGCTCCCTTTCCATAGAAGCTGAGAAGCTGCTGGCCCCTTTAAGAGCAGCTTGTGCAGACAATCGGCTTGCAGCAAGGCTTCTCCAACTGTGCTAGACTCCTAGTTACAGGGGCAGGGCTGCAAAGGCCAATCGCGACTGCTTTTTATTTCTTTTTGAAGAGCTGAAACTAAATCAAGGGTGAATGTCCAGCAGATAAAGTTTTGACCAATTCTTTTTCCTTTTAAACATGAAACAGAGCAATATTCAAACAATGAAGCAAAAACACAGACATGGACAGATTGGTGTACCAAGGATACACAGGGAGAACTAGATGTGCCAAAGGGACCCAGATATCCTACCTAAGGGACCCAGGACCAGAACTGAGCATCCCCCAGTGGGAGCCAGAGAGGAAGGAGGACGTCTCCTGACCTCCTCCAGTCCCTAAGAGCGCTCTGGAACAGCTTACATTCATTTCCTTCTCTTTGGCCAAAGCATCCCCCGGAGAGTCCGGGAGGACTGCTTTTCTCGAACCCAATCTCTCTCATGTCTAGGGTGTAAACTATCTCTAGTCAGGGTCCAAAGACTAAAAGTATCTATGAGGATTATCTTCATGTCTTTAGATTTTAGCATACACTAAACACATACACAAAAAAATATTTTACCATTACCTTGTCCCTTTTTACAAGGTTTATCACTGCTGGCCCAAATCATCTTTTACTTTTCTTTGCGCCTGCTTCCAGTTCCCTCCGCGTCCTTCTCTGTATCCTGCTTACTGGAGCTCCAATGTTGAGGCGACATCTGAGCAAGTGTGGGCCCCCAGGGAATTTCCCCTCCCCACAACCTGGTATATCAAGTCTCTGAGAGGCTAGGCATATTTTCTCCCACTGAGGCCAGACAAGGCAGCCCAGCTACAAGAACATATCCTATGTACAGGCAACAGGTTTTGGGATAGCCCTGCTCCAGTTGTTCGAGACCCACATAAAGACCAAACTGCACATCTGCTACATGTGTGCAGGGAGGCCTAGGTCTAGCCCGTGTATGTTCTTTGGATGGTGATTCAGTCTTCTAAGAGCTCCCAAGGGTCCAGCTTAGCTTACTCTGTTGGTCTTCTTGTGGAGTTCCTATCTCCTCAGGGCCCACATTCTTTCCTCCTGTTTCTCAAGCTCCAGCCATTGTTTGTCTGTAGGTCTCTGCATCTGTCTGAGTCAGCTGTCCTCTGAGAGGCAGTGCTAGACTCCTGTCTGCAGCATTACAGTATCATTAATGGTGTCAGGGATTGGTGCTGGCCCATGGAATGGGTCTTAAGTTAGGCCAGTTATTGGTTGACCATTTCTTCAGTCTCTGCTCCACCCAGCCCCACCCTTACCCTATTCCTGCATTTCTTGTAGACAGGATAAATTTTGGGTTGAAAGTTTTGTGGGTGAGTTGGTGTCCTTATTCTCCACTGGAGTTCCTGTCTGGCTATAGGAGGTGTCTTCTTCAGGTTCCATATCTCCAATGCTAAGTCACAGCTAGGGCCACCCCCATTGATTCTTAGGCGCTTCCCTTATCCCAAGTTTCTATCTGGTTCTAGGGATGCCCCCCATCTCCCCAATTTTGTCAGTTGCAGATTTCCAGTCATTCTCATGGCCATCTGTTCAATCTCCTGAGACAGGATCTTATTATGTTATTCTTCCTAGCTTGGAACTTGCTGTATAGACCAGATTGGCCTCAGGTTCACAGAGCTCTGACTGCTTCTGCATCTGGAGTGCTAGGATTAAAGGAAGACCCCACCACCACATACACACAACTTCTTGATCTTTTTTGTAAATCATGTAAGACTTATCTTCACACATTTAAAGTATAACAGTTCCAAAAAGACTAAAATCAAGTATATTGTAATATTCAGCTATAGTTAGCAACATTTAGCTTTTAATTTAATGTCCCAGAGGAGCAATGAAGTGGGAAGATGGATTAGTCTAGAGGTAGAGGAGTTTGCTAGGTTGGGTGTTGTACTTGAGTCATCCTGATATCATGTTATTTGAAGCCATAGGATAATCTGAGTTTGAGTGTCAAGAAGGGCTGAGGGCTAGATTCTGTGAGAGGAATCAGCTCTGGCCAGAGTGGCTTCAAGGACTGGCTCCCCTTAGCCAATGGACTCTCTGGTCCTGTAAGCACTTTACCCCTATGGCACACTCAACTCCTTTCTTTTGTCACTTTCCAAAGGTTATGACAGTCACATATCCTGATTCTTGATCCGTGCAAGGGCCCACTGAAGACAGCTGCTTTAGAGGAAGTTACCAGCCAGCAGGCATCCTTCCGAGAAGGACCAAGGAAGACACTTCAGAACCATTCAGTTCTTATCTGCAACAAACTCTCAATTTTTAGTTCATTGTCCCTGATGATTAAGAAATGATAGCACCCAAGGTATATTTTCTTCTGAAGTTAAGTATCATCGAAGGATCCAATAAAAACGGTACTTTTACTGGATGCCTGTCTCAATTCATTGTGACTAAGTTATTCTTTCTGCCCAGGCCCCACTGAAACTGAGCCTCAAGATAGTAATTGTAGCCTTTCTGTCTCCATCTGTGCCCAGAGGTTTATCCCACAGACCCTCCAGACCCAAAGTCTGCCTAGGGAGAGCTGGTCTCCCAGGAGTACTCTCATTCCTAAGCCCACAAGCGAGACTCTACTTCTGCTCCACTGTCTAAAGAGAGACCAGACCCTCCAGGAGCGCACAGGGCACAGGAACTATGGAGCAGCCTGGGACAGGATCCTTTCAGTCTCCATCTGCTCCCAGAGCTAAGGCTGTCCCACAGCTCTCCAGACCCAAAGCCTGCCCAGAGAGAGCTGGTCTCCCAGGAGTGCTCTCACTCCTAAACTCACAGGCCCACAGAAGGGACAAGTTCCAGTCAGAGATAGCAAGA
The DNA here is from genome assembly GCF_011064425.1 of Rattus rattus. Lineage (NCBI taxonomy): Eukaryota > Metazoa > Chordata > Mammalia > Rodentia > Muridae > Rattus > Rattus rattus. Next base: position 25,391,683 of record NC_046160.1, on the reverse strand, counting down.
CCAACTGACATCAGAGATAACCAGATGGCTAGAGGCAAGCAAAAGAACCTAAGCGACAGAAAGCAATACTACTTGGCATCATCAGAACCCAGAACTCCTACCACAGCAAATACTGAATATCCCAATACACCGGAAAAGCAAGATTTGGATTTAAAATCACATCTCATGATGATGATAGAGGACTTTAAGAAGGACATAAATAACTTCCTTAAAGAAATACAGGACAGCACAGGTAAACAAGTAGAAGCCCTTAACAAGGAAACATAAAATCCCTTAAAGAATTACAGGAAAACACAACCATCCAGGATCTAAAAATGGAAATAGAAACAATAAAGAAATCACAAAGAGAGACAACCCTGGAGATAGAAAACCTAGGAAAGAGATTAGGAGTCATAGATGCAAGCATCACTGACAGAATATAAGATACTGGAGAGAAAATCTCAGGGACAGAAGATACCAAAGAAAACATTGACACAATAGTCAAAGAAAATGCAAAATGCAAAAAGCAAAACATCCAGGAAATCCAGGACACAATGAGAAGATCAAACCTAAAGATAATAGGTATAGAAGAGAGCTAAGATTCCCAACTTTAAAGGGCCAGTAAATATCTTTAACAAAATTATAGAAGAAAATTTCCCTAACCCTAAGAAAGAAATGCCCATGAACATTCAAGAAGCCTACATAACTCCAAATATCTTGGATCAGAAAAGATATTCCTCCCGTCACGTAATAGTCAAAACACCGAATGCACAAAACAAATATTAAAAGCAGTAAGAAGAAAAGGTCAAGTAACATATAAAGGCAGACCTATCAGAATTACACCAGACTTCTTAACAGAGACTACAAAAGCTAGAAGATCCTGGACAGATCTCATACAGACCATAAGAGAACACAAATGCATAGTCACAAATAATATAAAATACCTTGGTGTGATTCTAACCAAGCAAGTGAAAGATCTGTATGACAAGAACTTCAAGTCTCTGAAGAAAGAAATCGAAGATCTCAGAAAATGAAAAGATCTCCAACGCTCATGGATTGACAGGATTAATATAGTAAAAATGGCCATCTTGTTGAAAGCAATCTACAGATTCAGTGCAATCCCCATCAAAATTCCAACTTAATTCTTCATAGAGTTAGAAAGAGCAATTTGCAAATTCATTTGAAATAACAAAAACCCAGCATAGTGAAAACTATCCTCAACAATAAAATTTGGGGGAATCACCACCCCTTACCTCAAGCTGTATATAGAGCAATTGTGATAAAAACTGCATGATATTGGTACAGAGGCACACAGGTAGATCAATGGAATAGAATTGAAGACTCAGAAATGAACTCACATGCCTATGGTCACTTGATCTTTGACAAAGGAGCTAAAACCAGTGGGAAAAAAAGACAGCATTTTCAACAAATGGTGTTGGTTCACCTGGTGATCAGCCTGTAGAAGAATGCAAATTGGCCCATTCTTATCCCCTTGTACAAAGCTCAAGTCCAAGGTTTTATGTGGATCAAGGACCTCTACATAAAACCAGATATACTGAATCTAATAGAAGAGAACGTGGGGAAGAGCCTTGAACACATGGGCACAGGGGAAAATTTCCTAAACAGAACACCAATGGCTTATGCTCTAAGATCAAGAATTGACAAATGGGACTTCATAAAATTGCAAAGCTTCTGTAAAGCAAAGGACACTGTCAATAGACAAAATGGCAACAACAGATTGGGAAAAGATCTTTATCAATCCTACATCGAATAGAGAGCTAATATCCAATATATTCAAAGAACTCAAGTTAGACTCTAGAGAGACAAATAACCCTATTAAAAATGGGGTATAGAGCTAAACAATTATCAGCTGAGGAATATCAAATGGCTGAGAAGCACCTAAAGAAATGTTGAACATCCTTAGTCATCAGGGAAATGCAAATCAAAACAACCCTGAGATTCTACCTTACACCAGTCAGAATGGCTAAGATCAAAAGCCAGGTGACAGCAGATGCTGGTGAGGATGTAGAGAAAGAGGAATACTACTCCATTGTTGATGGGATTGCAAGTTGGTACAATAATTCTGGAAATCAGCCTGGTGGTACCTCAGAAAATTGGACATAGTACTACCTGAGGACCCAGCTATACCACTCCTGGGCATATACCCAAAAGATGCTCCAATGTGTAACAAGGACACATGCTCCACTATGTTCATAGCAGACTTATTTATAATAGCAAGAAGCTAGAAAGTACACAGATGTCCTTCAACAGAGGGATGGATACAGAAAATGTGGTACATCTCCACAATGGAGCAACCACTCAGCTATTAAAAACAATGACTACATGAAATTTCTTAGGCAAATGCTGAAACTAGAAAATATCATCCTGAGTGAGGTAACCCAGTCACAAAAGAACATACATGGTATGCACTCACTGATGAGTGGATATTAGCTCAAAAGCTCAGAATATTCAAGAAACAATTCACAGACCATATGAAGCTCAAGAAGAAGGAAGATCAAAATGTGGATAATTCAGTCATTAGAAGAAGGAACAAAATACTCACAGGAGGAAATACAGGGACACAGAATGAGGCAGGAACTGAAGGAAAGGTCATCCAGAGACTGCCTCACCTGGGGGTCCATCCCATATGCAGCCACCAACCTCAGTCACTATTGCTGATGCCAAGAGGTGCTTGTTGACAGGAGCTGGATATGGATGTCTCCTGATACAGATTAAGATGCTTGCAGCTAACCATTGGACTGAGCACAGGCACTGCAATGGAGTAATTAGAAAAAGGAGTTGAAGGGGTTTGCAACCTTATAGGAAGAACAATAATATTAACCAACCAGACTTCCCAGAGCTCCCAGGGACTAAACTGCCAACCAAAGAGTACACATAGAGGGAACCATGGCTCCAGCTGCATATGTAGCAGAGGATGACCTTGTCTGGCATCAATAGGAGGAGAAGCCCTTGGTCCTGTGAAGGCTCGTTTCCCCAGTTTAGGGGAATGCCAGGGGTTGAGGTGGGAGTTGGAGCATCTTCATAGAAGCAGGGGGAGGGGTGTTGGAAGAGGGGGAAAGGGGATAACACTTAAAATGTAAATACATAAAATATCTAATAAAAATAAATTAAAAAAAGATAGTGATTGTACTGTCTCACTCCATATTCATTATCTGCCTTATTCCCCAACAGTTATCCAGTCTCTTAAAAATCTTTCAATCTACACATGGTTCCAGGTGAAAACTCAATAAAAAAAACTTAAAATATTGTGAGACATTTCAGAAAAATGCATACAAATAGAGGTAATTATAGGAGAAACCCTCATCCAATTTCAATAATGAAAACACAATCTGTCTTGCTTTACCTATTGCTACACAGTTCTCAGACACAACAGAATGTAGAAGTAGTTCTTCCATGTTTCCAAAGATGGGCTTTCCAGATGGTGGAGAGTAGACTCCTTTTCCTTTCCCTGTCCTTGGATGGGAATAGCAATTCCAAATACTTCTCAGATATTTCCTTTGAAAGAATCTCTTCCTGGTTGTACATGACTGTAATCCCCCTACCCCTCTGGAGGCTGATGCAGGAGAATTCCAAGTTCCAGGTCAGCCTCTGGGTACATAGGCTTAAAATGAAGTATGAAAGGTTGTGGACAACTACCACACAGAACGCGATACTGTTACATTGTATATTTTACCATATTTAATATCTGTCAGGTGTTACGATTTGCTGTCAGGACTCATTAAATACTACATTTGTACTTACAATTTTGAAATTATTTTATAACAGTAACTACTAATAAACTTCAACCAGTGACTCTGACATCCCACATACCTATAAGCTGAGGGGAAATGCCTCCGAAAGGCGAGGAGAGAGGCTAAGTTTAAAGAGTGTTCTAGTTTTCTGTGGATTCGCCATTCTTTCTCCTTTCCAGGGACGTTGGTGTCGCAGGGCAACTAGACCGCGTGGCCTTGCTTTGTACACTCACCGACTGAGGCTGAGACACCACCCACCGGAACTGGCTGTTCACGCAATGTGAACAGGGCAGCAACCAGCGGGAGAGTAGGTCAGCCCTGAGGCAACCTGGGAGGCCTGTAGGCCTGAGGTGATCAGTGACCCTCACATGAGCGTCCAACTGTTGGGAGGGGAAGCCTGTGTCCTGCTGTGACCAGCGAACAGCGCTGGGAGCATCCGTCTGAGAGGAGGCCTGCGGGCCTGAAGTAACCAGTCAGCAGCGCAGGAGTAACCATCGGGGGAGGCTTGTGGGACCTAAGGTGGAGCCACCAGCGCAAGAGCTTCCGTCTGAGGCCTAAGGTAGACTGACTTCCTTACCCACTCACCAGTCCAGGAACATCCTTTGGAGGGGAAGCCTGCAGCCTGAGGCAGCCATCCCTCCCTGCCTTGAGCCTCACCCTCAGCGTCGGGCTATGCAACCAGTAATGTCTGCTTCTGTCCCAGGATAGCGAGGGAGGGTCTCTAGGACACAAGAAAGAAGGGCATCCAAACCTAGTTCCGAGTCCCTAAGGCCATGCTTTTCCCACATTGACTAACTAAGTCTCCTCAGTTTTTCTTGTTCAGGGATTCTACTACTTATGGCTGACACAAAATCTTCCATCTGTAATGAACATTTCAGTGTGGAGAAACTAAAGGAATGGCCAGAGCCAGAGTCTGTTTCTCTAATGCAGGTAACATAGCACAGCTTTTTTTTTTTTGGGGGGGGGTCCTTTTCCTTCCTTCCTTCCTTCCTTTTCATGAGAAGCAAGCTAATTTTATCTGAGGCCAAGTGATAACTCCTTTTGTGGGTCCACTGTCAAGATTGACATGGGGCTCACTAGAGTGAAAGTACTTCAAGGCCTCTTGATTTTCTTTTTGAGGCATCTTTCAATGGGACACAAAATCCCTTGAATTTAGGACCAATTTGGCCTCAACCACATGTATATTTCTAATATTTCATGGCTCAGATTAGGTATGTTGAAGGACCCAGGAAATGCCTGGGTACAAATTTGACCAAAAGCCATCCTGAACTACAGGATGGCTGCCAGGTAGGTAGCCTAGGTAGGTAAGTGTGACAGCCCAGAACTTGCCCTTTTGCTTTAGTTTTACAGGATTCTACAGTTTGCCTCATTGTAAAGAAAACTCTTGAGAATTTTTCTTGCCCCTTTTGCCATGGTGACAATAAGAATTGTGAAATACGAGTTTAATATTTTTGCATTTGTGAGCAGTGGATTTCATTGAAGCTGCTATGAATCATTAACATGTCTATATTTTCTGAAAAAAGTTCAAAGAATGACTTATCAATAACAGATTATCTAGATCTCTTTTTAAAAATTAAACTATATTTATCTGAATGTGTGTATATGCAAAAGGCAAACACATGGGGACAGGAGGCTAGAAGACAGTTTTCAGGAGTCGCTTCTCTTAGACCAAGTGGGTCCCAGAGATTGAACCCAGGGGGTCAGGCATGGTGGCAAGCACCTTTACTGGCTGACCCATCTCGACAGCTTCTCACCACCACCACCACCACCACCACCGTCGCTATTACTGCTTTATAGTGGACCTGGCTGGTCTGGAATTTGCTATGCAGACTAGGCTAACCTAGGCTAACGTAGAACTTTTGGAGATCCGGGCTCTGCCCCCAGAGTGGTAGGAGTGAAGCTATGTGCTATCCTTCCAGCTAACTGTTTTCATAGAGAGAGTTGTTGGCCAAGATTGTATATTACATGTGTTCATTTCCTATAATCTTACTAAGAAGGCTAAACCACGTGATAAGAATAGCACTGACACTTACCAGCATATGTGTTTGTGCTTCTCTAATAGTGATTATTGTGTGTTTATAGTATAGTATCGGGGGTTTTGTTTTACATTCGTTTTCTCCTTTGCCATCTTAAGATAATTCTGACTAGGCTTTAAAGTAAAGTTGTACATATTCTAGAACTTACATTGGGGAATGTCCAATGAGTCGATCAGATAGCACTTTGGATTTCATATGAGCACAAATTATGGGTGTAGAAATGCGACTCTCCTTCTGAGACTTCTTTTCTTTACAGAGGTTGTGCCTGAGTTAGGATTTAGTTGGTCTTGGTGCGTTCAGCGAGGCAGGACTGAAGGAGGAGTCACAGTTGAATAACAACATTTTAAGAATTTCTAAGAGTTTTCACAAGGGGCTGTTATTTTAGGTAACAGTGTCTGTCCTCTAGACTCCGGATTTGCATGGCCTTTCCAGTTGTTCCTCTTTTAGCATTTCAGTAGGAAAACTGCTGAGCTGCTCACGGTGATGACAAAACACAAAACACCGTAGTGAGCGTTTGGTACATTGATGTTCTCAGACTTGTAATGCAAACGTCGAGCTTCTGCACAGCTCTGAGGCTCTGGGCCAATTTCCCTGAGTTGAGTTTTCTACTTTTCTGAGTTGAGCTCTAAATTGAACTTTCTGAGTTCTGCTGTTTGTTTTCTGAGACAGAGCCTCGTGTAACCCAGGCTGGCCTTTAACACTACCACACCTATTTTGTGCCATTTTAGGGCTTGAACTGAGAGCTTAGAAGGCTTCATGTCTGCCAGGCAAACATCCCACCAACTGAACCACACCCTCAGCCCTTGAGGTTTTGATGTACGAAGAGACCTGGCAGAAGGCAACGCTTCAAGGGGCTCCTAAGAGATACTTATAAGAATGTCTGAGAGAGAGAGAGCTCATTTTATGTAAAAGTGTGCGTTAGTGCAGGTGCCTACAGAGGCCAGCGGCCAGAGGTGTTGGATTCCATGGAGCTAGAGTTCCAGCAGCTGTGAGCTGAGCTGCCGGACGCAGGTGCAGGGATTCAGATCTGGTGCCTGAGCAGTTTGTGCTTACAACTGAGCTATCTCTCCAGCCCCAGCTTCTCGGAACATTAATAAAGTACAATTTAATGATATAATTAGTCTAGGTGGAGGACAGAAAAATGAGTAGGGGTTTATATGAAGTGAGAGTGAGTACTAGGTTGTGGGTTCATGGAGAATAGGATTTAAATCTTTCCACAGTAACAAGTTAAAACTATGTTTTTAGATACAGGCATTAGATTTGTACTAGCGATATTGGAATATCGCCCTGGGATTTGTCATTCTGATGGTTCCTTCAGAACTTTTGACCTACCCTTCAATTTTGATTTTAGGAATTAGCTAGAGAAGACATCGACGAAGCCGTGCATGCAATCTTGTTTAGGGAGAACTACATTGTGAAGGTAAGCTCTGGCTTCACTCTGTCCTGAGGGGCTGCTGCGACGCCAAGCGGCCTGGCCGAGAGCTGCGGCTGCCATGCTCTGCTGGGAAGATGAAAAGCTTCCAAGTGGGAACATGTGTTTGCTCAGAGACTCAGGGGCTCTCTCACAGGGGCCGTCCATACTGAGGGTCTGTGCTAGAGCTGTGCATGGTGGCAGGCAGTGCTCACCTCTGGGTGTCCAGGAAGCAAAGCGGAAGGAAGGGATGCAGGGGCCAGAGTCTCAATCTGCCAGCCCCGCCCCTAAAGTGTCCATCACCCCATAGCCTCACCACCCGGAAACCCAGCCCGCACGTGAGACTCGGACACGGTAACACTTAGTTGTGATGGTCTGCCGGAGACTCACCTGCAGGCAAATGACGCACCTCAGTTCACAGCTTGAAGCCATGGAGCACTGAGAATCTCCTTGTGGGGTCACTGAAATGTCCCTGATGCCCTTGAGAAGTCTGAGTGACTGTTTTAGCTGCTCCCCGTTTTGGTCTTGTACTAAACAGAGCATTTTTTTCTACCAAAACTTGCCTCTTTTCCTTACTTTCCCATTTTGTATTGGACTATATAAAACCACCAGCAATTAATTAGTATTTAAGGGTAATGACCAGTTAAGTGATTAATAATCTCTATGGGATTAACAAGCTTTAAAGGAGTTAATTTTCATCTAAAAGGTTGAAATTTACTATTATAATAATTCCTTGGCATTTTATTGTGTCATAAATTACATTCTCTCTCAATAGTTTATTGATTACACTGAGAGAGAGTGCTGGGCTAGGCAGTAACTAGTCTCTTGCCCTAACTTCTCACCTGCATGTCAGAGCAGCAGAGGCAGAGTGGTACGGGCAAGTGTAGTGACTTGCTCGGTTGCTGACTTGAAGCTGCTCTTCCCATCCAGGCACAGACCTTGTGGCAGCGAATCTTAGATATGGAATGTGTGACTGGGTAACATTTTGAAAATTGTAGAAAGAAATAAGAATTTGGTGAGTTAGGAAAATCTAATTTGGTTTATGAGTTGGATAACAGTTCAAGCCGAAGGTGCAGAGAGATTTAGAATTTTCCATATTTTCTTCCTGTCCTGTGTTCTTTCTGAAGTTTGTTCTGCAGTTCAGTCACTTGATGGAAGGAGTAGGCAGAAGGGATCGTAGAACTTAGGAGCGGGTGTTTCCTCCCTCACTAAGAAAATGGTAATAAGTGAAAATGTTTGTAATTTGTCTTTTTCTATTACATTGTTAGAGGTTGGATACATATTTACAGCACGAGGCTGTCTTTAAGGAAAGAAGGAAAGAGATGCTGCATAAGAAATGGGTTGAAAATGTGGCACAACCTCTTCAGCAGAGAATCATAGAAAAGTTATTTTCATATAGAAGACCTGGAAAAAGTCAAGTGAAATACGAATACTGCTCAAAGCACACAAATGAGCCGGTACTGGGTTTTATCATTTCCTTTACTTAACTATGATGTTCCTGTTTTCCCTTCTCTCCGTTGTTCTCTTCTGCTGTCCTCACGTGTGCCCGATGCTGCTCACAGCTCCAGGCATTAGGTCCACAGTGGAGGTAGAAGAGGAAGGTGATGGTGCCTGAGACTGTATCCTGCTGCTTTGGTCCAGAAGCACAGAGTCTCCGCACTGCCCAGGCTGACCTTTCAGCTCTGCTTACCAGGCTGGGGTCAACGGCAAGTCCCAGTTCTGAGCAGGGCCCGGAGAGTGTGTGGGAGAGGGGGATGGCACGGCCATGCAGTCAGGTGACCACTAAGCTTAGGGACAGACAGTTCTTTCTTTGTTGTGACTTTATAGAAGTACAGCATCCCAGCGTCTGGCTTTAAAATTGTTTTCCACTTTGAGGTCAGGAATTTATGTCCCTGTTTGCAGTAACAAATTTAACTCTGCTGGCTCCAAGTGTGTCCCACAGGACCTTTGCTCCTTGGTATTTACAAGAAACATGGAAGAGTGTAGGTAGAGTGTTAGAGACATAACTTCAGAAAATATGCATCGGATATTAATTCCTAAATGTCTTAAGAGCTGGAACTGCGGAAGTAATCCAAGTGTCTTGAAATGAAAGCATGGGATCTTTTAGGAGTGGAGAAGATCGAATGAGCCTTCTTCCTGAGGCTTATCTTATGGGAGGACACCCACCTCTTTTAATGGCCTCTGAGCCTCCCATACCCCAATACTCTTATGCTCCTTACCCTGCTCTTCTCGCCACGTTAAGAGTGGTGGGTGGTGTTCCAAGGAGGACTTCTCCCTCCCAGGACTGGTTAGGACACTGTCTGTGCTCCTAGAGGGATGAGTGGAGCCTCTCATAACCAAGCTACCATTGGTGGCACTGGTCTGTTCTGCACTGAGAAACCATGAGGGCAGAGCTTGGCCTTGGTGTAGCACGGACTGGCTGAGCAAATATTGACCGATGTAGTGATTCACTGCAGAGGGCGGTGTCTTCCGTGTGGGTAGGCCTGTCTCTGATTAGCATTTACCCTCAGTGGAACATCCCCACCACCGGAGGCAGGCTCATCATGGTGCTGTGGGCTGACATCATTCCTAAGTCTTGGCTTTGGTGTTGTAAGGTCACACTCCTGCACTTAGGTCCAGATTTAAACTCTCACCAGAAACTATAGTGGGGACCTCAAAGAGTCTCTCTCTCTCTTTTCTTTCTGTAGACCAAACCATCTCCATTGTGTGAATGTCTGTTTCAAAAACAGCAAGAGCTCAGAGAAGCAAAGGGACCCAGTTACCACCGTGGCAGAGGTGCTTTGCGACCAACCAGAGGCTGCATTGCAGACACAGCTAAGTGTCAAACAGTCCCCCCCAAGAGCACCGGACTAGTTTTTAAAGAGTTTGATTTTGCTCCTGTCTTCCTATAGGAAAACAGCCTGGCACACAAAAAGAAGCCAAAGAAACTGAGAAGGGTCTCCTCTTCACCAGATCACCCCAGTTCCCGCTCAGGTCCCATTGCACCGTTCCCAGAGACAGGCAGAGACTTCATGCACGATTCATGCAGAATAAGCCTTGTGGCAGAAACAAGTACAAGGGAGCTGGGTAAGCCAGCTAGCAGGGAGGGGTAGGGGTGAGCTGTGGGGTGGGTGGAAGGGGAGCTCCAGAAGGATCCAGAAAGAGAATAAAAGGGAGCCCAGAGGAGGGAAGGGGCATGGTAAACTGCTGGTGGCCACTAGGCTCCGGTGGTAGAGTCAATGTATTTTTAAGTGTGTATAGCAAAGTAGTTTTTGGAAACCACTGTGATTTTTCACATTAACATAGGAAGAGTCATAATGGTTTCACTAAATGTAAAAAATTAATATAATTAAAAATCTAGTCACAATCCCCAAATTAGCACAGTTTAAGGAGATAGAAATGAACTTACTTAATTTTCAGTAGAGTTCTATAAATTGTAGAGATCATGGCAAAACAAAGTTTTCCCTATGAGCTTATGAACCAAAGAAACTCACTCTTGCTAGTTCAGCTTGGAGCCAGAGATCTTCATTAATAAGACAAGGGAAAGAAATAAAAGGTTAAAAAAATGGAAAACAGTAAATAAATCCCCTTGTATTTAACAGATAATACTCTACATAGAAAAACTCAGAAGTCTATAAATAATTGTTTTTTTTTTTTTGAGACACGATTTCTCTGTGCAGCCCTGGCTATTCTGAAATATAAATAAAATATTAAAAGTAAAAGAATCCTAGAGGAGTATTGACAGTTGATGACTTTTTCTTACTATTTATTTAATGTATATGAGTACACTGTAGCTGTCCTCAGACACACTAGAAGAGGGCATCAGATCCCATTACAGATGGTTGTGAGCCACCATGTGGTTGCTGGGATTTGAACTCAGGACCTCTGGAAGAGCAGTCAGTGCTCTAACCACTGAGCCACCTCTCCAGCCCGGTTGATGATTTTAGGGAAGGAGAGTAAGTTCTTCCTGAGGGCGTGGCCCTTGGTAGGTTGACCATGCTCCACTGGATAACCCCACCCCTCACGAGTATATGGGCAGCACACATCAGACTTAGTGGGTTATTTAAGGAAAAAAAGGACATTAAGTTGGGAGTGGGTGAGGGATGAAGAATGAATCTGGGAGGAGCTAAGGGAGGTGTTGTAGTAAAAATATAAAAGATAACAAAATATGGTTGTCTCTTACCCCACTTAGGTCCAGCATCTCAGTGCCCCAAGATATCTGCTGGATATCTTAATTCTCAGTCAGCAAAGTGTCTCACCCCCTCTGCTCCATCCCATATCACACCGCCAAAAGCCTCTCTCTGAACCCGGCAGCAATCTCTCTACCTATCTAGTTCCCAAGGCAGGTTTCCATGCCAGAAACGCACATCCCAACTCTGGCGGCCCAGACCAGCCACTGCACACTTTCTTACACTTAAATCGCTACATGAAAGAACACGCAACACAAGAACCTTTGGCCCAGTTGATAAGATATAATTGCCCACCTAAACATACAAAGCCCAATATACATTCATCCCTTAAAAACATTTGTAACATACAGTGTGGAATCTTAACATCACCCGCCATATTGTCCTGCCACGGCTTCTCTCCCTCTCCCTCCTGTCTCTTCCTCCTTTCCATTCCAGTCTCCTCCTCTTCCTTCAAACTTCTCTCCCGCCCATCCTTCCTTCTCATCCAATGACAGGCCTCCTTCTGTCTTGTACCTGCCTCACCTGTGACATCATCCCACAGGGAGGAGTAAGGGGTGACGTGATCAAAGTGCATTGTATAGATACATGTATGAGATTCTCAATTAATTAAAGTATTAAAACTAATAAAGTTTAGAAATGATTATCAAGTACAAAGTCAATTTACAAATCATTTTTATTTCTCTATATCTAGCCAGAAAATTAAAGTATGTGTAATAGTAACAAAGTAAGAATACCTTTGACTATTCCCAGCACCACATACATGAAGCATACATGGCACTTACTGGTATGTGGGACCTGAAAATGCTTTGTACTGAGGACTTTGTTAGGACTGGCTTTGCCCACAGACTAGTATTTGGAGACAATTCTCACTGTTAGGGAAGTAAGGCTGTGTGGAAAGGTGCTCTTCCAAAGGACCCAAGTTCAAATCCCAGCACCCACATGGTAGTTCACATCTGTCCATAACTACCGCTCTCGTCTGACCTCCATGGGTACTGCATACATGTGATACACATAGAGGCAACACATAGAAGTGAGTGGATCTCAAAGACAAACAAACAAACAAGCACTCCCTCCTGCAAGTCTCTCCCTCTCTGGCACTGCTCCATAGCTGTCCAGTGACTTCACAGTCAGGAGCAGTCCAAGGAGATGTCTGGTTCTTTCTGGTTGTTGCAGTAGACACACTCGGCAAAGCTTACCCCCTGCATGGAAGCACACATTCACTTTCCCCCTTTGTGCTGAGGCAGGGTTTTGCATTATAGCATAGCCTGGCCTTACGCTCTCCACCCCAGCTCTGCTTCTCGAGTGCTGGGTTACAGGTGGCCACCCTTTACTTCTCTATCCTGCATCCCTAGAAAGAGCAGCGCTGCTTCATTCCATCCCCTGCCCTTGCGCTCAGTTTCTTTCACCGTTAAGACCATTTTTATTTAAACACTAACAATTACAGAATTTCTCTGCGAGGAGGCTTTCTCTTACTGTCCTCTCTCCATGCTCCCTCTCAGCTCCTCAGTCTTCGAGGTCACACTCTGCTAGCCTACCTTTATTCTGGCCTTTTCCACTTAAAAGGTTGAAGGACCACTTCCCAAAGGAAAACTCATCAGTGGCTTCCTATAACCCTCAGAGTGGAGTTTGGACCTTACAGCCAAAGAAGCCTAGACAGATCCCTTTTCCTTAAAGTACAGAAATACGTATTAGTCACACAACTCTGGGTTAAATCAACTGGTTACAATTCTCTTGTATGCCAGGCTATCATGTGTTTTGTTCCTTCATTGCCTGCTATGTTTTTTTTTTTTAAATTGGATAGTTTTTTATTTATGTTTCAAATGTTATCCCCTTTCCCAGTTTCCCATCCATAAACCCCTATCCCATCCCCTCTCCCCCTTCTTCTCTGAGGGTGCTCCCCCACCCAACCACCCATCCTTTCCCGCCTCCCCACCCTGACACTCCCCTACATTGGGTGGTCCATCCTTGGCAGGACCAAGGGCTTCTCTTCCCATTGGTGCCCAACAAGGCCATCCTCTGCTGCATATGCAGCTGGAGCCATGGGTCAGTCCATGTATAGTCTTTGGATGGTGGTTTAGTTCCTGGGAGCTCTGGTTGGTTGATATTGTTGTTCTTATGGGGTAACTCCTCCATTAGGGACCCTGTTCTCCATTCAATGGTCGGCTGTGAGCATCTGCCTCTGTATTTGTCATGCTCTGGCAGAGCCTCTCAGGAAACAGCTACATCAGGCTCCTGTCAGCATGCACTTCTTGGCATCAGTAATATTGTCTGGGTTTCTTGGACCAGTAACATAGCTGGTCGCCTGCTATGTTAACACAGGCAAATGTAATGACCCCTCATCAAGCAGACCTTGAGTGCTGGATGCTGTGGTAATTTCTTGCTCCAATAAGCCCATATAAAGAGCATGTAATATAGCTACTATATTCATAAGTTAAATGTTTCTGTTGAGCAGATCTATCATTATATTGATTTACTCCCCAACTATGAGACCTCTTGTTACTTGTGGCTTCTCCAGGCCATGTGGTTCTGTTCTATCTTCCTTCCCCCTCCTCTTCCTCCATTCTCTGAGACTTCCTGTCCCATCTTTCCCCTCCACTGCCCAGCCACAGGCTCTAGCCTTTATTTGACCAGTCAGAATGGGGAGAAGGTTCAGTGAGGTCATCTGAGGATGTGACCCACTCCTCATTAGGAGCAGCCCCTCCTAATTAACATCAAATACAGACAGCAGTAGGGCAACCCACAACAGCTGGGCTGTGTCCTATTTCCAGTGGATAGGCAAGGAACAAATTCTTATGAGACAGATAAGGAACAAGGAAAGAGCAGGTTTATCTCCTTAGTAGGGATAGGCAAATTCTGAGAGGACATGTCCAGAGGGAGCCTTATTTAGTGAAAGAAAGAACTTAGAGTGAAACACTAGCCTAACCAGGGACAGTTGATTGCAAAAAGCAGAATCTTTGTCAAGTAAAACAGTGGAGAAGGCAGGGCACAGTAGAGAGCCCCCTTATGTAATCAGCAAGAAGCCAGGCTAATTGAGGACCACGGCCCCTGTCCTCTCCTCCTTGAGGCTGTGCTGCTCACCATCGCTTCTCCTTGATGAGCTGCTTCATTCCTGTTCTCTCTGCCTTGTGCCTGTGCTGCCAAGGAGACAGATGTGCAGCTCTCCCTGGCTTCCTGGTCTGAATAGCCACAGGCTGCCTGATGGCTCCCTTCCAAGCCTGGTCTCAGGACTGACTGCAGCCTCAGCCCCAGCTGGAGAAAGTTCTCACGACTCAGCTGGTTCCCCTGTGGCACTCGGCTGACCAAAGGTTTATTTAGCCCATAGTTTGGAAGGATAAAGTTTGCAATCAAGGAGCCTCAATTGTTTTGGGTCTCTGATAGGGTAGCATCGTAGGATTAGGCTGCTCAGGAAACAGGGAGAGAGAGAAAGGAAGAGACCAGGGTTCCACAGCCCCTCTCACCCCCAGACACCTCCTACTCTAACCTCGTCCTTTAAAGGTCCACAGCATCCCTATATAAACCGTTAGGGAACATTATCCCAAGCAGAGCAGATGGACAGGCACCAGTGATGTCTAGCCAGCCCTTTCTTTTTACAAAATGAACATCATGTTCATTCAATAACGTTTGATGGTGGAGTTGTTTGTGCCCAGTTGAGATGATTTTTCTTCTCTTTTTCCTCAGTTCTGAAAAGGTCATCTATGCGTTAAAGCCCCATCTGCCTAAGGAGGAGAAGAAGACTGTTAATCGAAGCCAGCTTGGTTTTGAAAGGCAGTTCCGTGCCTCAAAGCTCAGCCAGCAGAACAAAGGGGCTGAAAAGAAGAGCCTGGTAAGCTGAGGCCTGGGAGTGGGGCCGCAATACCCACTAAGCAGGGAGCACCAGTGCCAGCCTGGCAAAGCCCTCCCTCTCAGAGGAGACGGTAGCCAAAGTGAGGAGTGGAAGGGCGGAGGCACAGGGAGCGCTCACTTCCTGCAGTGAGGTGGTGGGACGCCTGGAGTTCAACTCCTTTGTCTAAGCAGGGAGGAGACCGGAAACAGCCTAGGTGGGTCCCTGAGCCCCCGCAAGTGCTGATCTCTCTTTACAAGGTGAGGGCCAAGAAGACTGGCCAGAGCTGGTTCACCAGTAACTTCACTCTCCTCTTTCCCACCCTTTGTCCTCTGACAGTTTCCTGCCATTCCCTACTCAGTACACTGAAAACAGATCAAACGTTGTTTTGCTCATAGTAGCCGGGCACGATGGTGCACACCTGCGATTCTGGCAGGAGGAGAAAGAAAACTCCTACACCAGCATCTGGAGAGATGAATTAGCCGTTAAGAACACTGGCTGCTCTTTCTGACGACCCAGGATGATTCCCAGCACCCACATAGGGACTAACAACTTTCCAGTTCCAGGAGATCTGACGCCCTCTTCTGGCCTCCGTGCATACTGCATGTGCATAGTGCACGAACACACACACAGGCAAAACACCCATACATACAAGATAACACCCATACACATAAGATAACACCCATACACATAAAATAACACCCATACACATAAGATAACACCCATACACATAAAATAACACCCATACACATAAAATAACATTTTTAAAAATGGAAAAGAATTTGAGGTCAGCCTGGATACATAGCAAGACTCTTATCTTAAAACACTACCCAAGCAGCAACAAAAACTGTTCTTAATTAAGTTATAATAGGAAATTTAATAAGGAAGCTTATGGGAAGGGATGGAGACACAGTGAGCTCTTAAGAATTCTTAAAAAGGAATGTTCTCAGCACAGATTTTGCATACAGGGCTAACAATTGCACAGGCTCCTGGCCTCTTTCTCTCCCCCTTCTCCTCCCTGAAGCCTGCAGTTTAGAGCCCTGGGACTGCAGCACACAGCACACAGCGGATGTCTCTTCTACAGGCTGCTCCTGTCTCCTCTGCCTCATGCTGAAAGCCAGAACGGGTCCCTCTCCAGCTTGAACCTCAGAAATTGTTACATTAACTTTATTTTTGAGTATTTCATACACATATACAATGAAACATCATATCTACCCCATAGTTTTCCCAACTCCCCCTCCCAAACCACTCTCAACATAGCCCCTTCCCAAATTCATGTCATTATGGTCTACTTCTCCTTGGATAACCTGCTAACTTCGGTTAGCGCTGCCCATATACCTAAGGCTGTGGGGCCACCCACACTGTGGGGAACCTACTACTGCAGCACATTAGAGCAAAGAAGACTCTCCCTTCCTCAGCAGCTATAAACTGCCAATAGCCCCTCAGTGAGGCATGGGGTCTTGTGATCACCACCATCCCACCAGCTCTGCCAGAGTTCTTGCTGGACTAATTCACTGTTGTGACTTCATGACGGCCATAGCCTTGCTAAGTTGTAGCATTGCTCTCCACTATGATACACACACATACACACACGCATGCACACACACGCATGCACACACACACACATATACACACACGCATGCACACACACACACACGCACACACGCACGCACGTACTCTTTTGTGTATTTATATCTAGATCTATATATAGTCTATGAAGCCCTGGCTATCCTGGAACTCCTTATGTAGACTGGCCTCAAACTCATAGCAATTCACCTGCCTCTGCCTCTCTGGTGCTGTGACACTATTCCTTGCTCTCAGATTCTACCCTTCCTCTTCCTCAGTGTCCCAAGCCTTGATGGTGGTTGGTGGGGCATTGAGAATGGTGCCCCGTGTAGGGCTGGGCATACAAATCTCTAGTCTCAGCAGGTAATCAGATGTTTTGTGACTCAACCTATACTCAGCTGTGATATTCTTAGGTCTCTTTAGAAACAAAGTCTCCCTTCAGGCAGATCCAATCTTGAGATATTGAGACAGGACATTGTTATCTACAGAGCTCACACTCAACAACTGTGTTACCAAGTTACACAGAAATAGCAAAAGCCCTCCTGATGCTTATGCTTTAGTTTTTTGCATTGGGCCTTGGCCTGTGATCCTCAGTCATTGTGGTCCTCTCTCTACAAGCTGGACATGGCTGCTGGGATGGGAGTTTATGTATACATCCTACTGTCTGTGTGTCTGTCTGTCCCCATCTGTCTTCACTCTCCACTCTCCTCTTTGCTGTGTAGATGCTTTTTCCTTTGATACAGTTCATGTGTCTTAGGCCCCAATGTGGATTCTACATCATGGTAGAGGAGGCTCCCTGCTGTCACTGTAAGATAAGAAAACTGGAGAGAGTGTTTTCTCTTTTAATCATTCCGCTGAGCCATCTCTCCAGCCCGAGAGTGTTTTAGATGCAGGTCTCATTTCTGTCCAGATGCCAGTAGTCAGTAGATTTGCAGGCCAGCAGGCTGTCCCCCTTTAGCACCTTGGGGTCTTTGCCATCTTCAGTACCTGGCTTCTGAGTACTCATCCTGCAAACGTTTTTATGTGGGACAGGACAGAAGGCAGTAAGTTCTTTTCTCAGGACCCAGTCACATGGCTGTCTCTAACTGTAGGGTGCAAAGGTGCTGAGGAAGGCAGTCCCTGGAGGGACTGAACGCATTGAGGGGATTGCCCTGGGGACAGCTAGTTACTTCTGCATACCATAAAGGCGTGTGGAGATGAAGAAATGGAAGGCTTATCACCTCACAGAGGTGAGGCAAGCAGACTGGCCAGGAACCTGTCTGAAAGGGAAGGAGGGCTAGGTGTGAGGATAGGTCTGCAGGGTCCTTCCTCTCATGGGGTCTGCTTAACTGACACACAGCCCCTTTCTTCTGTGAACAGGCTTTAGGGACCCGAGCACAGAGACCACACTCCTGGGCGGCAGCAGACAGTCCGCAGGGGACGCCACTTGTGGGAAGAAGAGTGATGACAGCCGAGATCCTGGGGAAGCATCTGGCCTCCTTGCAGCAGGCATCCAGGTCAGGCCTCCAGTGGTCACAGAGCTCCACCCCTTCACCTCTTACATGCAACTGAAAACACTGCTGGCGTAGCTTCTCTCTAGGTAGGAAGCTATGGCAGGGAGTATCCAAACAATAGCAGCTAGAGTTTAGGTTCTGGCTGTCATCTAGGAGGTCTGTGTGGTGTTTTTGTTTCATTGAAACACTCAACAGCAAGACAACTGTATCATCTCCCAGTATTTGCTGCTCAAAAGGGCTCTGTGCTGGCTTCGGGGCAGTCCCCAGCTCAAAGGTATGAGGGGTTTATTCAAGTTCAGTCCACTCCAGCAGGAGTGTGAGGGCGCACTCTCCTCACAGATACTCAGGAATGGCAGTGGGAGTCAAATCTGCATGTTGCCTCTGTGGGCACTGAAGGGGTTTGACAGGAACTCCTCACCAAGGGGAGACTTGTAGTTGTGTGAGGGCTATCTGCTTCCTGGTGACAGGAGGAGTCTCCTCATGTCCTCTAGAAAGCTGGGCTTACATTTCATTGGGAAGAGAACTTGACCTCCTCAGAGGCAGATCTGGGTCACTGGGTGAAGAAGACAACTGGAGTTGCTCGCTGTACCCTCTCTAGTCATCAAAGTCATAGGACTCAGATTCTGAGCGCTCCTGAGTCCTAAATCTAAGGTATCCTGATTGTTGGGCGATAGGGACTCAGTACTACTCACACTTACTCCTAGTGAGGACTAAAGTCCCCACAGTTCTGGGAAGCGTAGGAGTGAGGCTGTGTAGCTGTGTGAGTGACCTCAGAGCACTAACCTGGCCGGGTTGTCGTGTCCTACTCCACACAGGGCTGTCTACAGCAACTCGCCCTGATGTCGGCTGCATCTTCAGAACCAACAGACACGCTCCCCGAACCCAGGAAGGCTGGCGCTGGCTCGCCCAACAGGCTGTGCCTGCTTCTTCAGAGCTCCTGGAGATAAGCAGGATGCTGGTTGTTTCGGTTTTGTGTACCAAGTAAAGGCTCTTTTCTGGGGTGCTGGGGTCAGTATCTGGATCAGTAAGGGATGGGTCTTTAAAAGCGATCTCAATACACTGAATTGTATCCTCAGTTGATTCAGCCATGATTATAGTTAAATAAAAGTGGGGCGAATGGAAGAGTCTGGGTTACTCTCTGAGCTGCTTGGAAAAGGTCTGTTGCCTCAGCAGTCCACGTGATCCTCTCAAAGCGTGAGGAGTTTGTGTTCAAAAACTAGTTAAATATTTTTAAAAATCATCTTTCAGTATTCAAAAGCCAAGCTAGCAGTGAGGCTATGGCTCTGACAGGACAGGATGTGATCTGGATACTAAGAGCAACAGATACAGATAGTCCTGACCTTTGCCCTTTGCCCTTCCTGGTGGGTCACCCCTTTGGTTCAGGTGGGTCAAGCACAGCTCCTGTGCACTTCACCCACCCGCAAAAGCCACCAGTGAAACCAAGTCCCAGAAAACCGACAGAAACGCCCACCAAGCCCTGGGCAAGCTCACAGGAGGGTCAAGCAGATCTCTTGGCCCCACCTTACACCTTACATCCCGCCAGCTTCATTGTAAACAACTTCTGAAAGTATTACTACAAGCCTTTCATATAGAGAGTCAAGCTCTGAAAGGAGTTACACTCATAAACGTATACCTTTATTTTCTCCTTCTGTACATGTTGGCAATGATAAAGCTTAAAGACGCATGTTCTACGAAATATGCAAAACAAAGAATTCACATAAATAATTTATATCTCAGAAAATTAAAGGTGAAAAATATTCCCACATCATTAGAGTTCACAGTATATTTAAAGTACATCAAGCTTTCCTCCTTATACTTCAAACTATATTGTCTTAGCAGAAAATGATAAAATCTAATCAGAATAAAACGATCAAGTTTCTGTTTATTCAGTGCACAAGTGGGTGCTATTTCATATCAGGCTGCACATGCCCCACGGCTGCAGCATTTAATCTCAGCCCTTCACCTCCTGAGTGCTGTGACCCAGCAGAGGTCACATAGTGTGGAATGGTTCCAACGTCACCAACGCCACAGTGGACACATTCGCCAAGTGGTAACGTCCGGTGGTCTGATGCCTCATTTCCACATAATACTTTTATAGCCCTGAAAATGGAAACCCTGGCATCGAACGCAGCTGAACATGTTAACACTAGTACAAGGCACTGTGCTGTGGCGTTTGTTTAAAAGATCATGTTTGCATAGATTGCTAGCAATTTAGTGTGCAAGAAAATACAGGCCCAGCGAGTGTGGCTTTTTGATGGATGAAGCCATGTGATGCTCCTCTGCCCAAGGAGAGCAAAATGTCTCTTTAGGCCCAGCCCATCTGTGGGCAGCTTCCTTGGTGCTGGCTTCTCCAGGCCCTCAAAGGAGAGTTTTTTGTTCAAAAAGTTGCAGGTCAAAGCGGACCCAGACTTCTCCAGTGGGGACTTCGTGCAGTAGTAGTCGGCGGGTGGTAGGGCCTTTGCTCTCCTGTTCTGTTCGGATTTTTGCCACTGGAACTTCAGTACGACCCAGGAAGTCTTGGGAATAAATAAACATCATGGGAGGATCAGATATCTTTGTTCCTATTAAGATTTAAAAACTCCAAAGTAGGAGAGTCTGAAATGATGTTTAGAAAACTTTCAAACACTGAATGAGTAGCTCATTTGCTCATGGGTCTCTGATACTGGCAGTAGTCAGACATACGGTGACAGCGGCCTATTTGGAGTGCTCTACCCACCCAGGATGCACCAGTGTTTCCCTTATGTATACAGGTAGTGCCTGTCTTCAGAGGGCATGCTCTCCCCCAAATACCCACCTCCTGCTGACACGGGCCTGGGTCATCTCCTGTAGGTGCCATGGGGTATAAGCACAGTTTAGGACCCTGGGTGCACACTCCAGACCCCAGAAAACCAGGAATACCTTTAGGCCTTCATGCCAAGTTATCCTTACCATCTGGAGAAAACTGGTCTCTGTCAAACATAGTGAGACACAGGACGTCCTGGTAAAGATCCTTGATGAAGAACTGGCAGTTGAAGTTCCACTTGGGATTCAGCGTGTCTTGGAGGGTCCTGGTGGTATAGCTTTGGGAGCCCATGCTGATTTCACAGTACGGATTGCTTTTCCCTGCACAGAAACAACCCAAGAACACGTGCAGTGTGCTGAGTGAATGGGATGATCCTGGCAGCGTCTGCAGGCTGCTGCACCAGAGACCAGGGCAGGCACCGCTGTCTGGCGGGACATTTACACCAGAGTAGCAGCTGTATGGCCCCATGTTCCCAATGATGTGACAATCCTGGGGAACGAGTGTATGTCCTAACAGCAGGATTGCTCCCCACAAGCCTGGCCAGGAACCTGTGTGGCATGCTTTGTGTATTTTTGTGCAGTAGCAGTCAAAATGGTGGGTGCTGGTTCTTATTGGGAAACAGTGAATGATACTGGCCCAGTAGGTAGCTTAGGGTTCTAGCAACAGCTGAAACACTGCCTTTTAAAAACTACACATTATTCCCCGTTCTAGAGATAAGGAACAGGGCGCTACCACATCTGTTGAGTAACAGCAGCACTTACCATTTGGTTTGCAGGCTTTTAACTCTGTAGCTTCAATGACATGTACCATCAGACGCCCAATACCTGAAGTCTTTTGAGAACGGGCTACAAAAGAGAAAGTGAGTCGTGTTAACTTTTCCTCTGAGAATGTAGACACAGCGAAGAATCAATGCTGTAGGGCCTCTGTCTATTCTCTCTCTCTCTCTCTCTCTCTCTCTCTCTCTCTCTCTCTCTCTCTCTCTCTCTCTCTCTCTCTCTGCTGCTGCTGCTGCTGCTGGAGACCGAACTCCATGCCCCTTAGTCACACTCTGCCATTGGCTATGCTTCCAGCTCCCGCTGTGCCACTCTAATGAGCTACAACGTGAGCCCTGGCCTAACCACTATGGCCTGCTACTGCTCTGCATTAGAGCTAGTGCTTGGTTCCTCCCCAGGCTGTGCTGCCTGCCAGGGATGCCCATCCTTTGCCCATCAGTACCCAGCTCAGCCTTCAAGATCCAGGCTAGTCTCCGTCACCTCGGCCTCCACTGAGAAAGCCCACAGCCTGCTAGGCCTGACATTCTGCACCCTGTCTGGCTCCTCTGGCAGGGAGGAGCCATTGTGTTTCCTGAGCTGCTTTATCTAGGGCAGTAATCCTACAAATGCGTCGGGATGGTTATGTTACTTTACAATGCATGCAGTTGGTCCCGTACTTCCTGTAGATTACATTTGCTGGTTACTTTGTGTTAGGCATGTGCTAGATCTTCATACAGATTTAATTCCAAAATTGCCTTACCAGGTAGTTCCCCTTTTACAGATGAGGAAAACTGGGTCTTAGGAAGGACCACGTGTTTCACTCACAGGCTTTTTAAAGACAGGGTCTCATCCTAGTCTGAGCTGTTGTCCTTGAACTTAGAATCCTCCTGTCTCAGGGACCCTTTCTGTTTTTCATTTTGAGACAGAGACTGAGTACCCTGACTGGCCTGGATCTTGCTCTAGAGGCCAGGTTAGCTTTGAACTTACAGAGGTCTGCCTGCCTCTGCCTCCAGTGTGCGGGACTAAAGGTGGGTTCCATCACACCTAGGCCAGAGTTTTTAACATCAGATAACAAAGTGTGAACCACTCAAAATTCTAATTATATGTAGGCATTTTGTCTTGGTGAGCATTTTTATTTCATGTTTCATCTATTTAGAAAGGCTCTTGAGATGTTTTCCTGCAGACAGAGTGAGTCCTGTGCTCATACGGCTGGCAGCCATGAGGTCCAGACAAGCAGACAAAAAAATCTGCAAGGAGAAGGGATGCTTGGTGTCTTCTCACCCTTCTTCTTTCAAGGACTTTTTATATTTTGAGGCAAGGTATTATTAGGTATCTCAGGCTGCCTAGCCTCAACCTTGAAGGACTCTTGTCCCAGCTGCAGTGGTGTGTAGCCTGGTCTACAAGCAGTGGCCTGCTCCCCAGTGTCCTCATGTCTCTACCATGGGGCACGCCCTTGTCCCTGAAGGCAGAGCCTGGCCTTACTCTCTCTGTAGGCCCCACCTCGCCCATCACAGGGTCTGCACACAGCACATAACCGTATCTGAAGGACTGTACCCTGGAGAACGCAGAACACACAGTGAGAAACTCAGGAAAACCTTGATTTGTACTTTTGACAAATTAGGAGATGATTATATGTTTTATGAAATGATTCAATCATTGATTTTTCAATAGCAAGCTTTTAAAATAGTATTCGATTAGGAGAGGCAATTCTCACATACCTTCAGGAGCACAGAACAGAGTAGGGGACCTGAGTGAGAGCACAGAGAGCTTCGGCTTCAGCAGGGGGAGCCTAAGTGGGGGAGGCTGGGCCTGCACTGGGAAGCTGGGCTTGGCACTGACACGGGGCCAAGGATCCTGTAGGACTGAGCTGGTGGATGACCTGGCCTACGAACAGACGACACAGTGGGACATATGGATCCCCTGCTCTGCAGGAGTCAGTGGTGATTTCAGAAAATGGATGAGTGGAGTCTGGGGGCAGTGCAGTCCTAACACAGCTCCACTCGGCCTTGAAGAATGGGAAGAGTCCTAAGGGGAAGCCCTGGCAGCTGCTGTGACTGAGCGCTGGGGGACACAGTGGGGATGGGGCTAGGCCATAGGCAGTGGTGGGGATGGGTCCAAGATTGGGGTAAAAACCCTCCTTACTTTGAGAGGCTAAAAGGAAGATTCTCAGGCAAGGGGTTGGCACGTAAAGAGAGTTGTCACTGCCAAGAGAGGAGGCTGACAGCCTCTGCAAAGGACTCAGGCTTTGGGAAGGACACGGAGCTGCTGGAGAGGACCTGTCTGAAATGCTGGGATTGCAGAGAGCAGCCATGACCCTCCATTGAGCTGATGCGTCCCATGGGGCGGATGTCAGACAGACAACAATGCTCAGGGGAGGGGAGCCTCCCAGGAAGATGGAGGGAGAGTCAAATGAAGCCTCAGGATATGAGGAGGTGGGGGTGGTGGGGGTGGGGAGAGGGTGTATGTGTATAAGCAGAGGAAGCTGGGTGGGTTACTAGTGTCCATGAAAGTGCCATCCACACAGCAGCAGGGAAAAGACGGAGAGTGAACCTAGTGAGCCCCAGAGTGGTGGGGCTGAGGGGCTGGGGCTGACTGGGCCCAGGGTACTATACTAGTCCTGGAGGCCAGGAGCGGGAGGCACAGGCTGAGAGGACAGGGCCAGAGTGCCACTCCCAGCAAGTTAGGTGGGACAAGACATGCCCTAGCAGGGTGAGGTTGGTAGGGGAGGGCAGGGGCAGGGGCAGGGGCAGGGGCAGGGGCAGCTGGCTACAGAGAGAAGGCAGGACCTGCATCTGGTTCCCATAGGTGAGAGCTCAGGGCAGCTAGGAACAGCTGCCCTGGGGGTAGGGTGGGGGAGGTACCCGGGCTCTTCTGCCGTGTGATCTGAATCCATCTCCTAGGCCTTACTGCTGGGGCAGCAGCTGGTGTCTCTAGGATCAGACTCCAGTTGGCCTATACCATTGGCAGCTGATTCCCACCACGGGGCAATAGTAGGTAGGTACCTTGATAAGCCTTTTCCCGCTTCTTCTTCTCAGTGTCGATGTACTGCTCTGAGGCGGCCTTGATTTTCTGGACCCAGGCTGTCCTGGAGGGGAAGCGGAAGGGTGCTCATGATGACTGCCAGGAGGCGCCACACCTCCTCCCCGGCTGACCTCAGGTTTAAGCTCATTTAACAGGTTCCCAGACACAAACCTAATCTAAGGCCAAGTGATAGACTGAACTGCTAATTAAAGCTGAGCTGAGGCTTTCCAAAGACAGCTTTCAACAACACAGGGCCTTGTGAAGGACTGGGAGGCCAGAGCTAGAAGAGACCACCACCCTGATGGCAGCTCAGCATGACCGGTGGTTACAGCATGACGGGAGAACTGCGCAGAGGGACAGCAGTGTCCTCTGGGGTTGCCATCAGAGGTGCTTACCCTGGGAGCTCCACTGGAGGGAAGCATGGCTGGTGGGCACATGGCAGTTGTGTGACTAGCGTGTATCTAAGCTGGAGCCTACTGTGGGGCTGGGAGGCTGGGGTTAGACTTAGGAGGATTGATCATGAGCGGAGTTGGACTTATGGCACTGGGACATGCCCGTGCTGCCTCCTAGAGTTCAAGCAGGCACGTGCTCAGGACTGACCTCTCGTTGATGTTGTCTGTTCGGAGGGTGTACACACGGTCGATGTGGGAAATGTGGAAGACGGGCTCATCGCTGGAAGGGTCTGTGGGGAGTTTCACCAACACTTCATTCAGGAAAATGGGCTGAAAGAATTAGGGCCAAGTTACTGGCTGTGAGATAAGCCACAATGCTCCAGCACCAGAGAGCTTCTAAAAGTTCAGAAGAGCCTTGTGGTGGAGACGCGAGATGGGCCTGGTGCCCAAGGTCTGTGCCCAAGAAGAAAAGCAAGCCTGGATGGCGAAGTAAACACCCAGGCCCAAGTCAGTGTCACTGAGCTGGGGACAAGCTCAGAGCGCCTGTGCTGCTGCTGTGACCGGCTTTCTGCACACTGACACCTGGCTGGGTGATTCCAGTCACAGAGACACAGATGGCTGTGGCACAATGTTGTGTTTGCCAGGAGGAAGCCAAAGCCGGCTCGTGTCGCTGCAGGGCTCCTTCCCTTGAGAACTGCAGAGGACACAGCAGGCACCTGAGGCAGGGGAGGGGCCCCGAGGCAGGGGAGGGGCCCCAGGGCAGGGCGGGGCAGGTGGGAGGGGATGCGCAAGTCAAGGTGGAGCCTGATAGGTCCCATCTGCGGGGGTTGGCACTCACCGTTTTATACATTTTGAACTGAGCACTGGACTTGGAGCTGAAGAGCTTCTCGGAGCCAGAGGAAGCGGCGAACTGCCTGACCAGGTAGGTGAGCAGCAGGAAGTCATTGAAGAGGAACCCGTGCAGCTCCTTATTGCTCTTGGTCTTGTATAACTTCCCGCTGTACAAAAGCTTCCGGGGGCCCAGGCAGTTGGTGAGGGAGTTGAAGATAAGTTGCTTAAACAGAGAAAACAGCACTTTGTAAGTCTGCGTACAACAAACCCCACTGAGTGTGAAAGGCCAGTGCCCAGAACCTGAGGTTGCTGTGGTGACCTAGGTAGTAATTTCCTAGGTAGCAATACAGTTAGGATTACCCACTTTTCCAGAACACACAAGCACTTTCCCATCTATCACTGTTTAGAATTCCTACTGACCCCGTGAAAAAAATCAATAGTTGATTCTACTGATTTCTACCAGTAAAAGTCAAAGAACTCTCTACAAACCACCCAATTTGCCTCTTCCCAAGGCAGGAAGGTGTCCTGCTGGGCCGGATGGTGAGCCCCAAGGTGAAGTGTGGTCTGTCCATGCTGGGGTGTGGTGGACATTCCCTACCCTCTCCCAGCCTCACCTCGGCTAAGCCTTCACACTGCACGTGCGCCTGGATCCACTCCAGCCGATCTGAATTCTCCTTCTCCCGGACCCCCTCATTCACCTGAGAGCACAGCTCCTCAGCTCGCTCCAGGGCCAGTTTCAGGGAGGAGTGGTCGACATGACTCTGTGGAGTGTTCTCCAGGATCTGGAAGACAGTGGGCAGTGTCCTGTAGGTCACACCGTGTCCACTAAGTCCTGTCCACCATGGCTGATGCTTAAATGAGGGCCGCCTCCGGTGAAACCCCCAGCGAGGGGAAAGGTAACTGTGTTACCTGGGAGCAGAGTCCCACAGTCCTTGTGGGCACAGGGACTGGTAACTAAGACTGGGGGGCGGGAACACTGTGGATCTGACAGTCTTGGCAATAGGCCATGGGCTAGCAGGTGCTTTCTCAGAGCTCCCCGATGACTTAAGTCATGTGGTTTTTGTTTGGGTGGTTCTGACTGTCTGATCCATAGTGTCTCAAGTACAAGCTGGCAGGAAATCCACTATATTGCTTTATAAAACCCCTAATCTCCCTAGAAAGCATTTTGCCTCAAGAAGAAAGGATGGAGCCCATGGTTCTGTTCCTGGTGACTTCATGTTCTCTCTGGGTCGATGATGGCTTCAGAGTGTGAAGAAGGCCTTAACCCTCACAAGCGCAGTGACTGTGGGATGCTAGGGCAGTTCCTATGGAGGGGATGGCATTAGATCCCACTTTTATCCGCCCACATAAAGACATCAGCCTTTAGACTAGGCACGCGGGAGCCTGGGGCAGGGGGATCACTGCTCCCTGGCTGTCTGGCTCAGAGCAGCCTGTGGGTGGCCTGCTGGCTGAGCTGTCCCAAGGACTCACACTTCTGATGAGCAGGGGGTAGCGAGTGATCCTCTGCATGGGCTTCAGCAGGAAGCTGGACAGGGGCATCCCTTTGCAGCGTGGGTCTGACGCCAGCTTCTGCAAAACAGAGAGGCCTGTGAGGAAATCATGGAGACCCTGCCAAAACACTGCCTAGACCTCTTTTGAGGCAGGATCTGAAGTGACGACACATCAGGTTAGCAGCAGGAATCTCTCAGCTCATGAGGCCAGCCCAGCTCGGCTTAGCTTTCTCGTGGCTCTGAACTCATTCTTCCTTGGCTTCTGGTACTGCTCTCCCATGGCCGCCACTCCTCTCCCCCGGCCCACTGGCTTTGGCCTTCATCACATCCTCCCACCATCTTCTTTCAATGTAGCTGCTGCCCAGGTTAAGAAAACAGAGGCCAGCACCAGTAAGCGGCCATTCTCTGGAGTTCTACCAGGACTGCATTACACTTCTTAGTCGGCGTTCCAAGGTTCCTCAGTCTCACATGTGCCCCCTGAGGCCGGTCCCTCACAGGAGCCACATTTTCTACCTCCATTCCATATCCGTTCCACTCACACTCACGCCCAGGAGCCCTCACTCCCTTCTGTCTGGTGCACAGCTCTTGATCCCTGGCTCTACAGTGCGCCTGCCACTCCTGCTCCATCGGAAACAACCGAAAACTCCCGCACTACTCTACTCCCTCCCTTTCGTGTGCCCAGAACACATTCATTTCTCAAGGCCCAAGGCATGATTCTCTGTGGGACACTTTCCCCTGGGACACCTCCCCTCCTCTCTGTCATATGGGGTGAGTGGCCTCTTGGCACAACAGCTGAAGGGCCAGTACTCCTTCCTCACTGGCTTCTAGAAGCTTCGCTGGCATCTGTACACCCTGCTTGTGTACAATATGCACAGCGGTTATGAGCTGCCACGTGGGCACTGGGAACTGAACTTGGGTCCTCTGGAAGTTAAAAGATAAAAGAAAATGTCATTTTGACTTCAGATTCTATTTTACCTAAGTCCCTTTCTAGTTCCCCAAATCATACCTGTTGTCAAACCCCAATGTAAGCAACAATAGTTCCCCACAACATAATGTCTATTCTTAACAATGGAAAAAACAAATTAATTTGATTGGTTGAGCAAAAACATATTCGATTTCAGCTGACAATGACGGAACACTGGGGAGGGCCCCTAATCCCAGAGTCCTGATTGTTAAACATTGTAACTGTAACTTGGCCCAGAGGCCTGTGGGTTTATAAGCCCTGCCTCAGCCCCTGCTCAGGATGGTGGAAGAAACAAGGCCCTGAGTCCTTGTCTGGTAGCCCTGACTACATGGTCCGTGGCTATGCTTATGTGGTGGGACTAATAGAGATTTTGCTGTTCCTCAAGCTTGCCGGTGTTTCCCTCCCCTTTCTCATGGTGCACAATGACGTGACACAGCACAAAAAAGAGTACCCCATTACCTTTCGCCCCATTCTTTCATTTCCTTCAATCACAAAGTGGTCACCTAATTATTTACAGTTTTACTTTGTTGGATTATGTGCTTTTAACTAAGCTTTTTTTGTTTTCTATCTGGACTAAGATGATCACTAACTATAACTTGCAAAATTAAGGGGTGGGGCTACAGTGCAGCTGGAGAGGGGGCTCGGCAGTTAAGAGGAGAGCACTGAGTGCTCTTGCAGAGGACCTGCGCTTGGCTCTCAGCACCCATGAGGCAGCTCCCAGCCATCTGTAACTCCAGTTCCAGGGCCTCCACTGTCCTCTTCCGACCTCTGCAGGTGCCAGGCATGTGTGTGGTTCACAGACAAACATGCAGCACAGGCAAACACCCAGATGCATAAATAATTTAAAAGAAGATGTTTCTTTGGAAAAACAAAACGACACAATACTATTACTTAACCAGGATGTAAAACCACAGTTCTCATGCCAAGGGAAATGAGCTGTACCTGGGACAGTACCACACAGTCAGGAAGCTGTGCACCATGTTTGTGCTGTCTTGGGAACTGAAGGGACTCTCCTGTCAGCTGCTCAGACCCCATCAGGAGCCGTGCTGCTGCGTCCAGGCTGAGGAGGCCAGAGTGCTTGCCATAGCAGCACAGAGTCCAAGTGTCCCAGGCTGTGCGTACCTTTAAAAACTCCTTGAAGTCTGCGTCCTCATCTGTCTTCTGCTGTAGCAGGGCTGCTCCATTGAGCTGACAGCTGCAGAACCGGATGTAGGCCTGCATGTGGGACAGCTCTGCTGCCAGGATGTCCCCCATCATCTCGACTGGCATCTTCTCACCCCCTGTCTTCTTCCGCACCCGCAAGGCCCTGCAAGGAACTGACGGTCACTCCGTTCTCCACAGATGTCCTTCC
The DNA here is from genome assembly GCF_011064425.1 of Rattus rattus. Classification (NCBI taxonomy): domain Eukaryota; kingdom Metazoa; phylum Chordata; class Mammalia; order Rodentia; family Muridae; genus Rattus; species Rattus rattus. The sequence goes on along the minus strand of NC_046160.1, from coordinate 25,361,874 downwards.
TTGGCAACCAAAGGGTGAGAGCTACAGAGAGCACCAGCAGTGACATCCAGTTTGTGATCTAGGGACCGTGGATGCCAGGAATGAAGGGCTGCTTGGAGGGGCCAGAGGCATGGCTTAAAGCTCTACTGGCTGAACTAACCCAGGGGAAACACTAGCAAAGAAGAGAGGGGAAGGAAATGAAGTCTACACATTTGGGCGCCTTCTAGGCCTTTAGAAGAGTACTTGATCCACCTCGGTTTCTTGACAAATTGTTTTTTTCTCATTTGAATCAAAGAGAAAGAAATTCCAAAGATGGGCTGGGGAGCTATAGTGGCCAGGGGTTGGAGAGGAGGACTGGGGTGTTCAGGGTGTTCCGGGCAGGCCAGCGATGCGGCCTGGAATCCTGCTGTAGGACAGGAACTGCGACTGAGCACCATGCAGTCACCTGGCTGTGGCGCGGTCCTCCCTGTCAGTTACTCCCCTGCTGAGCAGCCTGCTCTACCTGCTTGGAGAGCAGACGCTGACACAGCTCCTCTTGATTAATCAAAGTAGCTCTGCATTGTATTTCTTTACTTCCCCAAGCATCCTGTATATAAGTTACAGGGCAATTCACCAAAGCTACTGGAGTACAAAGCCTAAGAGAGGAACAGAGTTGAAAGTCTCCAGCTGAGCAGCCCTGAGGGGCGACAGTGGCCATGTCACGTGGTGCCCACAACTCACTTCAACAGCTTCGTGTTGGACATGATGAGCTCCTTCCAGTTCACGAAGATCAAGGCCATTTCTGCCTCAGTGAGGAAGCCCGACTCAGCCATCCGTTTCTGGAAAACCTAAGTTGAAAACATAGATCTAACTTGAGTGTGGGTACACAGCCGTGCGTGCGTGCCTTCCCGCACTCAAACAGCAAGGCAGTGGCACTTCTAAGTAAGCACAGTTATGGGGCTAGGTTCTTAAAGGTTATTATTATTATTGTGCATATGTGTGCCAGGAGTGAGAGGAGTCAGAAGCAAAGGCAGATAAAGACAGAGAGCACAATGCAAGCCGCGGTGTAGAGGACAGCTTTTGGGGAACTCTCTCTTCCAACTTTGTGAGGTACATGGCCTCACCGAGCAGTGCAGTGTCTAAGCAATAGCTGGCTTACAAGCTCCGGGGCGATCTCCTGTCTTGCCACCCATCTTGCCAAAGGAGATGACAGATGTGTGCCACCACATGTGGCTCTGTCACATGGACGTCAGGGATCGAACTCAAGGACAGATGCTTCCATGGGCTGAGCTGGTTCACTTTAGATTTTAAGCTGCACAGTTTCCCTACTTTCACCAGTTAAAATCCAATTGAGGCTGATTTTTAAGGGCTGAATCTCTTGGCTAGGGAGGTTGTCCTACCTCCCTCCTAGGCTGCTCTGGGGACCAAGCAGAGCTGGGTGTAATAGCCCTGCACAGTGGAGCCCGCAGAAAAAGGAGCAGAGAGCGCAACTGCTGCTGAACTGATCATCTCAGAGTCCTTGGGCCCCCCCCCCCCCCCCCCCCGTGTGAGCAAGAAGGCAGTGGCGCCCTCTGCCTCCCCGGTGAGGCCCAGCAGATGAGCCCCGCAGAAGCCAGCGGCAGAGGTACTTTCCACCTGGATTCCACACGCACATGTGTGTGACGCACACACGTGTATACAGGGTTCTCATGTAACTTCATGGGTGACACAGGTGAGGCAACTCAGCTACTGGTATTCCTTACTGGCTTGTGAAGAAAGCATGACTTACAGAGTCATATGACTCAGCTTGTGAAGGCCTCATACTGGCCAAGTGATGAAGTGCAAACCCTGGGGTTTACAGGCCTTGAGACCCATCCCTGCCACCTCACCACCGAGGTCCCGGACATTCCAGCATGACCTACCCCTAGGTACCCAACCGCTCCATACGCCCACACTTTCACTTCCTCTCCCTGGCAAAGCAGTTTCATGGTGGTCTGACATACCTGGGAAGCCCTTCCTTGTTGGGGATGGACTTATTCTTTGGGCTTTAATCCTTAGTGTTCCTCTCTCGGTGTCCTTCAACAGGACTGTGTGTGCTCACAAACACAGGGACTCCTTGGCTATTCTGCCATAGAACATCAGCTGAAGTTTGCTGAGTTAATGTGGGCTGCAGTGTCAACCAGAAATGCTGTGAACTGTGGCAATGTCTCAGCTCCACAGGGGTTGGAGGATGCCAGGATGTGCCTACAGTGACCCCGCAAACACGGTCTTCCTGCTCCTAGGCTGCAACCCTGTTCTTAATTCACTGCAGAAGCCATGTGAGCAGGCCGGGGGAGGGAAGCAGAGGGGAAAGATGGCTGGGTCTTTAGAAAGTTCCATGAGAAAGTCATCTTAGCACAGCGCTTTCACCCGAGTCCCTGACAGCTCTTTGCTCCTTACAGCATGGGTGAGGAGGGCAGAATGGGCATTCCTGAGGTGGCAAGCTGGAGTAGGCAAGCACCCCATTTCTGCTCATATTGTGGCTGAGACTCCACAGCCATTCACAGCCCCCTTGGGCTGGGCGCAACTGGCAGCAGTGCTGACCTTCCTAGGAGGTTGGTCAGGATCCTGGACCTTTCTTCTAAGTCATCTGTCCGGGTAGAGGGAAGTGCAGACAAATGCGTCTGACCCATTCAATGCTTATTCAAAGGTTGACCAGGGCCAGGCTAAGTTTGAAGAGGAAGATGGACAGACAGACAGGGTGAGGGGCTTAACTCAGTTGGTAGCATTCGTGCCTAGCAGACCTGGAGTCTGCGGTTTAGTCCCTAGCACCACATGGACTAGGTCTGAGAGCACGTGCCTGTAAGCCCAATGCCTGGAGACAGAAGCAAGGGGTCAGCAAAAGGTCATCTTTAGTTACGCAGCAAGTTCAAGGCCATCTTAGACTACATGAAACCTTGTCTCAAAAACAAACAAAACAACCCCCCCATCCCCCAAGTATATCTGAGCACACAGGGATGAGGAGGACTGGCATTCCCAGCAGAGGAGTGAGGGAAGTGGATGTGTGGAGGAACAGACATTGCTGCTGGCTGAGGGCAGGCTTCGCAGGGCAGATGCAGATAGCAGCAGTCCCTGCTCCACTCTGTTCTCCAGGTCACGGGGACAGAAGTGTAGAATCATAGAGTCTTCTGTGCTTTCAGACACAAGCCATTATAAAATGTTCCTCTCGAGAGGCACTGTCATCAGCTTAGACACCACTGGCCACATGGACAGGTACAGGCAGTAAATATACAATTTGGGAGACTTTTATAATTTTCCCTTGTTTGGTTTCCTAAGCTGACACAAACATTACCTGGAGGTATCAAAGCCAATGGAAACGTCAGGTTTCCGAATGGCGGTAAATACCTAGGCAGGACTTGGAGTCAAGCCCACTTAGAGGCTTCGCACCCTCCCTATGCCCTGGTCAAACGTTCCCATCTCAACACTGAGTGGGCTCAGCTGGAGAAGAGCCAATGCTGTGACCAGGAACCTTTAGTTTCCTGCCTTAGAGAGGCAGCTTTTAGGCTACAAAAGCTCTTGTCATGTCTGTGAGGCACATGGACGGAGGATAAGGCTCAACGGTAAAACAGGGTGTGGTTTCATACCCAGCACCACAAAACAAAAGAAGTTGGCTTCCATTGCTCCCAAGTGAGAGGGGCAGAGATGGCCGCTCTCCTTCTCCCGTAGGAGACAGTCAGCAACAGCTCTCACCTCAATGACCAACTGCAGGTCATCCATGTACCGCTCCTCCGTCTGAATCAGCTCGTGAATGTAGCCCTGTCGCTTCCTCTCCACGGGCTGCATTGTGTCCAGGGCCTGGAGATCGGCACACCCTGAAGAGAGATGGTTGTGGAACTTAAAACGACACCAGTCACCTCATAGAAAGTGCACATTTCTCAGTAGGTGTGCTGGGTCGACAGATGCTGCTCTCAAAGGACGTTTCCAAGAGTGTCAGGCTGGAGGGACAGCTCCGGCTGTAGGAACTCTAGGCTCGGTGCTCTTACAGGTGAATTTCGCACATCTCTGAAGGTACAGCACGGTCCTGTCTTCTGAGCAACAAGGAATTGAACATTCTAGAAACGGCTTCACAGAGACCGGAGTTCCAGCATCTCACAGCTTTTGAACATGATTGAAATGGTTCATTAAATCAGTACTTGAGACTAATGTTTTCTAAACTACAGGTCACGAGTCATCGCTGGGTCACTGTCAGATTAGGCCCGGCACATACACAAGAAATACGGTCTACGGTGCTCACAGTGCTGTGGGTACTGTGAAGTGCTGTAGCTGTGTATTTACTTAGTTACACGAAGGACTGACACTCGCTTTGAATTACTGTTAAGAAAATGACAGCGATAGAAAGGTCTGAGAACATGTCTCCAAGTTTTCCTAGGAGAGTTCTGAGGATAGAAAATCTAAAGTTCCCAGGACCCAGCAACTCCCAACAAGCCCACTCAAAGAAAGCCTGCGGGATTGGACACCCCACAGGATCCAGACACAGCCACTCGGAGGAGGCTCACAGCTCACAGCAGGATGGAAGGTCTTCACGGTGTAGCCCTTCACAGGCACGTCAGTCTGACATCACAGCTCAAGGTTTGCCTGGTAACAGCAGTCCTGGGAACCACCCTGGGAAGCCCCTCTTCAGGCAAAAAGCAGCAGGCAGGTACTGCAAACCCAAATTTGCAGGAGGCTGTGTGATTGGATGGGGGCAGTTAACAGTTCAAACCAACGTAGAACTTACTCACACTAATTGATTCTGGCTGTTTCCAGGAGGCCCTGTGTTCAATCAACTTACGATGATTATTATTTTAATCTTCTAATTATTTATGTGTATGTACCCAGTGAGGTCAGAGAGGTATAATTTGGTCCCTGGAACTTGAATCACAGGTAGCTGTGAGCTGCCTAACGTGGATGCTGGGGTTCACACTGAGGCCTGCTGTCAGAATCCACTGTCTTAGCCACTGAGCCACCTTCCCAGCCTGACCGGCAGCTAAGCCGCACCAGTGACAGCTGAAGCTCATTCTTAGCCATCATTCCGGGTTCTGATGACTGCTGTTGGGTAGCACTGAGGCTAACTTCTCAGTCGTTCTGGTGACTACTATTCGGGGATAACTTTCAGTTTGTGCTTATATGCTCAAATAAACGACACTCACTTGAATCGGTCTAAGGGATTTCCCACTAGATGGTAAGAAGGAAGCTGCCACAGGAGGCAGCAGGCAGAGTGTTTCCATAATGAAAAGTAATTATTGTACACTAATAACAAATAAGTACAATTTTAAAAATCACAGGGGGAGGGGTTGGGGATTTAGCTCAGTGGTAGAGCACTTGCCTAGCAAGCGCAAGGCCCTGGGTTCGGTCCCCAGCCCCGAAAAAAAGAAAAAAAAAAAAAATCACAGGGGGAAAAAAACTGGGGTTAGTGAGATAGCTCAGCAGGTAAAGGTGCTTGCTGATGACGAGCTCAGTGCCCCAGAGTCTGATCTCTTGGATTCCCATGGTAGAAAGAGAAAGCCACAAGTTGTCCTCTGACCCACACACAGACACACACAGACACACACAGACACAGACACACACACACAGAAACACACAGACACACACAGACACACACACACACAGACACACACACACACACAGACACACACACACACATAGACACACACACAAACACACAGACACACACACATAGACAAATACACAGACACACACACCCGCACACACACATACACACACCACACACATACACAGACACACACAGACACACACATACACACACACACACACAGACACACACACAGACACACAGACATACATAGACACACACACAGACACATAGACACACACAGACACACACACCCACAGACACATGCACAAATACATCCTTTGTTTGGTTTGTTTTTTCAAAAGCTAAGCTAGAGGAAGACAGTGGAGTGTGGATGGTCACTACCCTGAGGTAACAGGAGCTGCCCCTAGCACAGGTCTCAGGAAGGAAGACAGCAGGAAGGGTGCAGGAGCTCCTCACAAGGACAGAGCTGCCCTTGGTGTGCAAGAGGCAAACACCTTAGGACCTGAACTCAAGGCCCTGTGTATTCTAGGCTAGTACTCTACCACTGAGCTGTGTTCTCACCCTCTTATGAATTAAAAAACATGCATTTGTAGGCTGGTATGGTGGTGCATGCTTTTAACCCCAGCATTTAGGAGGCAAAGGCAGTCAGATCTCTGAGTTTTCAGTCAACCTGGTCTTCACAGTGAGTTTCAGAATAGCCAGGGCTACACAGTCACTGTCTTAACAAAGACAACTCTCTCTCTCTCTCTCTCTCTCTCTCTCTCTCTCTCTCTCTGTGTGTGTGTGTGTGTGTGTGTGGGTATACATTTGGGCTAACGTGCAGTTTAATGAGGAGAGTTTTTGTAATTCAGCAGGCATGGATGAAGGTCTGTTAAAGATACTGAATTCAGTATGTGACACGGGTGCTAGGCAGCCAGAGCTCGCACACCCTGCTCAGCTGACAGCTAGTGAACCGTGCTACTTACAGCAGCGTGAGAGACATGGCCATGTGCCTCTGGAAGTGATCAGAACCTTCGCTGAGATTACAGCACCTCTTAAAAAAAGAAATCTAATTTTATGTGCACCCCGGTGCTTTGCCTGCATGTGTCTGTGCACCAGGTGAGCGCCTGGCACTCACAAAACCGGAAGCCGGCATCGGTTCCCCTGGAGCTGCATTACAGTTGGCCGTAAGTGTTCTGGAAGAGCGGCCAGTGATCTTAACAACCCAGCCACCTCCAGCTCCTCACCCCATGTTCATAACCTCAGTGTTCATGTCCTTTGTTTGGGACTTTTGAAACATCCGTCTCTATTGTTGTTTAGTTCTTTTCTTTAAAAATCTTTCTTTCTCTCTCTCTGTTTTGTTTCTGATGCAGGGTTTCTCTGTGTATAGTGTCTCTGGTTGTCCTGGAATTTGCTCAGTAGACCAGGCTGGCCTTGAACTCAGAGATCCTTCTGCCTCTGCCTCCAGCGTGCTGGGATTAGAGGCAAGTGCTACCACCTCCAGCCTTAAGCAATGTTCAATCACACCGTAAACTTAGTGTGTGTGTGTGTGTGTGTGTGTGTGTGTGTGTGTGTGTGTGTGTGTGTGTGTGTATGCATGTGTTGTGGCATGAAAGTGGAGGAGTCAGTTCTTCCTTCCGCCATATGGGTGGTGGGGACTGAGCTCAGGCTTGGTTTGGTGGCAGGCACCTTGACCAGCTGAGCCACCTCACCAGCCCTTAGTATTTTTCTTTATATTCATTTATGTTTAGAGGCAGATGTACTCATGGCTGTTTTTATGTCATTCAAGTGAATATATAGTCATTAAAATGAGTCTGCATGATTTGTGGTGCTAGGCCTCTGATGCAGAACGTACACACTAGAATAGTGCCCCACCCCTGAGCCACACCCGAACCTCGACGTGTTTTCTGCAGCGTAGGGCTGTGCCTCACGGTGTTGGGAATTGGTTCTAATGCCTTGTCTTATTTTGGCTTCCAAAAGCTGAGCTTCCAGACCCGAGGACCCCTGCCCCGGCTGGCTCTGATTGGTAATAAAGAATTTCTGTACAGCCAATGGCTGGGCAGGGAGACAGGGGCAAGGGATGGGGGAGAAAAGAGGAAGAGGAAGGAATCCCTGACAGGGGAGCAAAGAGAACAGACTTAAAGACCTGTGACGTGTAAGGTTCCAGGAAAGTGGCCCCTGACTGGGTCAGGGGTAGCAGAGATGAAATATGGATTTAGTAAATATTAATTCAAGAATCCTGGATTAGCCCAGGGAGGTTTAAAAGTATCCAGTCACTGAGCTAGTCTAGGCATAGAAAAATTAGCTGGTATGTGTGTGTGCCTGCCTGTCTGCATCTTTCTTTGAGAATCCAGAAAGCTCCTGGGTGGGTGCAGTGCATGTGTAACTCCCTAAGAGCCAGAGCGGAGCACCTCATTCTCTACCACACCACTGCGCTCATATTGCACTCTCCATGAGTTTCCTTATGATATTCCCACCGGCCTATTGGAAGGACAGCTTAGAGCCTCAAGTAATGTCCACACACAGCTGAGACGCACATGACATCTGCTTCGTCAGCATGCGTGTGGGGTCAACTTGTCGCTGTGCCACATGACCCTTTGCATCTCATTCCGATGGCCCTTAAATGTCTATCCTTGGTTCAGGGTCCAAACCTTCCCTTCAGGTGTTCTTACCGATGACGTCAGGGGGAATATAAGGCAATGTCCCTTAGACCTTCCGCCCTTTACCACTCATTTCCTTCCTGGTCGGGGCTCTAGACTCCTGTTTCTTTCCACAGCCAGCACCCTTAACTGGTCTTCTCTTCCATGGTGCCCCTTTCAACCCCCCATATTCAGTTTATCAGAGTCACTTTTGGGTCATAAGCAGAGTTAGATGTCCTTCCTATTCATTAGTCAAGACAAGCACAGCAGCACGTATCCTCCAGCCCCATTTCTGCTCCACTATCCCTCTTTTTCGTGTCATTGCAAAAGTCACAGGTCTACCCTTGTGACTCTACAGCACTCTGCTGACACCACTCTCAGGAGGGTGAGAGGGGCCCAGCACTGCTGGGCTCAGAGCCCTCTTCTAGTTCACAGCCTCCTCTCTGGGCCCCTCACTGATACCTGGGAAGTGCCGCCCCTTCAGTCTTCATGTGTCCCTCCTCAGCTTCCGCTGCTCCTGCTCCCCTTCCTGGGCCTCCTTCTGAGCGTGTCCCTCTGCCTGCTGCCAAGCTCTCTGCTTCTCCCAAACCAGCAATGCCAAAATAGGATACGGCATTCCTGCCCTGTAAGGTCACAGGAATCCGGCCACACCGTGGGGGTGGCTTTATTCCTGCTCTTCATGGGCACAGTGCACACTAGGCTGCTTGACTCTGAGAAGCCCTGCCCTGCAGAGATGTGCAATGCGAGGCACCCAGAGTTGCCAAAATGTACCCGACCAGAGAGGGAAGAAGAGAGATCTTTGGATGAACTGAGGACTTGGGTTTTCAAGGGTGAATATACACACTTTGTCTTCCAATGTAACCTGTCCAATAAAGATGGGCTGCAGATGTACACGGCAGACTGGGTTTTGGAGAGATATTTAAATATAAAATGTAAACTATTCTATCAATATTGGCCAGATGCCGTAGAATTTAACTCTGATTCCAACACTCTGGGGACTGAGGCAGGAGGGTCTGGAGTTAGAGGACAGCCTGGGCTACACGGTAAGACTCTAAGCAACCTAGCCAAACGTCCAGCCTACTGACCAACAAACTTGTTGTAAACTGGAATGATATTTTGGATACACTGGATTAAACACTATTGGAATTTTACGTATTATTTTTACTTAACAACGTGACTCCGGCATTTTTAAATTTCATATGAAGCTTTGCTAACTACTCACTTATTCCTGCTCCACAGTTCTAGCCAGCCCTGTATTACTTATGTTCCTTTTCTCACAACATGTTAAATGGCTTCCATTGATTTCAGAATGAAGGTCTAACTCAGCAGCATGGCTCCAGGGTCTCCATGGTGCAGCTCCAGCCTGCTTCCCAGCCTCTGCCTCCCAGCCTCTGCCTCCCAGCCTCCGCCTCCCAGCCTCTGCCTCCAGCCTCCGCTTCCCAGCCTCCACCTCCCAGCTTCTACCTCCCAGCCTCTGCCTCCAGTCTCCAGCCTCCGCTTCCCAGCCTCTGCCTCCAGTCTCCAGCCCCGCCTTCCCAGCCTCTGCCTCCCAGCCTCCGCCTCCCAGCCCCTGCCTCCCAGCCTCCGCCTCCCAGCCTCTGCCTCCCAGCCTCCGCTTCCCAGCTTCTGCATTGACTGCTCTGCCCATTTCTCCAACCTATACCTCAATCCCTGGCACAAGGCTCAGTTCTTAAACATAGCACGCACTCTTCCCACAGCTCTACTGAGGTCGCCTTCCTTCCTCATTCACAATCTGGCTCCCACACAGAGACTCCTTCGTGGTGATGCTTGAGGACAAAAGCCTTTCCCATCCTTGGCCCACTGAGACCAGCCTTGCTTTTCTGTGGCTTTTGTTACTGGTTTGCGTCTGTAATGAGTGGTAGCTGTGGGTGGTAGCATATGCTCTGCCATGGAGTTACAGGGTTAGTCCCTGAGTCTGTATTTTAATGTTGTATAAATCAGCTCTTGTTACAGGATATTTGATCACACTGTGGACCCTGAGATCGTGTTATTTGCTGAAGGAAAAAAAAAAAGCTGTTTCTAGTTGTGTTGTGGCTCAGCCTTAGAACACACTGTTAATCATCTGGCTGGAGTATAGACACATTCTTAGGACACACCTTTAATCCCAACCAATGAAGGTAAAATTTGTAGAAGGAAGCACCATGTTTGAAAATGATGTCTAATTGAGTAACGGACAAAGTGATGAATCAGAGAAAGATTTGACAGAATAGGATACACCCAACTCTCTTGAGAAGAGAGGGGAAAGGGAAGCTACTTAAAAGAGCAGTGCAGAGAGAGAAAGAGAAAGGGGCGAGGGGGCACTTCTACCAGGAGAGTTTGACAGAGACACCTTCCTGGCTTCGAGCTGGGTTGTTCAGAGGTAGAGCCTGTAGGCTGCTCTTTCTGTGCTCTCCCTGTAGCTGGCTCCTGCCTGGGTCTGGCAGGGGACTAAAGGTGACAGGGTATAATTCTTTCTACCGGAAAGAGTGACTAAGAAACCTCTTTGTCCTACTGGGGAAAGAGTGGGAACATTGGGATGGAGCATCAGCAAAACTTGTATTTTAAGAATTATAGAACTGAGTATTTAACACAAAAATTGGCCCCTGTCTGGTAAAAACTTGAGGGGATGCTCAGCCAAAGAAAGTGTCTAACCTGTGAGGAGGAGCATTCTCACCACCAGGAAGCCAAGTCCACTAAAGAGGAGCTAGTTCACACCAACACACACACACACACACACACACACACACACACGCACGCACACGCACGCACGCACACACACACACACACACGCGCACACACACACACACGCACACACACACACGCACGCACACACACAGATGCACACACACATATACACAGACACCATACATAATGAAAGAAGACATCTCAAAAAATGAGGTGGAGAGCAGTAGAAGACGACCTTTGACCGCTGGCTCTGCACTCAGGTGCATGTGGACCCACATGTATACACATATTAACCCACACATACACAAAGATTACCTATGTTTGAAAAAAAGATGCAAATAGTAGATGTTGTCATGGGGACCACATTAATGAATAAAATATCAAATTAAACACATTTAAGAATTATTAAATGTAAGATGTAAACAGAGTGTTTAGAAAGTAGCTCAGAAAGAAAAACAGAAAACATAAACTTATGTCAAAACCAGCACACACTGCAGGGGACACAGAGGGACAAGGACACACACACTGCAGGGGACACAGAGGGACAAGGACACACACACTGCAGGGGACACAGAGGGACAAGGACACACACACTGCAGGGGACACAGAGGGACAAGGACACACACACTGCAGGGGACACAGAGGGACCAGGACACACACACTGTAGTGGTGAGGCAGGGAGAACAAGAGTTGGCAGGCAGTGTTGAGATGACAAGGTTTCTCTCATGGGCAGCATCATTAATGTCTACAGGGTCCTCACCAGGCTGGGTGTGGCAGCTCATGACTGTGATCCAGCATTCAGAAGACTTGGGCAGGGACGCTGAGATGAACTGGGGGACAACCTGGTCTACATAGTGAGTTTTAGGCTAGTGTGAAACTATAAAACTATATCCTGAAAAACTAGAGTCAATGAAATAAACCAATAAAATAAAATAAAACAAATGCCAAAGGATCTGCATGAGATGTTGCGGCCATCACCTGGGAGAGACGACGATACTGAGCTTATCGGAAACCAACAGAAAAGCTTCAAAGTGTAACCTAAACAGTTGGAATATTTCTGAAAATAAATGTGCCTCTCTGAAAAAAAGGAAGAAAAAAGAAAAGGACAACTATTATCAGTAGTGAAGCTGACACTCTTCAATGGAAATTACCAATATGAGCAAGCTTGACATATGAACACATATAAGAAAAGACACATTTCAACAAATATTGCTATCTATAGGAAAATGTTTACTGAACACAGCAGGAAATGTATATGTTTAACACTAGTTTCTACTGTTTCTTTTTAAAATTAGTTAAGAGGCTGGAGATGGCTCAGGGACCAAGGGCACTTGCAAAGGACCTGAGCTGTTCACAGCTGCCTGTGACCTCAGGGGACCTAATGCTCTCCTCTGGTCCCCACAGGCACCTACATCCACATGCACACATTCCTCCACACCTACACAGTCAAAATGAGTGAGAACCTTTGACTTGTTCCATTCTGTGTAGCATGTGTGTACCAGGGCGGGTCTGTGGACAGAGGACAGCTCTGGGGAGGCTGTTCTCTCCTTCCACCTTTTTGTGGGCTCCGGGGATCAGATTCAGCTTGTCTAGCTTGTGTGGCAAGTGCTTCATCACTGAGCCGTCTCACTAGCTGTCCCGGTTAGGGTTGTACCGCTGTGAGCAGACACCATGACCAAGGCAACTCTTATAAGGACAGCATTTAATTGGGGCTGACTTAGAGGTTCAGAGTTTCAGTCCGTCATCATCAAGGTGGGAGCAGGCAGTGTCCAGGCAGGCACGGTGCAGGAGGAGCTGAGAGTTCTACATCTTCATCTGAAGGCTGCTGGAAGACTGGCTTCCAAGCAGCTAGGATGAAAGTCTTAAAGCCCACGCCTACTGTGACAACTTCCTCCAGCAAGGCCACAACTCCTAATAGTACTACTTCCTGGGCCAAACACATACAAACCACTACACCAGCTCTTCAGATGTTTTTACTGTAGTTGTGTTTATGTATATGCATGATGTTTGTGCATGGACACACGTGCCATGGTGCATGTGTGGAGGACAGAGGATAACTTTGTGGGTTTGGCTTTCTCCTTACTTTGGACTCATGTCAGGATTATGCTCTGCCTTTACCAGCAGAGCCACCCTACTGGCCCCAAATGTTTCTTGCTTAAAGAAAGGCAGCTTCCTGGGCTGGAGAGAAGGCTCAGAGGTGAAGAGCACCGGTTGCTGAGTTTAATTCCTAGAAGCCACATGGTGGCTCAAACCACGTATAATAGGATCTGGTGCCCTTTTCTGCTGTGCAGGAATACATGTAGGCAGAATATTATATACATAGTAAATAAATAAATCTTGAGAGAGAGAGAGAGAGAGAGAGAGAGAGAGAGAGAGAGAGAGAGAGCGACTGACTGACTCATAGCAGTGGGGAAATGGAACCTGAGGAGGCCAGGCAGGAACCCCAGTGGAACAATAGGGAAACTAATCTATCCATAAAACTTTTGACCCAAAATTTATTCTGCCTACAAGAAATGAAAGAATGGCAGGGGCGGGGGAGGAGGGGTGGAGGTTGGAGGGGTGGAGCGATGGAGCAGAGACTGAGGGGATGGCCAAGCAATAACCGTCCACGGGCAAGCATCAATCCCTGAGGCTAAGGATACTGACATGCTTGCAGACAGGAGTCTAGCACAGCCGTCCTCTGACAGGCCCCACACAGCAGCTGACTCAGACTGATAAACACCCCCATAGCCAAACAGTGGATGGAGCTTGGGGACTTTAAAGGAAGAGTTGTGGGAAGGATTGTGGGCCCCAAGGAGATAGGGAGACAGGAAGACCAACAGAGTTAACTAATCTGGACCTCAGCGACTGAACCACCAACCAAAGAGCATGGCCAGGCTGGACCTAGGCTTTCCAACACATATGTAGCACATGTGCAGCTTGGTCTTCATGTGGATCCCATGAACAACTGGAGCGAGGCTATACCTAAAGCTGCTCCTGTCTGTGGAATCTGTCCCCCTAACTCAGCTGTCTTGTCTGGCTTCAGCGGGAGAAGTGCCTAGCCCTGCAAAGACTTGATGTACCAGGGTTGGGGGGTATCCAGGAAACAGGGGGTCCTCCACTCTTTCAGAGGAGAAGGAGAGAGGGGAGAGGGAGAGAAGAATCAAGATGTAAAGTGAATAAGAAATTTAAAAAAAGGAAAAAGAAGAAAGGTAGCTTCCTGATGTTCCTGTGGGTTATTCCATTAGTAACAGGAACTCACTTTACCTGACCCACCACTGACTCCTGTGCTATTCCCTTTCTGGAGATCCACCTGGGGATCTACGCAGGCAAGAGTCCCTCCCCAACCACACCCTCTCCCCTCCTTCCTCTGGGTCAGCCTCTCTTCTCAAATCGTCCTAAATCCTTGCCCAGCCCCCAGGTCTCTCCTCCTTATTTCCCCATAGCCATCCAGACTCCTCATGGTGTTTCAGACCTCGGGTCTCTCCTCTGTGGACTGGACTGTGATCCACTTCAGGATGTGTTGGCCCCCTCCCACATCTATGCTGTGTGTGTGAACGTATGATCTCTTGCCTATGCAGGGCCTCCCTCACAGACTGAACACTGAAAGCCACCTGCTTCCTGTCACTACCTAACTGGCTCCATGACCTTCTCTCTCAGTGCCAGCACCATTTCCCCCAGCTCATGCTAAGATCTTAGGATCTTACTCTCCATATCTAATCCACTCACTGGCTATCTCGTCAGAACACGCCCATAATCTGACTCGTTTGCACCACACCATCGTACCGTCGGGATCCAAGCCACTACTATCCATTCTCTGCTTGGACCACTGAGGAGGCTCCCAGGGTAAGCTGCCCCCCCCTCTTAGAATGGTCCTTTCCCCAATGACTATACCCTTCGAGTCTTTGCTTCCCATATTACTAATTTGGAGACCTTTTTGAGCCTCTGTCAGTGCCCCACCCAGCACTTCCCTCGCTGCTTTATCTTCCTGAGGTGCAGCACACTTGGCTAACCTCATTGGTTCATTTTCCACCCTCCCCTGGCAGAGGGCTGAATTTTTGTATGTTCTATAACCTGCTATATCCGAAGTGCCTGGTGCCCTCATAGGTTTTCTTCAAGGATTGATAAAATATGATCAGATGGACCCTGGCTTTCAATACTGCTCACAAAAGACTGATGAAAATGTCCTTGTAAGTACTGATGGACAGAAGAACGGACAGAGGAGAACTGTCAGATCAAAGTTCCTGGACAGATAGTGGGAGGGAGCTGAACTACAAGCCCCTCGCTGTGGAAACAAAGTATGGATCATAGTTAATGAAAACTGTCCCTCTGCGATGGCTGTGAGCCATTGTTCTAAATCCCTGGGCAAACAAGGATCGAAAGAGAGATGCTTAGGAGGGAGACGAAGACCTGGGAAGGTCCCAAAGCCGGAGGACAAAGGGCGGTGTGTGCTGGCTGTTTGCTCAGATTAGGTCCTAAGTACCAGAGAGGCCTTGCCCGTGCCGAGGAGAGCAGGGCCACGGAACAATGCGGTTCTCTGTGCTCTGCCCTGCTGGACACCCTGATTGCATACTGGCTGTTGGCTGCACAGTGTGGAAACCCTGTGAAGAGGCAGCCTCCCACAGTAAATGTAGAAGACTAACCTGGCTATTATATAAAACAATGCATTTTTAATCTACTTGGTAAATAGTTTATTAAGGACAAACAGCATATCAAGTAGTATGTTTTTATCATAAAGTGATGGGGCATTATCTATGTCTAAAAAGTTAAATAATTCTTTAACAAAGTTTTATTGATTTACTGGTGTTGCCGGGGATCAAACCCGCACCTTCATGTGTGCTGGGCTACTGCTCTGCTGCTGAGCTATACACCCCAAACCCTTTAAAACAGATTTAAAAGTTTCTTCTTCTTTCTTAGACATAGGTCAGTTGTACTGTTCAGGCTGACCTTGAACTCTGATCCTTCTGCCTTACCTCCCAAGTGCTGGGATTACATCCATGTGCCCTGTGCTCCATCCACTTGGGCTCCGGTATCTTTCTGATGTCTACTAGACTGTACGTCAAGCCTTAGGTTGCTTATTTAGATACAACGGTATCGAAATACTTTAGAACATTAGAAAGCTACCACATAATAGTAGTATTCTAGAATGTCCCCAAAGCAACCCTGTTGATACTTTTATTGGAGTTACTTTTATTTTCTAATCTGCTGTGAAAGATCATGAGTTCTTTGTGTGCATAGATCATAAAGATCAACAGAGAACTCTTTCTCTTTGTGTGCATATGTGTGGTATGTGAATGCATGCTCACATGTATGTGTACACTGTGTGTGTGTGTGTGTGTGTGTGTGTGTGTGTGTGTGTGTGTGTGTGTATGTGCATATGTGAGAAATGTGGAGGCCAGAGGCTGATGTCCTCTTTGATTACTCTCCACTCGATTTACTGAGGTGGGGTCTTTGCTGAACCTGAGGCCTGCGGTAGTCTAGTCAGTCAGATGGCTCTGGTGGAATCCCTGTGTCTGCCTCCTGAGCGCTTCAGCAACTTCAGGCTAGGCCCCTGTGTTTCCTACGCCACCTGTTTCACACAGACTTAACTGACTTGCTCTTCAGAATTCAGACTGTATGCTAGGGATGGAACAAGAGGGGCCAGTTCCTTCCCTGCTCCTAATCCAGAATTTCTGACTTAACACCATGTGACCTTCTTTGACTAAGGTTACTCTGAAACCTCTCGAATAGAGGCTGTGTGGCTGAGCAGGACTTCAGCGCTACCAGGTTTCTTACATTGGAAAGAAAGACAACACGCAGTGGGGCCTATGCCACAGTCCCTGAATGCCGGGTGTAAACTACACACCTGATTTGGTTGGCCCTGAGCTGATTTCTGGAGGAAGAAAGATTCAGAATAAATATCCAGAAGGCCAAGCATTCCCAGGCAATGCAAACAAAACCAACATGACCTCTGCTTTCCTTGTGTGTCTTAGATGACTGATCCCTTACACACCCTCTACCCATCACACGGTTAGAGCCTTAGTTACTCGCTGCAGCACTCTGCTTCAGCACTCAGACAGCGCTGTGCAAGGGCGGAAGGACTTCATAAATCTCTTCGTCCTTGGTGTCACTGACTCGCCTGCATGCCTCTCATTACCCCATGGAATATTCATACAGTTCGTATTTCCAGTGTCCATGATTCTATAACTGGAGAGCACGCTACACCGTGAGTTCAGGACACAGCTATGATTTAGCACCTCCTGACTCTGGTTTCAGTGGCTGATGGATGGCAACAATCAGATCAGGTCCGGCGGCAGGCTCTTCCAGGGCTCTGAATGTAACTTGGCCAACCTGGATTCGCCCAAAGCTGGCTTCCATCACCTCACCTCACCTCATCCTCACCTCACCCTCCTCACCTCACCTCACCTCACCTCACCTCACCTCACCTCACCTCACCTCACTTCACCTCACCTCACCTCATCCTCACCTCACCTCACCTCGATGTTGATAGTTCTACTTTTCTAGTTTGCAGGAAAAGCAGGTTGTGGTTAAGGAGAATATGGGGTGGCTAGGAACATGAATTCCAGAATCAGGACGGACTGGAGCTCCAATCTGTCCACCCCAAGTGCCTGGTTCGCTGTGTGCTGCACAGAAAACATTCACAACATGTTAGCTGTTATCTCTAGAACTTACTATGGCTGTGCAGTGAGCTAGTGCTTCCTAGTGCCAAATGTGTGGTGTGGTCTCATTCTCAGTGACAGACAAGGCCGCCCAGGACTGTTCTGTTTCCTCATTTGCTTTGAGACACTGAGTGACTGCTGCCTTTTGACAACAGCGCAAATTGAAGTCTCGTAAGAACATTTCATAATTTTTGTTCTTGTTTAAGACAAAGAAAAGTGATTCAGAATTAATTATGAAGTTTACATGGAGAGGCAGAGACCCAGAATAGCTACCACAGTATAAAAAAGGAAAAAGACCCAGCCTAGACTGAAGGAACAAAGACAGCGAGGTCTGAGCAAGAGGACAGACAGATGGACTGGCCAATGCGACCCAAGGAAACATAGAAATTGACTCAGACAATATCCGACTGCTGTTTGATATAGGAGCACAGGCAATAACAGAAAAGTCTCAGTAGATGGCTCTGGGACATGTGACTGCGGCAAACGTGAGACTTGAGACCATTGCTTCTCATCCTTCCCAATGCTACAACTCTTCAATACAGTTCCTCATGCTGTGGTGACCCCCAACCATAAAGTTATTTTTGTTGCTACTTCATAACTGTAACTTTGCCACTGTTAGGAATCTTAATGTAATGTCTGATATGCAGGACGTCTGAGAGGCATCCCCTGTGGAAGGGGATTCAGCCCACAAAGGGATCTCAACCCACAGGTTGAGAACTGCTGCTCTAGCTAGATGGATTCTTCATTAAAATTCAGCACCATACTCACGTCTCAAATATGAGCCACACAATGTAAGAGCTGTCAGAAGAGGACAAAGTCTATGTGGCTTCAGGCTACGTGATGACACAAAGGCATAACCCACAGGAAAGTCACAGGCTGGACCTCACTGAGATTTAAATTTTTGTCTTGTGAAAGACAGGGTCAAGAGAAAGAAAGAGACAAGTCACAGACTGTGAGAAAATAGTTCCAACCCCTACATCTGACATGGGATTGTTACCCAACATATACAACTAACTTAACAAAAATAAAAACATCTTCCTCTTAAGAACCGGCCATAGACCTTAACATCTCGCCAACGAGGACGTGAGGGGCAAGTGAGTGTATGAACGTTGCTGGGTGATGCTCACCTTTAACCCTGGCAATCGGGAAGCAGAGACAAGTGAGTCTCTGAATTCAAGGCCAGCCAGGGCTACTTAGGAAGGATTCTGTATGCCAGCTGTCTTCAGGGAAATGTATATTAAAACAAGACACCAGCACACACATTGGCTTGGCCAGACCACACCAGAACAGCAAATGCTGAGCGGACGGAAGCAACAGGGACGCCTCACTGCTAGCTGGATCGGTGCACTTTGGCACAGGGAGCTGTTACAGAAGAACATACTATGAGATCTGGAAACCATGTTTTGGTGTTTTCCAAAGGAATCCAAAACATGGCATAGTCAAACAATAAAATTTTAACCTGCCCATAAAGTGGAATAATGCTTTGATATATCCTACAACATACATGTTATGAGAAATAAGCAAATCACAACCCCCCCCCATCATATAACAAGAGGAATGTCCAGAACAGGCAAACATCAAGACATAAAGTAGGTCAGCATGTTCTCTGTGTGTATGTGGTAACAAGGAGATAAGAGACTGACAGTTTTAAGTTTGAAGTAATGAAAAGATTCTATAATTGATTATAGCAATGGCTGCCTGACTGTAGATACAGTAAATCCACTGAGTTGTACATTTGAAAGGGGTTGAATCACTGTCACTCAGTCAGACAGTGATTATGGGCCTTCTCCCTTCTGAATGCTAGCACCACAGGCTCTTGATGATATATTCATCCTGGCCTCTTCTCTGTATGTTTCTTTTTACTGGTATGAGTGATGTGCCCTGCCAGACCTCATGATTATAAAGATGGCGGTAGCATTAGCACAAGTCTATGAGGTTCTTAGCATGAGCTCAGAAGCCAGCTCACTAAGCAAACGCGTCCCTTATGGGGCTTTAGCCCATTTTAATTTTCCCATCTGTAAAAATGAAGTGAGTTATTTTGTTCATGGATCTTAGAAGAGTACCTAAGGAGTCTGTTTGTGACACAGGCAGGATCTCGTTATCCTCTAAATAGTTCCCAGCACTCTCTACTCTCACAAATCCTGGGTCCTCCTGCTTCTCAACCCTTGCTGAGGATCTCACAGGTCTGGTCCTTTCCCTAAGGAGCCTCAACTACCCAAAAGCTATGAGTGTGCACGGCAGTGCCCATTTCCAGTTGGTGTGTATTTAATGCTGTGCACCTGGATTATATCTTTCTAACTAGCTAGGCAATCGTACTGGACAGCCCATGGGTCCTTTGTAGTAAAAACCGAACCAAACCAAACCAAACCAAACCAAACCAAACCAAACCAAACTCACCTTCTTCCCCCACTTCTGGCTCCGTACATGGCACAGGTACTCTATTATCCCACTTTGCCATTCAAGATAAAATTTTGGAATCTGACCCTTCTACCTTCCCTCCCATCGCATCAGTGCCTAAGGTATACCAAATTTCCCTCAGAGCTTTGACCTCTGATGGATACCAGACCAGAAGCATCTGGGAAGCTTGGGAAAAGTCCCTGTGTGCAGGCTAAACCTCAGACCATGCTGGCTAGGACTCATTAGTATTAGTATCATTATTAGAGCTTCCAGGTCATTCCAGCACAGCCAAGCTAGAACTGCTGCCCACTTCTGTCTGAGCCCCTGCTTTCCTGCGGCTCCACAGTTCCTCCCTCACAGTACTGAATGCTTGACCCGCCTCTGCCCACCCCAGCACTTTAGTGTGTGTAGAGTAGTCCCTGATTGTCTTAGGGTTTGTCAGCTGCTGCCCCAAGTCTTCTCTGCCTCACCAGTGTAGGGTGCAACTAGGCACTCCTCCTCTGCTCTCCCTGATGTGTAGGAAAACAAATCTGCCACAGTGCTTGGACTTAAACTGTGTGTTCCTGCCCCCATTCCATGGCAATGCCGTGCTAGGCAGTCCTCACTCTCATTTAGGAATCTAAACACTACTGCAGTATTCTGCTTGGCCTCACGCAAACATATCCTCAGCACATACTAGCTGGATTGCTCTGCAGAAGGATCTGGGAAAGACGGTGTTTGTGCATTTGGATCTGTATTTTTATTTTTGCCAACCTATTAAGCCCCTGACCTGATTATCAAATGTGAAGGCTCAACTCTGAGGCCCCTATGGAAGGGCGGCTGCGGGCTCTTCCAGCAGCCTCCTACTTTGTATTGAAATGTCCTCTGTTTCTTTCGATATTTTAAGAAAATTGTGGAAAAAAGCTGCAAATGAAATACTCCTATTATCTTTCGTTAGAGTTATCTTCTCTATGCAACAGCATGACAACAGCAAAATAAAAATCTCTTTTGCTTTTGAGATATGTTTAATTATCTCAAATGATATAAATCTTGACTACTGGTCCGTACCCTGAGGTTACATTGAGAGAAAAGCAAAGTCCCACAGACACTAATCACACTTACTATCTAAATAATTAAAGTAAGTTTTAAAAGGATGCTTCAAAAGAAACACACAGTACAAGCAGTGGAGTTTGTGTTCCTTTAATAAACACACTTGCATAGTCATATTACAGCTGTGTAAAAATAAACCAGATTATCTCATGCCAAGCGTGCCCAGCGTCTGCACAGTCTCAAGACCTAGAATACTATAGTTTTCAAGACACACAAAATAAAATTTAAGGCAAATACATCACTTTGCAACAATTTGAGTTTATTACATTACAGTAGCATCACAGCAGCAGCATCTAATAATGCCACCCAGGCACGGGCTTCTCAGGACTCTGTTACTTATTTACAAGAACTCATAACTCGGGGAACTTCACCTAGGGAAACTTGGCAAGTAAAGCCCTGGACTGCACTTGGCCTTTGTCTCTCTGCCTTCGCCCGCACTAATCCCCCTTTGAACTCAGCGTCAATTGTATTGTAAAACAGTTACTGTTTAAATATTGCATTATTTCAAAAGGACTCAAAGAATCAGAGAAACCACACAGTAAGGTTAATTTTTAGTTTTTAGTTTTCTAAAATAACAGCTTTGGCTGTAGCCTTTTCTTCGCTGCGAGAAGCCCCATCAAGTTCAAGCACAGCTGTAGAAATGCCTGCCGCACGGTGTGCTCTTAAGCTGGTGTTTCCTACAAGTCAGTCCCTCCACTGTTCTGATGTTTAAATCATGTCTCCAGTACACTCCCTCTTAGCAACAGAAAGCTGCCCTTCTTTTAAGTCAGGAAGAGAGCAAATGCATGGCTGGATGAAGTACTGCACTTACAAGAACAATTTAAATGATTACATGTCACCGATTTCCTTCTTAGAGCTTTCTCTCAGGTATGTGACATACATACCATACATACATACAGAGCATACAAAGCGTACAGAGCAGCCCTCGGTTAGCACTGATGCTGACTCACTGACTGTTGGGCCAGTGAGAGTTAACCCACAGGTACCTGTTGAACACAGTTCCAGATTGACTGCAGATGCTGCTCAACCCGAGCGTCAGCTCCAATAATCCACTTTCGTTATTGTTGTTGTTTTGACACAGGGTTTCTCTGTGTAACAGAGCCCTGGCTATCCTGAACTCACATTGTAGACCAGGCTGGCCTTGAACTCACAGAGATCTGCCTACCTCTGCCTCCCCAGTACTGGGATTAAAGGCGTGCACCACCACATTTGGCTAGTAATCTACTTTTCATGATGGAGAAGTAAAGCTGACCTATAAAAATACTTTGGGAATAATTTATCAGAATAGTAGAGAAGCCCCAAATAAAAATGATAAGAAAGATGCAGGTTATGAAACAATGTAATTAATGAGTGGGGCTGGCCATGTACAGGAGGCAGCTGCCACACATGGGATTTAAGGATGTAAAGGCAGAGTGCTGACGAGACACAAAGAGAGATCAGGTGTACTGTGGGGAAGTCAGTTTGGAATCCGTCTCTGCACTGCCACTGAGTGACTGCAGGCAATTCTCTTACCCATCTGTAAACTGAAATTATTGCTTTCCCGTGAATGTTATATAAAATACCGTCATGATGGCGAATGCTAAAATGGAGGTGGTCTAAGCCCTCTTAACAGAAATCCACACCCCAGGGAGCACACACATCTCCTAATACCTCAATGTCAACATTTCCAGTACAGATACTTGGGTTTTGTAAAACTGTAACTAAACTGTTGTTTTTTTTCTTTCTCAAGTCATGATTTAGGCAATGTATGATTGTAACAATGCATTCATCATATATAGGCACATTAACATAAATATTGCACAAAATATGCCTTTAATTAAAGTGAGAAGTATAAAGCATGTTTTGCTTTCTCAGAGAACTCTGAGGAATAAGACTCTGACTGTATATACACTTATCTGACATTTCACAGACAGTAGATTGCACGGCAATTTGTAAACGTTTTAAATTGCATAAACTGCTCATTGATATTCAAATATGTTTAATACTGTATTAAAACTCAGATTGGCTTAAGTGCTATCACATACATTAGTTTATAACAATGTCTATTATGCTTAGGGTGCTTTCCACTCAAAGGAAGGAGTAAAATTCTATGCCAAAGTAGCCAGTGTGGGAGATGAACATTAACCAGGAAAGTAACATCAATATTCTAATCTCAAAGAAGCCCCATGGGCACAGAGGAGTGAATGCCAGCTCTCACGTGCTCTCCCTGTACTACGGGGTCCTTGGTTAAAGCCTACATGTCACTTCAGGCTTGCTACGAACTCTTTAAGGCTTCCTTATGGATTTTACTAAGTGCTTTATGAATGCCAACAAGTGTTACCTTGTATACTAGGGTAAGTAGTCACCTGACTACAGAGATAACGTAAATTCTACTTTAGAATATATTGTCGATATAAGTGCTCCAAGATAGGGATAGTTTCTCACCTCACAGTCAGTAATGGCCTCTTTCCATTCTTGATTATGTTATGTCATCAATAAAGCACTAGAGCGGCTTAGGAGCTCTGCAGCCCAGAGCACCTAAGACCACCAAGAAACTGCCCTAGGCCTGCGCTCCTGAATTCTTGGGTAGCTGAGGCAGACTGAACATTTGCTGCTCTGCACTCACTGGTCAGAGCTTTCCTCTTCTGTGAGACAAGGCAAGGTCCCCCAACGTTATTGCTCCTGCTCGGATTACAGAGAAAATAGAGAGAAAGCTATTTCCAGTTTTTGGCTTCAAATGGACCTAACTACTGTACTCATAGTGGCATATTAGAAAGAACAGACGGGGTTTATTTGAGGGCAAATCACAGGCGGAGCCAATTATGGACCCTTGTGATTAGGATTAGATCAGATATAATAGCAGAACATAAGCGAACATCTCCTGAATTCTGCAGTGAGTATACAATTCGCAAGAGCATTGGAGAAGCATGGCAGACCATTCCAAACCAGAGAGAACAGCTTGTGCAAATAGTGGGTCTTTGTGTGTTTGCACTCCCACCATGTAAGGGCAAACTGAATATGCATGCTCATGACCTACAAGTGCCAACTTAAAAAAGAAGAAAAATGCTAACGATGCCAGAGAGAACAGCAGGGAAAGCCACACAAAGACCCACTATCCTTGAAATTGTTACAAATAAATTTTAACTGTCAATTAGAAACACATAGAAATAATCACAAGTGGCTCTAACATTCAACGAAGTAAACGAATTGTGAGATATCTGATCAGGGCTGCCTGCCCTCCCTCCACGCTAGAGTCAGTGGATAGTGGGTCTCTGGGGTGCTTTCTCAACTGGAAGACAACATTGGGTCCTAAAAAAAGAAAAATGAGGAATAAAATGAACATAAGGCAAATCAGGTGGGTGAGAAAATACGTGACTAATAGTCACACGCAACATCAACTGAATACATTTGAACCACTAAAATTCTCAACCTTAAAAGTCCCAACTGTATATTAAAGTGAACACAGTGTTCACAAGGGCTGGAGAAACACAAATGGTGATCTGTGTTTAACCAGCATAGTGCCTCACACAAAGATTATTATTAGTAAGTGATTCACTTCTAAATACCTGAGGAGCCAAATATGTTTGCAAATGAATTCCTGGCTCTAAGCATAAGCACTTTCTAGAGCATACCCTATGGAAGATGTAGGCTTATGTGAACTTATGTTTACTCAATTTCACAGCTTCTGATACAATGAACTCTGGTCACTGCTGAAAAGAATTGTGGCTCTCTAGTGGCCCAGAGTAGTTATTTTGAGTAAGTATAACAGGTACTGTGCTGTCTCCTAGGTGATTTAAACAGTTGTTTTATGGAAAACAAACTTCTCAGAGATCTCTTTGGAAAGTGTCCTGAGCGCTCTTTTATTCCAGGTTGGGTGACGTACCTTTGTCATCCATTTAGGAAAGTACTATTAGTTTTAGATATATTCAAACCACTAAACCCAATATACCTTAGGCCCAACCAAGGCAT
Source organism: Rattus rattus (assembly GCF_011064425.1). Lineage (NCBI taxonomy): Eukaryota > Metazoa > Chordata > Mammalia > Rodentia > Muridae > Rattus > Rattus rattus. The sequence continues at coordinate 25,336,987 of NC_046160.1, read as the reverse complement.
GAGCCACAGAGAATAACGGTGTTACAAAGAGCACCTTGAAACTACTGAGTCTGGCCCAGCCCCTCGGCCGTCCTACTTCCTCATCTCTAACTGCTAACTGATCATGGAGGTAATGAATGCCTCCGTTCGCCCCCATTTACCTTTCTAGCACACTGTAACTTCTCCTCTTGGTCCCACTGAAATGCACTCTGAGAAGCCTTCTGCAAAAGCATGACTTCTCTCCCACAAAGATTTAGGGAGCTTTCCATTTGTATAAATAAATATTCACTGTTTACAAATGAAGTCCAAAGCTACTTTAGAGCAGGGCATGCCTCTCAATATTTGGATTCTAATGCCTGTAAGTATGTGGTGGCCACTTAAAGGATATTTATGAAATGAATAAATGTCTTGACTGAAGCAAACGAGAGCTTCATTTCTTTAAAATTGTATAGAACAATAATAAACGAAGGACTTACCTCTTCTTGTTTGTGCAAACACTATAATTTCCTCGTATTATTTCAGTGAAGGCATGAAACTATAGTTGTATTAACACAGCGGCCACTAACTACAATGGCTGGCTCTAGGTTAAACGAGGCTCCAGTTTATGATCCCCTGAATGGTGGGACTCTATCCAGGTCATGTCTGGCCTCCCAAAAGTTAACCTGCTGTGTGTTTTGGCTAACTAATTTATACTTTCTGTATAATTTGTATACCAAACCCCCTCAGGTTCTGCTTCTCTTAAGAAGCAGCAGCTGGGGATGCAGCTTAGCTGTGGAGTAGCTGCCTACCATGCATGAGGCCCTAGTTTCAATCCTCCTCTAGTACCACACCAATACTGCTACTACTGGAGGAAAGAGAAGCGGGGGACAAGGGAGAGGAGGAAGAGGGAGAAGAGGAAGAAGAGAAGGGGCAAGGAGAGGAGGAGGAGGAGGAAAAGGAAGAAGAGGAGGAGGAAGAGGGAGACAGACACGCATAGATAATTTTACTTGAGCATGGTAGTGCAGGCTATAATCTACGTATTCAGAACCAGAAACTGGAACCAGGAGGATCAGGAATTCAAGGTATTCTTAGGCCTACAACCAGTGTGAGGCCACCCTGGGCTACATAAGACCAATATATTGTTTAAAAAGGCTGTCCCTCTAGTTAGGTTACTTTTCTAGGAGCCTTTTATACTTGAGGTAGATTTCTCTAGAGTAATGGTTTCCTTCCTTTTTCTCTCCCCTTTCCTCCCTCTCTTGTGTGTATCAGGTGCCACTGTGAAAGTGATCTTGACTCACAAATGTTTTGTGGCATGAGATAGTATCTAAGGAATCACCTAGTAGGAGTTTTAAAACATTTAGATGGGTTATTTAATTCCCAATCTGGATGCTATGTAAACACACAGAAGATAAATGAGATTCCAAAGTCAAGGGCCTGTATACACAAAAGGATACTCTGCAGTACAGGGAAATTACAGGACCAGCTACCTCCTATGAGCTGACAGAGTTCTGGGTAGCGTAAAGCAGTGCTGGTGGTGAAGGGAAGCTGCAGTGTAGACGCCATCACACCAAAGAACCCACCCACACAAGAAATCACACGTTTTTATAAAGATAAAAACTAACACTAACGGCTGAAGCTAGCAGAAAACATTCATGATAAAGCAGTACAACGTTTGAGCTTGTAAACTCTTATCTTTTGATTTTTCTTATTTGAAATATTACTTGCATCTACTGTGAGTAATGAGTTTAAGATCTGACCCAGAATAGAAATGCAAGTAATATTAAAGGTTTCGTATCAGATGAGAGATAAGTAATTTGATGTTACTCACACTGTTGACTTGGATCTGAGTCTGTTGTCATCTTAACATAGTTTGAAGGAAAGAGACCAGTCACCCCATTGATTTCTCCTTGCCACCAGTCAGGGTCATCCTTGTTCATAACGTTAATAAGCTGTCCTTTGGAGAAGTTGAGCTCATCTTCGTTATTCGCTATGTAGTCATACATAGCGATCACTTGACAAACTATCAAAAGAACAGCAAAAGAATAAATTAAGTATTCTCACAAGGATCAACCCCGGCCTGAAACTTAAATTAGTATTAAATTCTAAAATCAGGCTAAACTTTCTTTACACTCTCTCTCCCTGATATTCTTCCCCAGTCTGTCTCACAAAACAAAACAACCCCCAAGCCTTGGCAACTCTAGATAAAAATCCGAGTGAAGCCCTTCACTTCAATACCAAGCAGCAATTCCACATTTGAAGAACTCTGCGGGAAGACGCTCCCAGTGGTACGCTGCTCTAAAGCAGAGGGAAGGAAAGGCAAGTTTTCCAGGCCTTCCAAAGGGCCAGCTACTCTAAGACATCTTGTGCTTTAACACAGTCTCCTAAGACAAAATACAAAATACTTCCTTACCGGCGTGAAAAGCAGGCGTGGTTCTCTCAGCACTCGGACCCAGCAGCTTCACGTGGCTGGCAGGAAACCATCCCTTCTGTCGCTTCTTCCCTCTGGCCTAGAACAACAGCAAAAGAAACAATGAAAAATAACCGCCAAGTTACAACTTAAACACCTAGCTTCCCACTGACAACATCTGCTGGCCTTTGCCCTTGGCTCCATGGGTGGAGCCTAAATCCTTGTATGGCATTATTGGCAAGTGTCTTAGTCTACCGGCAAGGCTTAGGCAACACTAAATCTACCACTGTGACTCATGGTTGGTGCTCTGTGTCATGCGGTATCAGCTCACTCTGGTGACAGGGCTAGAGTGACTTCACCATATGAACAATCAACCATATCCATGTGAGAAAGGCCCCCATTAACAACTCCAGACACCAGGGCTCCCACAGTCCTCTGGGTGGCAATAACTGTGCTGTCATATATCCTTGCTAGGGAGAGGAGAGGTAATGCTGCTGGAGAGGGAACCAGGAGCTCCATTTTGGGAGCTCCTTGCAAGCTCAAGATTACTCTTAAGAGTATGGTTCAACGAAAGCACACTTTGGAGCCTGTCGGTCGTCAGGAAGTCATAAAAGCATTTTTGGAGGGTCATGGTGTTAGTTCAAAGTGAATCAGAAGGTGGAAACAGGGGCTCAGTCAAGAACATAGCCAATCTGTATACCTGTGCTTTAAGATTTCTAAGACTACAGTGCCAGAACTACATGCATTCCCACCACATGCAAACATAAAACACAGCTATCACTTTTCTCCTCATCTTTAAACCCTAACGTCTATTTCAGTGAGGAAGAAAACATTAGATATGAGAAAAGAAAGCTTTTTCTCTGTAAAAGTACACATGAGAACTATGTTAACACCTGCAGGAAGAAGATTTACATCTGTACTGTCTCCTTTGAGCTGAGGCCTAGGGGTGGGGCGGTGGCAGTCCCCTGGGGAGTACCTTCTTAGCACATGGCCTGCCTGTGTCCCTTTAGAGGGTACGGCGAGCTGGGTATCCCAGGCAGAGATGACAGAGACGGCATTATTCTCTGTTTCTTTAAGAAAATGACCTGTGGCCTAGTAAGTGATAAACTGGAAAATGCTGATAGGTCAATAAAACTATGTTAAAAGCAGAAGACTGAAGGAAACACAATCTATTTAAGTTCTGACTGATCACCTCCAATATGATTCCCACTGGGGGTGGCTTTTTTCCCCCTGACTCTTCACCTTTTTAATGAGCCTGATTTTTTTTACCTGGAAAAGAACAGTACCTGTAGCTCTCCTTGCCACCACCCACTAGAGTTTTTCTTGAGGATTAATATTAACTGTCCTGGTGCAAGGCTGAGCTGCTCAGCCCCTGAAGCAGCATATGCTGAAGTTACTTGAGCAATCTCTGAAAAGAAGAAAACAGAACTGTAAATCCAAGACTACAATAGAGCAAATGCTCGTCAGACCCCAAGGTTACTGTCATACATACCGGGCTTTTTGTTTGATGCTCCAGATTTGCTAGCATTCCCAACATTCTACAAGGAAAAGACAGGCTGTTTTTTAGTCATTTTCAGCAAACCAGAATGTCAGTCCAGGTTTATTAGGAATTAAAGATTTCTAATGCTTGGGATTCTTGTTTCTTTAAATAAAGACCAAAATGACAATGAACTCTGTATTAATCAAATAACTGAAGAATCCAGAGGTGGCAAAGAGATCTGGTCTGCTAATTTTATATGCAAACAGCTGAAGTTGGCATGCACTTACATAACAGAAAGAGCTCATGCTTTGAAGTTTGACTGGAGTGAAACATGGCCATCCAGGTTATCTTAGTTTGGTTTCTGTGCTATGATACAACACTGTGACCAAAAGAAACTTGGGGAGGAAAGGGTTAGTATCTTCTTGGGCTTCTAGATAAGAGACCATCACTGAGGGAAGTTGGGGCAGAAATTCAAGCAGGCAGGCATGTGAAGAGTCCATGAGGCCATGAGGGCACTGCTTCCTGGCTTGTTTCTCCTGGCTTTCTCAACCTGCTTTCCTATACTAGGACCACCTGTCCTAGGGGTGACACCTCCCTCCATGGGCTGCCCTCCCAATAATCATTAATCAAGAAACTGGCCAACAGACTTGCCACAGGCTGATCTGACTGGGCATGCTCTCAGGCCCCCTCCTCTCAGATGACTGACTGGCTCGCTCACAGGCTACCATATTTATGAATGGGGTTAGCATTAATGCTAAGTATATAAAAACACGTATGTTTGGGATATATAAAGGCATATATGAATTTTGCTCTTGTTTTCTATGAGTATAAGGGATCTTGTCTCATCTGTAGACATTGCTGAATAGGAGGCAATGCTTATCTATTTATTATTATATGTTCCCTACGACTGATTTCGATTTAATAGGAAATTCATATCATGGGTAACAACTATGACTTTGACTTTAAAGGATAAACTATAGATAGAATGTAGCTCAATGATTGAGTGTTTGCCTGCTAATTGTGAGGCCCTATGTTCAATCCCCAGTACTGCAGAATAACAAAGAATAAATTGAACTGGCTATATTTATTATTTTTAGGAATTTAAATAAAAAGGAGGAATTAAGAAGATTTTTCCTTTTTATTAGTAAATACAGCTACAGTGAAGGTCTAAAGTCAAAACTAACATTTGTGAGTAAATGGAACAGATGTGTTCTAAATGGTTATGGACACTCCACTATTTGGTTTTATAATAACCTCATTACATAATTAAAGCTGTCCCCATTTTACAGAGAATGAAACTGAGGCACTGACAAGCAAAGCAATTGTTCAAGGTCATCTAGCCTCTAAGTGGCAGAGGTAGGTTTAAGTCCAATTGCCTGGTTGTACTAAACCATAGGTTCACAGGTTCCTGCAGTTCTTGGAGAACTCAGGAGTCTGTGGGAAGAAAACAATGCATTTTCACTGTGTAGACAGTCACTATGGTAGGTAAAGTGCCAATGACTTAGCAGCATAAAAACATATTATAATTTGGCACTCATCGTAAACAAAGCCAGATTCACTTGAGAATGTCCATGGACAGGAACTCTTAACATTTTTTAAAAAGCTTTATTTTTATATTTATTTATTTAAAAGAATTACTTATTTTATGTATATGAGTACACTGTAGCTGTCTTCACACACATCAGAAGAGGGCATCAGATCCCTTTACAGATGGTTGTGAGCCACCATGTGGTTGCTGGGATTTGAACTCAGGACCTCTGGAAGAGCAGTCAATGCTCTCAACCACTGAGCCATCTCTCAGCCCCTTTACTTTACATGAGGGTTTTGCCTGCATGTATGTACCATCAAGTGCATGACTGGTGTCAACGGGGGTCAGAAGAGGCCCCGGGACTGCAGTTAGAGGTGATTGTGAATCACGATATGGTTGCTGTGAACCAAACCTGGATCCTCTGTAAAAGTAGCAAGTGCTCTTAACCACAGAGCCATCCTTCCAATCCCAACTCTTAATCTTGATTATACACATGTTCTTCAGTGAGACAGGGTCTCACGAAGCCCAGGCTAGCCTTGAACTTACTATAGATGAGGAAGACCCTGAACTCTTAATCTTTCTACCTGTACTACCACCTTCAACTGAATGTACTTTTCCTTGTAATCTCACATGACTAAACAGAAGTGTCCCTGTAACATTTCTATTATATACCATAGGCAGTTAGTTGTCTAAAGGAAAAGTATTTCCATGATTAAATGCCTTTATAGAATACTTTTACTTTAAAGAACTGACAGACAAATACTTAGACTTGGGTTTAGTAAACATTCTCTCGAAAATGTATGCTTGTCACTTCAAGGAAAACAGCTGACAGGATTTATTACCCATGTTAAGATTCATACTCAGTCCTATCTATGGCTTCCGCTCTATCCAGTCTATGAAATCCTGTCTTTTGACTGGGACCCTAAATAAACCTATGAGATCAGGGTGACTGAACAGTTTCCTTTTAATGAGGGCAGCATCACCTAAACCACAGGTTTCTGAATTAGCAATTGTTAGATTGGTAACAACAGAATGCTGCTTTAATGCAGAGAGCATCACCTCTTGATCCTTTGGTCTGACATAGTTGGATGGGAAGATCCCAGTTCTCTCTCCAATACTTCCTGTCCACCACTCTCCATCTTTTTGGGTCACCAGTAGTTCTTCACCTTCAGTGAAAGTCAAGTCTCCAGGCTCCACACTTGAGTATGAATAAAGTGCAATGTACTCTGAGGGAATGAGGGAACAAATGGTTTAGACTTTAAGACCAAAGACTCAAAAAAGAAAATGGTTAATCTCTAAGACATAGAGGTTTACTGTAAAAGATCTTGTAGCTTACAGAACTTTAAACATGGTCTTCAGGTAGGAAATGGAATAGAAGTCACTAGTTAACACTTGTCTAGGTGCAGGCTAACAGATTTACCAAGGGCTTCCCATTGTTTTCAGCTGCTGTTATTTTGTGGAAGAAAGGAAAGAGTATTGCTGCAGGGTCAGAGGGCTCTGTGGCAACAAGAGTAGCAAAGCCAATCTTTTCCTTTTATTTGAGATGAGTTCCACTATGCAGCTAGCTTTGGCTGGCCTAGAACTCACTGCTTTCTGTGCTGAGATTAAAAGTGTACCAGCTTTAGCAAACATTTTTTGGTAGCAAAAATTATGCTAAACTACAGACATACAGTATTTCTAAAAATAATGGAATGATACTGCATGGGAATGATAAAGGAATCAAAACAATCTTTAAACCTTTTTGTACAAGACACCCCAGTGTGCTAACATCTTTGTTCTTTGTTTTGTACACAGTTATGGAAACATCAGGTTCTGGCACGAGGCCCCAGCTCCTAGCCAAGTGCTTGTCTCCACACAGATGCTAAGTGAGTCTTTGTTACTGAATGACCTCATGTGATAGTTCTCCAGTTTTAGACTCTCTTTCTATTCCTATGGTTACTACTACTTTGAAGAAAGAGCAACTGATTTTTTGAAGTCTTTTTGTTTTGTTTTTTCCCATTTTTATGTATTCTTTGTTAACACAGAATTGATCTTTTCTCATAAGTGGAGAGATCAGAACATACTCAAAAACCCATTTATTCACACTCCCAGAGTCTCTCCACCCAGCTGACTTAACACAACTAAAAGTAATTACAGGGTCTAGGTAAACAGCAGTAAGTGAGGTCTCCCCCGGCTCTCCTTCCTGCTCTCCTACTCTTCTCCTCACACTTGTCCCAGTGCAGACATGGTGTCAGCCTCTCTGGCCAGCTGTTTCCTCTCATGCCTTGGCTCATTATCTTTTCTGTGAGAAGCCCTTCTCCATCCTTTGTCAGTGCTGAATTAAAGGCATGCACCATCACACCTGATCCTCTCTCTCTCTCTCTCTCTCTCTCTCTCTCTCTCTCTCTGTGTGTAGGGAATCGGGACATGTATGCAACTTATGTGGGGGGGGGGTGTCTGCAGAGACCAGAAAGGGCACCAGAGCTGCAGGTACAGGCAGCCATGAGTAGTCTAATATGAGCGCTGGGAATGGAACTCAGGTCTTCTGCAAGATCAGTAAGTGTTCTTAACCACTGAGCCATCATCCCAGCTCCTGTGCTGAATTTCTGTAGTATCAACTCTAAATATGTCGAGGGTTTTCAGCCTGTGTTCTCTGAAGTAAAGAACAGGGTTTTTTCATAATCTCAAAAAATTAGAACAAATGTTCAAATAAGCAAGTAATAATAAACTCCCATTTTAAAGCAAACTGCCAGAAACTTACCTTCTCCAACTGGATAGGCTGTGGAGGTAGGTTTCTTATTTACAGCTGCATACAAAGCTTCTGGCCTACCAAGTCAAAAGGAAAAATAAGATATACACAAACACACAAGAACCAAAGCTCAACAAAGGTGAGCTGAAGACTACAACAGGGCTAGCAGCATCTAGTGCTCTCTCAACTAAACTACTGTCCATGCACACTCTAGCAATATTCTTAGACACAAACTCTCCTACATTAAGAACTGTCTAATTATAAACCACCAGATTTTAAAGCATATTTGGAAACTGGCTTGGCTTATAGTTACCACACACATACATATATGTATGTATATATGAGTATTATTACTTGGTTAGTTTATTACATCTTAAAATATAAAAACAATTCTTTTCCTAATATTTTATAATAGGTAACTAATAATTTCCATGTTAATTCAGGCTTTTAAGTGACATGATTCATCTCTCAGAAAAGAGCAGAAATTGAACAGAAATTTTTTTGGGGGTGAATGGGGGGCCTGTAAAACATTTAAAGCACATTCAGAGACTGGCTTGGCTTACAGGAGAATATATATACGAATGTTATTATTTGATTAGTTTAACTATATCTTAAAATATAAAAATGATCCTTTACCTAAAACCCCATAATAGGCAAATAGTTTGCTTAATCTTTCTTCGTAATAATCTGAATAATAAAATAATCACTATAAGTGTTGTAGTCTGAAGATGCTAGGTATGCGACTTTTACTACTTCATCTCCAAATTCCAGGTCAATTGAGAAGTTTCTGCATCTGAATTAAAGACGAGTCAGTGGCCATGCAGCACTACAGAGTCCTACAGTAGGCTTAGCTTAACTTATCATCTAATGAGAAACCTGAAGATGAAATAGGGTGGTGAGGACAGTGGAACTAGGACATGAGCATCTCCATTTCCAAGACCGGGGTCCTCATATTGGACTGCGCTGTTTCGGGCCCCCTTCCACCAGGGGCAGTTACTACAGCTGACAGTGGGACTTACTTGCCTGTGTTAAAGCCATCTGGCAACCTGGCACTCTTGCTGACTTAAGATCTTGGTCTAAGTAGATTTTTGAGTTTTGTGTATTTGCATTTCATTCGCCTGTTCACTCATTCTTGCCTGACCTCATTCCTTAAGATGACAGAAGTAACCATGCAGTAGTTTTATAGTAGACATGGAAAAAAAATGGATCAAAGAAGACAGAGTAGTTTCATGGGACTCATGACTTAAAAGGAAATATGGGTCAAAAAGGTTAGTCACTATAAAGAAGCGCTATGAACATAGGGAGGCTATATTTAAAGAGCCTGGAAGCCCAGGCATGGGATATTCCCTTCAATTAGAAAGGGCAAGACCTCAGTAAAGAATCCATTAAATAGTGAAAGACTTCAGTGAACAAAGGAGAATGCTTCAAGTGAAATGAAAAGTAAGGACTCTCCTTGGTCTTGTGGGAAAAAGAAAACAAAGACCTAAGGACTGAGTATTTTGAAAACATCACAAATGATGTAGAATGAAAGATCTAACACAATACAAACGTGAAGTAATTTTTCCCAACAGGAATCACCCTCTGGCTCATGTGGTGAGGATACCAACATCCAGCTCCCGTAAGTACATGGAGGTGCTTACTCTCCTCGCTTTACTTCACTCCCAGGAATGATCTTGACGTAAGACTTGGGGAACCATCCTCTTCCTCCGTGCACCTCCCCAAACCACCAGTTTTCCTGCTGCTCCAGGACGGTGATGACGTCGTGCTTTGAGAAGTTCAGGTGGTTCTCTTTCTTTGCCGTCCAGGAACAAAGGGCCTGAGCTTTCAGGTTTTCTACAGCCTGCCCCTAGGATACAAAGCCACCAACACTTAAAAACAGACCACGGAGACCATGATTTCTAATTTCTAGTAGATAACAGAGAGCATATGAACTTGGCCAACCTATGAACTTAAAATGACACCCAGCCACGTGAGTAGCCTTCTTCAGCAACCCACCCTTCAAGGCCACTTCATCACCGATACTAATTAAATGCATACTCAGGGATAAAGAATCCGTCAAATGAGATGAATTGTTACTGCAATTTCCTCTCCTCCAGCTCCCAATGGCTTCTACCCGCTGTTGGTTACCTCAGTAGGAATGATCACATCCAGCATCCCCCCTGCTGTTTCCTCTAATAACCAGGACTCTCACCCCTTGGCAGGTCAGCTGTTCACTCACACTGCACTCACTGATCCTCACCCCATGCAGCAGTGACGCTGAGCTCTCCTGCGCCCTCCTGCTTCCCCGGCACGTCTCCCCACACTAGCCTTCACCACTTTCTTCATATCCCAGTTCTTTAGAGAGCCATCAATTTGCTTTCTGATGTCACCCTCACTTAGGTGCTGTCCTGTCATTCTGCTGAACATCTTCCAGATGAGGTTATTGACAATCATATCAAGCCAAAGATTTCCAAACCATCTTACTCCTTCACTGGCCAGTGGAGACATCACTTTAGTTTCTGAAGCTCTGAGTTGAGCTCACCTCTTGTCAAGTCTCCCTCTTTATGTTTCTAGTATAACTTTCCTAAATAATCTAATTTATGCCTGTGGATTTTAAAATCTACAACGTCAGGGTAACTTTATCTTCTGCATTCAAGATGTGCACATTAAAATGCATACTAGCTGTTCTCACTGGGTTGTCTTAGTGTCCCTGAAATGTAATCATTTCTAAAACCCAAGCCTTTTCCCTGTGTTACCAGGGAATGAATTGTTACTGTTCTTTCAGTTGTTCAAGTTATTAACTGAAGCTATTGTTTTAAAAATATCTTAACATATTTATTTGTGTATGTGTGTGTATGAGTGTGTGTGTGTGTGTGTGTGTGTGTGTGTGTGTGTGTGTGTGTGTGTGTACCTACATGCCACAGCATGAGTATGAAGCTCAGAAGACAACTCTGGCAGTCAGTCCTTGTCTTTCCATCTTCTTTGGGACAAGGTCTCTCTTGCTTTTGTTGCTATGCTGTATACTCTGTAGACCCAGCCAACCCACGAGGTCCTGGCTGACTCCTGTCTCTACCTCCCATCTTTCCACAGCCGCATGTGCCCACTATTGCTTTAAGTTTTCATGTGGGTTCCAGAGACAGAGACACAGGTTGTTGGGCTTTATTCACTGAGCTGTCAACCCAGCCACAGGGTTTATAAGAGTCAGGGTCTCTCAACAACCTCTTTTGGTTTCTTACTGCCAGACGCCTAGTACTGTAGTAACTACCCCACTAATGACCCCTAACCTCTCTCTAAATGTTTACCTTACAATGTTATTTGTTGGTTGATAGTTTACTGATTGAGACAGTGCCTTGTTTACGTTGCTCAGGCTAGCCTTAAATGCTTTATGTAGCCAAAGCTGCCTTCAAAATCCCAGTTCTTCTACCAGAGCTTCCCAAGTGCTGGTGGAATTCACCCATACCATTGCTGGACCAACCTGACTTCACCCTTTCCTCAACATTGTATAACCTAGCTTTATACAAACAAGGTGTCTGTCTGCAGACGCCTCTAACTCGGGTGCCCCAGTGACCCTCCTCCCGTTACTCTTTCACTAGGGGACTTGGGTGTGGAGAAGCCTTGACTTCTGTTGAGGGCCCAATGCAAACATGGCTCCTCCTAGAGCATTCTCTAATCTCAGATGGGCTAAGATATCTGCCCTTCCCTCCACATGCCCTCAGAACTTTGTAGGTGTATTTGTCATATTCTCATACTTCACAGCCACATGCAAGTATGATTCCTCCAGTAGGTTATAAACCACTTAGTGATACAGTGTTTCAACAAATGTTTTTCTTGAACTTTTAGCACATAATAAAACGCTGGAAAATACACTTCTGGCTTGACTGTGGTGAAGTCTGCTACTTTTTAGAAGCGTTAGTGTATGTAACCACATATTGCAAGTACTAAGGTTCCAAGCCAGGTAAAAACAATGCCCCTCCCCAGCCCAATCTGTACGGCTGAATTATTGAGCAGATACTTAGAAATCATACTTCAGTTGCACATACTTACAAACAAGAACAGAGACTGGATGCTGTAGGCTCTGCACAATGGGGGAAAGATGGATGCCTCCGTATGGAATCCAGAGCAAAGCGAACACTGAAGCACACAGAGACACAGAAAACGTACCTGTCCGTGGATGGGGGACACAGACCCCGGGGAGACAGTGCGGGTGAAAGCGGACTTCTGCTGCCACGTTGTGTTTACATTAAGGTTTGAGAAGGATACATTTTGATAATCAGTCACTGGTGCTGGTTGATTTGAACAGAGTGGTCTGCAAGTGTAAAATTTTACTGTAAGTATACTCAGTTATCCAGAAACTAACCGAGTACTACCAGCTTACCCACTTATCTATTACATGCTGTTTAAATATGATTTATAGATAAAGACTCTTGTGCAGTATAAGTACTAAATCTTAGTACTGAAATGTTGGAAGTGCCAGCCCAGATAAAACCAGAATCAGAAAAAAATCAAGAATCAGGTTTACGCAGTTATGCATTCGTATTCACACACAAGCTATGTGTACCCACTGTCAGCCCCGACTCACTGGGGAGCAGCTGAGGTAGCAGAAAGAGACACTGCAGGAGGAAGTAAGGCCTTCTTAGGAGATGGAGCCTTGTCACTTGACAGCATTTTTTCTACATAGTTGCACGGGAACCAGCCAAACTTCCCCTGAAAACTACCATAAAGCCAACCAGGCTCTCCTACAGTTTTCTCATCAACCTGTGGAAGAAGAAGGAGGAGGAAAAAGAAAGTTGAGGGTTTAGAAATCTACACATATACAGAAGTGTGGACTACTGCACGGCATTCTCAGATTCAGAATTAATCCCAGTTGAAATAAAAGGCATTTCCTACAAATTATTAGGTTTCCATTTCTCATCGTGAACAGATTATCTTTTTAAATTTTATCAAAGTTAATATACGTGGGCAGGCATGGTGGTGTGTGCCTTTAATCCCAACACTCAGGAGGCAGAGGCAGGAATCTTTGTGAGTTTGAGGCCAGCCTGGTCTACACAATCAGCTCCAGGGTAGCCAGAGTTACATAGTGAGACACTGTCTCAAAACAAACCCCCCCCCCAAAGTTAATATATGAAAATAAGTTATAAAAAAGTAGCATTATAGACAGTTCACAACCAAAAAATTAGTTCCCTACTCCATGTATATGTATATGTGTGTGTGAATATATATCTATATATTTAACAGAACTCACAAAGCACTGGTTGATCTTAAACTTGTGACAATCTGCCTATGACAATTATCATGCCCAGCTTCAAATATTAACTATAGTGTTACTTCTTGGATTTATTTCAGTCCTTAAAAAATATCTGTTGGCTGTTGCTTACAAAAAGATTCACCTCTCTTTCATTGTACTTCTTACTCTATCCATATTGTTACATAATTTTTACTCAGGTATAATTAACATCTATGTTACAGCTTTATAAACCCCTCACATCTGACTTATACAGTATTTTGCTGATTTCCTTTCTTGTAAACTTTCAATATCCTACAATTAGTCACTTTTGTGGGACTTAGCTGAACTGGAAAACCTCTGGGTACTATTTTCCAAGTAGTAAAAAACCAATTTCTTTTTTTTCCCCTTAAATACTTTTCTTTTTCCTACAGTATAACAGCCTCAAGCTAACTGTGTCTCCTGCTCTTCCTGGTAGCTGCCTTAAACAGGACCTCACCTCAAAGTTTATGGTTGGTCACTTTGCTTGTGCTATACACTTCCTGAACAGGCCCATCTGCTCCTAGGATTTGGTCAGTGCTCTCACGGGATACTGAATCCTAAAGCTCTAATCTCAGGATGGACTAATTTCCCAGAGGGCAATCTCCAACTTCTAACTCCTGCACAATGTCTTCATCTAGACAGCAGCTTAGTCCCATCTCGAGTCTAAGGCTGAGCCTACCTCCCTGGTCCTGGGCCTAAGCTCTCAGATTGTTATTCATTTTCCTCTTTCGTAATGGTGGGGAAAGGTGCATATTTAGAATTAGCTGGATAGACTCAGCTTAGATGATTCGGTTTTGTTGGCAATGTCCAGAGTCAGGTGCCAGCGAAGAACACTCCTTCTTCACTCAGTCAGGCCTTATCAGGATATCTGGCTTTGGTCACATTGATGTCGTGGAGTTTTACAGCTTGTTTAATCGGATGCTGGTTGGCCTTGACACCCACAGTGAGCACAAGTGTGCCATTGTCTTCTGTCTTCACGGCTGACTCCGTGGTCGGGGAGAGTTGATGCTGGCACCGTGGTGAGCTTGTTTCTTCTGGGTGCACTCTTGAAGGTATAGGGGCTGCCTCCAGGGCCACAGAGTCTTGGGGACTGGAAGAAGGGTGACATGAGGATCTTCTGCTTGTGGCTGTGGACTCCTTTTGGCACTGTCTGCCTGGTTTTCCAGGCGTTCGCTTTGGCTTGGGTTTTGGGAAGGTCAGGCGCTTCCTCCTTTGCGTTCATCTTTGATTGCTATTACTCTCACCATCAAAACTGCAGCTCTTACATACAAAAAGTCTGTGGTTCTTATCTCTAACTTATATCTACAGCGAAACTGGTCTCGTCATCCTAAAAACAGTTCTTTTTTAAAAATCCCAGTAAGTAATAGCATCTTTTTCTGTGTAACATAAATTATTACAATCTTTACTCACACTCAGATTTGGTTAAACTGCTTCAACCAAGGTGGTGTTCTCCCATGAAACTGCTATAACTGAGGAGAATGTGCTGATTATTCATGTCTACACATTCCTTTGATACTGGCACAGTCAGCTCTTGTGTATCCATGTCTATCTTTCAGTTGTCTGTGAGCCTTTATTTACTCCATCTAGCACAGCACACGTCTGCTTACCTCAATGAATAAATGAACCTGTCGACGGTTTCTCATCTCTATTTTCTCTTTTCTATTGGATATTTAATTTATTACATTTCAAATGTTATCCCCCTTCCCAGTTTCCCCTCCACAAGCCCCCATCTCATGCCCCCTCCCCCTGCTTCTAAGAGGGTGCTTCCCTACCCACTCACCCACTCCCACCTAACCGTCCTAGCAACAGTGTTACATTCTCAAACTATACAGATTCCATTAAAACTTTAAAACTCACTTTTCAAGTTAACATACTAAGTAGTGGGTCTTGTCACTGTGTTGTCATGCATGCATGTCCTTTATTGGGTTTTAATTTCTCTCCATCCTCTACACTCTGCACTGCTCCCAAATCTACTGATCCCTTTCCTCCACAGTTTTTAAAAGCGACTTTTTGAGATGTAATTAACATATATTTCATAGTGATAATATATTTTGTATATTTATATGCCTTTGATAAGATAATAAGGCACTCATTACCCACAGTTTCCTCTTGTTTCACTCTGAGTTCTCTCTCCTGTCCCTCACCATACCTTCTAGGAAACACTGGCCTACTTTATGTTACTATAGATTAGTTTGCATTTTATATAATAAAATTTTGTAATATTTTCTTGTTCTGTTTGCCTCCTATATGTAAAATATTTTTAGAAATATATAAAATTCAAATATAGAAAACATAGCACAATGTTTTGTAATTAGCTTACTCATGAGCAGAAAGGCTTTCATTTCTTACCTGAATTATATCCCCAGAATTAAAACTCATCTCATCATGGTTCCTTGCTTCAAAGGGGTACAATGCTCTATAATTCACCAAAGCACGGGCTGTCTCACCTGAAAAAAAGATAATTACCATCGTTTGTTATTTGAGATTATACACATCTGTATCATGATTCAGTAAAGAGCTTAACATCTAAAACAGAAGTGAGCATCAAGCAGGATAACAGAGTTCTGCTCAAGTCAGACTTGTTAGGATCCAGATGTGTGACTACTCAGGGAGTCAATACAAAGCAAAGACACACGCTCGTCCTAAGTGACGTGGGAGGCAGCTAAACAGTGATGCCTCACAGACTGAGGCATGCGCATGGATCTGAGGGAGGGAAGGTGGGAGCACAGCAGCTGTGCACAGTGCAGTATCTAAGCAGGGGAGAGACACGGTCACATCAGTGGAAGTGAGACTACGACAGAGAAAGAATGTACACAAGGGAAGCCACGAGAGACCACTGAGTAAACAGGACTGGGCAAAGAAACATCTGTAGGTTTACTAGTTTGTTCTAAAGGGAAAATTGAAGGACTCACAAACATCCTGGACTTGATACGTTTAAAAATGTTATGTTAAAAAATACGAACACACTACATCACTATCACGGATCCAGACGTTTACCTATCTAAAAGTAGGTGTACTATTGAAGTATGTTAGAATGGGCTCCAAACTGTATGAGGAATTATGACTTCTAAAAAAAGGTTGATGTTAAAAAAGACTTAAAATTGTATTATTGTTTTGGTCAAATAAGGGGCTCGGCTACATTGGTAAGCAGAGTAAATATTTACGATTGCATCCATTCTGAAAATTGTAGGTGATCTTCTATGTGAGTCAATAACGCCACCCTGTCTGTTGTGCTATGTTGTGATTTCTACCCTTAGTTCCCACATGTGGATACACTTTTCACACACATTCAATTTAAAATGAAACTTAAAGGTGAGCATCTTTTGGTTTATTATTTTTATTTTGTTTGTTCTTAGCAGGTCTACCTTATCCTTACTTTGTTTTGCCTCAGTTTTTCGTTCCTCTTCTTGAGTTCTGTCCTGTGACTTTTCTTCCTGGAGTCGCTTTTGTTTTTCCTCTTCCTCTTTTCTAATACTTTCTTTCCACAAGTTTTCTTTTCCTTGCTTTGCTTTCCTTTTAAATAAGAGAAATGAAGAGTTTACATAATATCCTAATATGTGGGACACAAAACCAAAACAAACTGACAGGCATACTGGAAGATCTGGTTCCCATTGGCTGGAGAACCAGCAAGGAATACTGAGGGAGGGGAAGGGAAACCAGTCAGCCAAAGACAGACACAGACTAAGGAGAGTTGGGGTGTACAAATGAGAATGCTGCAGACTTCAGGTTCCCTGGGAATCCAAGATTAAGTAGGAAGGAGGCACGGGGCAAGTGTGAGGCTACTTTCTGCCTGGACTCCTCACAAGCCCTGCCTGCCTGTGGCTTTGGTTCCCTAAGCTTCAGCTTTATCAGAGTAGTGGAGACTGGCCAGATGGATCCTGGGACAGCCTTCAGCCTCTATCCCACTACAGCATGCTTCCTCAAGAAGCTGTGCACTACTTTGAGTGGGATCTACAT
Organism: Rattus rattus; assembly: GCF_011064425.1. Lineage (NCBI taxonomy): Eukaryota > Metazoa > Chordata > Mammalia > Rodentia > Muridae > Rattus > Rattus rattus. The sequence goes on along the minus strand of NC_046160.1, from coordinate 25,319,687 downwards.
ATCGCTCTTTCTCTTCTGGTCCCAGGTGCTGCAGGAGCCACGGCTTACCATGCAGACATGGCCAAGTCCAAGAACCACACCACACACAACCAGTCCCGAAAATGGCATAGAAATGGCATCAAGAAACCCCGGTCACAAAGATATGAATCTCTTAAGGGGGTCGACCCCAAGTTTCTGAGGAACACACACTTTGCCAAGAAATGCAACGAGAAAGGCCTGAAGAAGACGCAGGCCAGCAATGCCAAGGCCGTGAGTGCACGAGCAGAGGCCATCAAGGCCCTTGTGAAGCCTCAGGCCGTCAAGCCCAAGATGCCAAAGGGCTCGAGCCGCAGACTCAGCCGTCTGGCTTTCATCGCTCACCCCACGCTTGGGAAGAGGACTCAAAGCTACATGGCCAAGGGTCGGAGGCTCTGCCAACCAAAGCCCAAGGTTCAAACCAAGGCAGAGGCCACAGCTCCAGCTAAGGCCCAGGTTTCAGCTCCAGCCCAGGCTCCCAAGGGTGCCCAGGCCCCTGTGAAGGCCCCATAGAACAGGCTCCTGCCAGTGTGAAGACAGACGGACGGCTGTGACACAACCACCTACACACTATTTGCCGATGACCAGTGTCCTATGCTGTTTTTACAAATAAACTTGGAGACGAAAAAAATCTACATATCAGAATAACAAACCAGGACCACCAAGTTTAAAGCAATCAGGAGGCTTCCACTTTTTTTTAATTATCTAGAATTTCCAAATTTCTTTAGCAACTAAGGAATAGAGACCTCAAAAATCAATCAAGGTTCCCACTTTGATGATGGGGTATAATAAATAAGTGCTGTCCAATCCCAGAGATGTGCCCAGCCACAATCTCTGCTACTCTGTTAGAGCTGAGGCTTAGGGAAGGTACTAAATGTAGAAGTGGCAGCTCTCTCTGAATGAGGTCATAAGAATGAACGAGAGAGAGCTGTAATACACATTAGTTCTAATACTCAGCTGTCATGTCACAGAAATACGCCTAGAAGAAGAAAAGTGCTATTGTCTAAGTGAATATAAACACTTTTTTAAGGTAGCAATAAAAAAAAATTGTCTTTCAAAAAGCACCTTCTCCTGTCCATAGCTGTGCACTATGAAATATCTAGCTGCCCTAGATGGGGGATTGGATAGGAGAGTGAATACAAAGCAAGGGATGAGCTGGTGGCCTGGATCTGACTATTACAGCAGCATAAGCAACTCCAGAAAATTAGTTAGTTCTTCTGTAATCTTCTTAGCCATGCTAGTGAGTAAAAACTAGTCCAGAAGCAGGTGATGCCTCATCTAAAATATGATGACCTAACTATTACCAAAGCCTAGGAGAAGAAAAGGAATGCACCTGGGCAAACAGCCAAGAAACCAAGCTACAGTGCTAACATGAAGCTCTGAACTGAGGTCTACACTACTTGTATTCTCTTTAACATCTCTGGTTTACTACAAAAGACAAAATGTAGGAAGTTGAATAAAATGAAAATATGGATTACTGATAATTCTAAGCCTGAGAAAAACTGTGGGATGCAGGTATTCACAGAAAGTTCTTATCTCATGGACTGTATGATCGCTGCACAGATCCTCTGTGCAGTGGTAAACAGCACAAGGTAAGTGCCAAGTGAAGAACTTCACTGTCTGTATGATTCTTTTAAAAAATGATATATATGTGTGTTCATGCCTCTCTCTCTCTCTCTCTCTCTCTCTCTCTCTCTCTCTCTCTCTCTCTCTCTGTGTGTGTGTGTGTGTGTGTGTGTGTGTGTGTGTGTGTGTGTGTGCTCTCATGGCTACACATGTGCTAATGCATTTATGTGTACAGGTGCTCATGCTCATGCCTGTATGTGTACGTGTGTATGTGGTAGGAGTCAGAACACAACTTAAGGTACCATCCTTAAAAGCCCTGTCCACCTCCTTAGGTAAGCGTCTTTCATTGGCTTGGAATTCACCAATTATGCTAGACGGGCTGGCCAGTGAATTGGAACTATGTGCAACCGCATTTTTACCTGGATTATGGGATTAAACTTGGGTCATCATACTTGCAACGCAAGCCCTTTACTGACTGAACCCCTCCCTTCTGTGTTGTTCCAGTATCTCTGGCTAGGAGGCCATGGACAGAGTGTACCTGGAATGACAGTAAAGCCCTTTAACTGTCTGAAGCCACAACTACATAAATGAGGAATCCAGGAGGAGGAAGAATACAGAGTAGATCCACATCACATGCAAAGCTGTCACTCCAGGAGTGTTGGCACTGGCCATTAAGGCTACTAAGGACAGAGGCTTGCTAGGCGGGAATGTGCTTCTCTCCCAGTGTCTGTCAGCTCTTCACGGTTGTTACTCATCTGCTTCTTACTAAGGAGGAGAATTACTGGCGCACTAATATTTGTTTACCAACCATTCTAACTTCTAGCACTGGAGAAATAAAGGATTTTACTGACAAAAGACCAAAGCCCCACACAAGCCCCATACAGATGCTAAAGAAAAGGTTTATGCTTCAGATGTCCCCGCCCATCCCTCTGCTCTAAATGGAGATGATCGATATATCTTAGTGGCACCGAGAAATTAGTTCATGGGTTTTTTCTTTAATGACCTTCCAGAGAACAGACAGATTTACTGGAGAGAGGAGAACTAATGAGGGTTCATTATGTGCAATGTGCAAGATGTAAGTGATTCCAGCTACATTATTTATTTAAAGCCTACATTTATCTATGAGGTAAACCGTATTCTGTTTCTCAAATAGAGAAACTAGGCTTTAGAAAGATAAATGGTCTGTTTTCTGGGATCCCTCAAATAGTAAAGGGAAGACGAAGAATTCTAACCCAGGTCTGACTCCCACGTCCTTATCTTTCACTAGTAGACCATATAATTATTTAATGGAAATTTAATGCCTAAAAGGAGAATTGAACTTATAAAACTGGAATCTGAATAGTATTTAAAAATAATACTTTAATTCCCTTTCCATTTTCACAAACAAAAGCAATGTGCAACAAAAGCTAGAATTTTATTTTGTTTGAGACAGGGTTTCTCTGTGTAGCCCTGGCTGTTCTGGAACTCACTCAGTAGACCAGGTTATGCTGGAACTCACAGTAATCTGCCTGCCTCCGCCCCTGAGTGCTGGGATTAAAGGTGCACACCACCACTGCTCAGCAGAATTTTAATAGTAATATACAAGACATTCACAACGCATTCATATAATAGTAGTATAGTACAGAACAAGGTTATGTTAATTACCTTGCAGCCTCATCTTCTAGTTTCTTTTTTTGAATTTGCTCTAATCTTTTCCTTTCGAGTTCCTTCAATTTGTCACGTTTGATTTTATGAAGTTGTTCAAGGGCTAATTGCTGTGTATTATAGCTTTCTCTGAGTTCCTAAGGATAAAATACAAGTTAAGTCAATACTTAGGTATTTTAATCATTTAATAATATAGCATTTGCATTAAAAACAAATTACTAAGACAAGTATAATTGAATTTAAAAGATTTAAAGGTTAAAAAAAACCTATCCACATGATATAAAAGTTTTAAATACAGTAAGTACTTCATGCATCTACTAAGACAAATATTTATTTCCACATCAGTTCATGTATAAAGAACATAAAATATTTAATAAACCAATTGTTTGAAGTATTACTTTTGATAGAAAATGCAATTCATTAAAATGTGGAAAATTTGCTTATAATAACATTTAAAGAAAAATTTTGTGAACTGTATATATGTAGGTGTGTGAAGTGTGTGTGTGTGTTGGGGGGTGTAGGCCAAAGATCAAGGTCAGACTTGGGTGTCACAGAAGCTGTCCTTTGTCTGACACTTGCCTAGTGCTTTGGGCTGGCTGGCTAACAAGCCTCAGGGACCCGTCTCCACCTTCTCCGTGCTAAGACCACAAGTACACACGGTGACTTCTGAGATGTGGTTTTGGCAGGTCTCAGTGTTCCTTGTATTTCCATTCAGAAGCAACCACTACACTTGGTCTAAAAGATCACAGCACTCATTTCCCTGCTCAGAATGACTTCTCAAAAGGACATGAATATGATCCAAGCTGGGTCAGATTTTTTTCCGGGATCCAGACACCTTGATTAAGAATTGTAAAGAGAAACTTGTCTGTCTGGCTCATTAAACTGAGATAAACTAAATCTGACTCCCTTACTACCCAGGGAGGACAGGACTGACAGGAATGAGGTCAACATAAAACACAGAGGAAAAGACTAGAGAGTGAGGCAGAGCTGAGGACCCAGGAACCCCGTCTCCAATTCTATCGCTCAGCGTGGGGAATGGCCTTTCCCAGAGGCTAGCCTCCCACTCACTCTCATCCTGGCTATCTTTGAATAGCCACTATTTTGAATCTATAGAATTCTTAACAAGAGTAGAAAAAAAAAAAAAGAAAGAAAAAAAAGAAACGAAAAAAAGAGGCTGAAGGAAAGAAAACTAACAATAATCAACAAAACAAAAACAAAAGAAAAGAAAACAAAGAAGAAGGGGAAAACCCTAAAATAATCAAATGAAACATAACGGTAAGTGAGAGAGAGCGAGACAATATTTGAATATATTGTGGTTGTTGTTTTTAAATCTACAGTGTCCCCTTACTCTCCTAGTGACAAAACTCTAAACCCAAAACAGGAAAACCTGTGTGCTTCCAGAGCCGAGCTAAGCCAGAGGTCAACCAACTGAGCTGTGTGGCCTAAGGGGTAGCGTGTTGACTGAGACTGCCCAAGCGTCTGGGACTTACACAAATGCTGTGTTCAGGTTAAGTTTCACACAGCTCTTAGCTTCCATAATTTTATTTGTTATTTTTGTCTCTAAATTCTACTGAAAAACAAAACAGCATGATGGTTATGTGGAGATGTAGGCTGGTTTAATGTTAAGAAGTATGTCTCTAGGAGAAGTTCACAAAACTTTGAGTCAGGTTCTGTCAATTACACTTGTATCATCTCCTGAAAGTTTTAGTTTCCGAACCCGAATGCATCTCAAGAGCTACTGTTCACATAAAATGAATTAATCCACGTAAAGTACTTATAGTATTGCATGCTTCATACATAGATTTTCGATAAATATTAGCTATTAGTGGTGGAAGCCAGGACCTGTCTAATATTAGTCTCCAACTTATCCCTGAGATTGAGTGGCAGTAACTTTCCAAGGTTTTATTTTAAGCCTTGAGTCCTTGAAATAGGCTTTCTTCCAATAGCTGACTTAGGCAAAATGTCTAATAATTGGGATCTCTCCCAGCAAAGATTGAGTAATTCTTATAGTTTCAAGTTTTACCAAAATCTAGGAAGTTGAATAAGATATAGAAGATACTCATTTACAGACATTGGGACACTGTCAAGGCACCAGAGACAGTGCGATCCTGGAGAGAGGAAATGAGAGAAAGGTGACGGGTACCTAACACCCAGTGCTTCCTCCTTCTAGGCATACAGCCATCTGAGAAGCTGAGAGAAAGTAGTGGCATCCATCTCTGAGAAAGGCTGGAATAAACGCACTGGAATTCTGTTGGACAAGAGTGCTAATGCCTTGAATCTGCAGGCCCAGAGGTTGAAGGTCCTGTCCCCAATTGGTTTTTGATCTATCAATAAAGATGCCAGTGGCCAGTGGTTGAGCACAGGGCAGGACACTGAGAGTTGCCCAGGTATGATGCAGGGAGAATCAGAAGGACTAGAGAAGAAGAAGGGCACGCAGTAATAGCAGGAGATAAAGCCAACCAGCCATGTGAGTTTCCAGGCCTGGGGTAGAAAGGGAAGGTTTAAAATGCAGTCTTGAGTTAGCAAAGGCATTTTATGATTAACTGGTGTGTGTGTTTTCCATTTGAGGGTCCAGGATACCTTCTGGGCGGGTGCATACCTGGGGCTCCTCAGGAGTTCAAAGTGGTGCATCCAAAATAACTCATGCTACAGAATTCCCCTAGAAGTGCACATTTTGAGTGTCTATCATGGGCCCCTCAGAAGTAAGGAGTAAGTGAGGGGCTCTGGGTTCCAGAGCTGCACTCTGTTCCCATCGTGGTATGGAACATGGATCAGGCAAGCAGACACATTTTGGAGCAGTGGCCAAGAATATACATGTGTCTGATCTACAAATGTGAGGCAGGCATGCAGGCAGGTAGGGAGGGAGAGAGGGAGGGAGGGAAAGAGAGAGATGAGAACGAGTTAGCTACTGGGAATGGTCTAGGCTTTTGAAACCTCCCAGGGGTTTCAACCTCCACTCCCAGAGACATACCTCCTCCAACATGGCCACACCTCCTGATCCTTCCCAGGCAGTTCTACCAACCAATGTCAAACTTTTAAACATATGAATCTGTGAGGGCCATTCTCATTCAAACCACCACAGAAGTATGCCAGTCCTGCTTTGAATCAGCTCAGTCAGTAATTAAACTAAAGTGATTTGTTCCATTCTTTTGCCAAAAGCAAAAGAAAATCACTTTTGGAAAGAAGTTAACCATGCTTATCAAATCACAAATGAATATCCAAACTATTTCTGTGAATTTTTTTTCATATAAAAAGCTTGGCTGGAATTCAACAACAACAACAAAAAATATGTATACTAGAAGTCAATGAAAAAGGGCTAGAGAGATGACTCAGGAGTTAAGGCTGCTGTTTCAGAAGACTCGGGTTGGATTCCCAGCACCCACTCTGCAGCTCACAACCATCTGCAACTCCACTTTCAGAGGACTTGACATCCTCTTCTGGCCTCTGCAGGCACTGGGCATGCACATGGTATACAGACATACAAGCCAGCAGATTAATATTGATATTAAATAAAACAAGGATGCAAACTGTAGTCTCTAGGATACCTACTACCAGAAAAATAAAGGAAGGTATAGCTAGGTCAGAGAAGGAAGAGGTAGAGTGAATGCAAAAAAACCACTCAGTTCCTATCCCTCCCAGAAGGAACTATAGACAGACAGTTAATGGTTGCTGGGGAAGAGGTGGGTGTAACCTTTGTTAAACTGCCATAGCTTAAGTAAATAACTCTCCACCCATGCTCAGGCATAATCCCAATTAAATGAAGTAGGCTTTTAAAAAATGCAAGGAAAGGATTGGGGATTTAGCTCAGTGGTAGAGCGCTTGCCTAGGAAGCGCAAGGCCCTGGGTTTGGTCCCCAACCCCAAAAAAAAAAACCAAAAAAAAAAAAAAAAAAGAAAAAAGAAAATGCAAGGAGGAGAAAGACTTTTTAGAAAGTATAGGAAGGATAATGGTGGTGGACTATGCTCAAAGTCAATCATGTATGTGCAGGAAACTGAATAGACAGGCAGGTAGGTGCAGGGACTATGCTCAAAGTGTTTAATATATGTGCAGGAAATGGTAAACACAAATAAATAATGCACTAAAAAAAGAGCAAAGTAAGAAAAAGAAACATAAAATAGATGAGACAAAATAAATAAAAGAAAAAAATTTACAGTCCAAATCTGTCAGTAAGTTTATTAAACAGACTACTACTCCAATTAAATATCTAACTGAAATTATAAACTATAACTATGATACTTGAAAGATAAAATACAAATGAAATATTGTATAAATATAATATATAATATATAATTATATATAATATAATAATATAATATAATAATATAATAAATGAATATTGTATAAATATAAATATAAATAAGGTAGAAAAAGGTATTCCATGCCAACAGGGCAAAAGAAAGGCGGGACAGTTAGACTAATATATCAGGAAACATCCTTGAAAAAATCGTGTGTGTGTGTGTGTGTGTGTGTGTGTGTGTGTGTTGTGTATGCTTCTGTGCATATGCATTAACACATGATTGTAGGCCAGAAGTCAACCTTGAGTGTCTCTCCTCAGGCTCTCTACCTTGTTTTTGAGACTGGACCTCACACTGGGACCTCAGGCTCACAAATTAGGATAGGCTGGCTAGCCAGAAAGCCCTGGGGATTACACTGTCTCTGCCTCCCCTTCCATGCTGTATCCATTACTTCCTACACTGGGCTTATACGCATACATCATGTGAGGAATTCTCTGTGGATAAACTGGGATTAAACTCAGGTTTTCATGCTTGCATACCTCCACAGCCAGCTCCTTGCCAAGTGAGCTATCTCCCCAGGTTTCCTATTCCACTTGTTTGTTTGTTTGTTTGCTTTTGGACAGGTTCTTACTATATAGCCAAACTGGATTCAAAGTCACTTGTAGCTCAGGGTGGCCTAGAAATTGCAGACCTCCTGCCTTAGTCTCCCAGTGTTGGGATAACAGGCAGAAAAACTAGTCCTTAAGGCAAGAAGCATCTCTAGAAGAGATGTCATGACAGATGGACCTATCCACCAGTAAACTACAGCAATTTAAAATCTACTCACACTAGCGGCATAGCCTTAAAATCTGTAAGAAAGCAAAATTAAAAGAGACAAACACATAAGCAAAGTGGGAAATCCTCATCCCAATTTCTATTACTGAGAGAAAACAGCAGGTAAGGAAAATGAGCAAACCACAGCACTGCCTTCACTACAGGGCAACAGGTTGTAATCCAAGGGCCAATGCACTGCTGAGGGTTTAAAATTATTTTTAGGAGAATTCAGAAGGCCATGAATGTGGCTAAGAACAAAATTGATTTTTATTTTCACTAACTTCTATCTGAAATCCAGCATTTCCATCAATATCAAATGTAAGCCAACAAACTGCCATGAAATTACTCATACTTCTGTTATTTTCAAAACTAGAAACTAAATATGGTCTTGTAGTTGTAGATTACTTAAACCAAAGTTCCTCCCCCATGCCTCAAAGCCATTCTTCAGGTCCACACTTCCTGCTATTGTACCTCATCTTGGAGAGAAGATGTACCTGACACACGAATTACCCCTTACCAGCTGGAGGCTACCACTAACAATGCTGGTGTTGGCAGATTGCTTTCCTTCTATGGAAAAGCACTTCCTCAGTTACTCAATAACTGGTCAATAGCGGTAGGTTTTTTTTTTTTTAATCACACTAGATATTTTAGAGATTTTGTGCAACTCTTTGATAAGAACAGCAAAAGTACTTGTATAGCACATGTGGGTTCACAAAACACCCCACCATGTGCCTGTCCCTGTGTCTTTGACCTCTATATTGATGATCCAATCAAAACCTACCTCTGAGATCAGACCTTTTAAGTGCCTCTTAACGGAACGTTCCTACTAGCATGCCTTGAGTTCTGTTAACATCAAACCAGAACAACCACTGGGGACATAGCCTATTCTTCGTACATTAAGTTCTTGGCTTCTGAACTGTTGCCATTTCAAGGGTTTCTCAGCTTCACTGAGCCTCCCCAACTCGGTTGGCTTTGGCATTCACTTTCTTCCTCAGCTCCTCTTCCTCTATGATCCTTTCTCTATGATCCAGACACTATTTCAGAGTTGTCTTTGTCACGATTCTCATGTTACAATCTGTAACTCCCCTGCCCTTCCATCTTCAGCATCTTAGCTGCTAAAATCCCAAACCTAGATGAAGCCGTGAACCAACCTCACTCGCCATGTCTGTGCTTGTATCTAAGAAGCTATAAATTAGTGAAGGAAAATCCTATCATTAGGCATGTAGTCTTCAATGTAAACTCATGACCTGGAATAAAAGAGACAGTTAACTCTGCTCAACACACTGTCTTCTTCTCTCATGCTTGTGCTCACCCACCCCATCCACCAAGGCTGATCTCTCTCTCTCTCTCTCTCTCTCTCTCTCTCTCTCTCTCTCTCTCTCTCTCTCTCTCTCTCTCTCTCCTGCCCCTCCCTCTGGTGAAATTTCCTAATTCCCCCATACACTCTTTTTCCTAAACACCTCAACCAGGGTTAGAACTCTCACTGATCTATTCCTCCAGCCTGTGGAAATATTTGTTTTAAAGAAATTCTTTTATCTATGATACGGTTTTTTCTCTTTTCTTCTCATTCTTTCATCCATTTTTTTCTTCTTTTGTGTGTGTGTGTGTTCACATGTGTATATATGTGTAAACCAGAGTTCAACATCAGATATCTTTCAGCTTACTTTTCAATTTATTCTTTTTAATTTCATATAATGTGTTGTGATCATATTCACACTCCTTCCCCAACTCCTCCCCTAACTCTCTACCAGCCCAAGTTCATATTCTCTTTCTCTTTTAAAAATAAAGCAAACAAACAAACCCCATGGAGTCTGGCTTGTGTTGGCTGACCACTGCTAGGTGTGGGGCTGGCCTGTGCCTGGAGTACGGTTGACATGGCATCCACTTTACTTGAGACAAGGTCCCTTACCTTCTAGTCTCCCTAGCACTGGGATTACAGGTGGCTGTGCCACATCTGGCCTTTTTACATAGGCCCTTTGCATGGTGACCATGCAAGCAGGGACTGGGACCTATGATTACCATACTTCACACAATCAGCTCTCATCCCCTCTCACATCTCCTGGTGCTCTTTGTCCCTTCATTTAACATCTCTCAGCCTCATGCCTTCCATTCTTGTCGGGGTGCCTCAGAAGCAGTTAACAGTCTTCATTCCCAGCCACTGCTGACCCACTGCACCCAGCTTCTGCTTACTCTGCAACTCAGATGGTACTTTTTTCAGGGGAGTCCTCAGAGGACCCTGCTGCAGGAGTCAGTGGAAGATTTCAGCACTGTGTTAAGTGATCCCTCTGTATCCCCTTACAGCAACGACTAAGAAGGCTTCTTTTCCTGCTTTCTGTAACCACAGAAAGTTTCCTAGCTACTGACTAACAGATTTCACACCCCTTCAGTGTCCTAAATTGCCTCTGATGAAAGTATCAATAAGCAGTGAAAAACTAGAAGGCAGGAAGCAGAAGGAAGAAAGTAAAGCAGGACAGAGTGGTCTGCTGGCCTGTGGAGAATCAGTGCTAACTGGAAGGATCAGACTATTCAATGAGTGAGTATAGTCACAAATCTACACTAGACACATTTTACAGTGAAGAAACTCACACTTTAGTCTATATGATCCGTAGCAAAATTCTAAGACCAGATAACCTGGTCAGTCATTTCTAACATTTGGGACCCTGCTGCTACTACCTTTTGCAATCTGCCTTACCTTTTGAAAGAGTGGAGATGTAATTAATTACTGTGGAATATGTAAGGAACTGCCTATTGCATTCATTTTAGCACTGAATACTTGGGTAGGCAAGTGTAAGTCACCTGTCTTTAAACTCCATTAAAGGAGGACTTCACTGACTATATTGAATAGTCTGTATTTAAGGACACAGCAAACATATGATTTGCACATATTAATTTTTATCTCAAGGGTAAGTATGTCAGAGTACAAGACCTGGCAAGTAATTACTGATTCTTTGCATTTTCCCCTTACATTCGAATTAGGAAGCAGCCTGGTGCACACAAGACATGCTCCTACCCTAGACTGAAGGAAGTAGAAACTTAAGTAATGCTTCAAGGGACATGGGTGATTCACTCTTCAGATTCCCTTAGTTCTCTCCTGAAGCACCCCTAGGTAACCCAATCCACAGGGATGGTGTCAGGACGGAGGCCCTGGACAGCCTTCCTGATTTCTGGCATTAGACTCAAACAGGCATTTAGGCAGCAGAAGCATATTAGAGCAAACAGAAGGAAAAAGGGTTTATTGTATACGTTATTCCAAACAAAGATAATCAGATAAAGGCAAAGAATAGTCCAGTTTAAAAAAAGAAAACAGTAAAACAACTTAAAAAAAGGAAGCTAGATATTAGAAAATAACCTTAAGTAAGAGGAAGAGGTTGTTGAGACAGCTTAGCAGAGACAAAAGGCACTGAAGAACAGAGTCATCCATATTCCCACACTGTAAGATAAGGCAGACAAAAGGCCAATTAAACTATGCACAGATTTAAAAAGGAATTTAAGGAAGAAAACTGGACTGGCTTGTTTGACCAGTACTCATTTTAAACTTTTCTAAAGAATACATCTTTGTGTGAAGTCCACTGTCAGCACTATTCACCTGTCTTCTGTCCTTAACTGAAGCCACCATGGCTTTTTCTTGATCATACTGCTTATTTCATAGTTGTTGCTAATGTTTCTCCAGTAAGTCATTAGAGAATTACTATACAAAACTGTATGCTCTGATAACTTCACGAATAGTTAGCAAAGGATGAACTGAGACCATTCCCAAATTTGAATGAAGTTCCATTAGTCTAGTTTTGGCTTTCACTACCTCCATTCATAGCTTGAGTATCCAACTAACATTTTATTATCTCTATCGGTATGGCTTCAGTGTCCAATCACCATTGTCCCACAAGGAAACGTGCAGCGTGCTTGGGCATCTGCTCTGCCGTGGGGGCAAACAGTAAATCGTGAACTTTTCAGATAAAATTTATGGTCTCAGATTCACTTTAGGTTTCATTAAGCATTGTATCATTTCTTAAAGGTTATTTATATTAGAACAAAGACACAAACAAGCAAAGAAAAGAAGAATCTGGTGTGTTAGAAGACCTACCATCAGAGCAATTTGGAAATTTCCATCTTCACCCCTCCTCCCCATTTTGAGAAAGGCTCTCAAGTGGCCCAAGGTGGTCTTAAACTCTCTAGGCTGCTGAGGAATGGCCTTGAATTCTGACCCTTTTGTGTCAGCTTCCAACTCCTGGGATTTACAGGTGAGCACCACCATGGCCAGTCTGTTTTCTACTTTAGAGTGTTGCTAACATTACCGCTCAAGTGCTGGCAACGGCAGCTGTCTGAAATGCACAGATGCCAATAAAAGGAGCATAGTCAGCAAACCCTGGAGACTCTGAGGAAAATATTTCGTCTCCTGACACAATGTTTACTAAACTTCAGAGAACATCACATCATCAAAACCAATACTATGATTCCAGGGGCTGAGATAAGCAATTATGGAAAGGTAACACATGTGTTTAGCAAGAAGCAGCTGTGGAGCATGAAGATAATAGGAGACATATACCTTCAGTTGATTGTTGAATGAGTCCATTTCTGAGAGCTTAGATGCAGTTTCCTTTTCAAGAGCATCTAATTGTTCTTTAAGTCTTTGGCATAATTCTTCCTTTTCTGATGACTTTTTATGAAGTAAGCTGATCCCTGAATCTAAAGTACAAAAATATCAAGTCAGGTCACATCTGGCAGATGCTCATGTCATTTCCTGTCTGGTCAAATGATACAACTAAAGAGATACAAAAAGTATACAACACTGAGACAAGACTTTTATTCCCAAATAATACCTTGCAAATGTCCTCAAAGGAAGTGGATATAAATATTGGTTCTGTACTGAAAGACCAGTACTTGAAAAACTCCACGTCAGAAAAGGTGTTTGAGGGCTGGAGAGATGGCTCAGTGGTTAAGAGCACTGACTGCTCTTCCAGGGGTCCTGAGTTCAAATCCCAGCAACCACATGGTGGCTCACAACCATCTGTAATGAGATCTGATGCCTAATGCCCTCTTCTGGTGTGTCTGAAGACAGCTACAGTGTACTTATATATAATAAATAAATCTTTAAAAAAAGACAAGAAAAGAAAGAAACAGTGTTTCACCAAACACAAGGGGCATGCTATCATCTACCTCATTAAGTGATGTGAGTCTAAAGCCATGGCCTAAAGTGTGACTCACAGTAAATGCTCAGTTAACAGAATATGCTCTTAAAGTACCTTCTTACTTACTTATAATGAGCTCAAGGACAGAGAACTACCCACAGCAAAAACCCAGTAAGTATTAATGACAGGATTATATAATAACACATTTTAAGAGGTAAAGAGAGAGGGTTTCACTGTACATGATTTTTTTAAAAGATTATACAAGCATAGAAGATAGAGAAATTAGGTATAAAAAGAGTGTTTTGTATTAAAATGAAATAGTAAAATTTCTATCTAAATTCATAACTTAAAATTTTGTATTTTGAGGGTATAGAAATCAAGTATAAGTTTGAATAAAATTAAACATATGGAGTAAAATGCTAAGGCCTCCTGCATCTGAAGCCCCAACTTCTCCTTTTAAGCATTTGTAATGAATGAATGAATGAATACACATTAAGATATGTGAACATTCATTCATCTTTTACTTAATAGTCTCATAGTATCTTCTGTGTTCTGTAACATTCATATATTTATTTACTTAGTTAAGCTTTGGTGATAGTAGAGATTGAAACAGGCTTCGTGGGCACGCGCACGCACACGCGCGCGCACACACACACAGTGAGCACTTTACCACAGAGCCACAAACCCAGTCTTAAGTTTAATAATATATTTTATCAATTAGGACATGAAGGTCTAGTTCCATTTCCATAGTAGCCTATGGTATGCCTGTTTCATTTAAAAGTAACCCTTTTTATGGTAAGCAGCATTCTACTCTGTTCTTTGGAGCTTAACTGCACACACATTTATTTTCTCTACCTGCTTTCCTATTGAACATCTGTCTCCACCCTGTCTGTTGTGCAGAGGTTACAAGGGACACGCATGTGCACATGCCTTTAAACAGTGGTTTACTTCTTTCAGATCCACACTCAGATGTGGGTCATATGATAGTTCAATTTTTCATTATGTAAGGATCTGCCTTACTATTTTCTATAATAGCTATTCTGATGTACCTTCCCACCATGGTGTGCCAGATTTTCCTTTACTCTTTCTGACAACATCTATCCTAACTGGTATGAGGGACAACTCAGTGATAAGCAATAGTGATCACCTTTCAAATACTAGTAATTTTATCCTTTTAGGGGGAAATAAATGTCAATTTAAGTCTTCTGTTCATTTTTTTTTTTTTTGGTTCTTTTTTTCGGAGCTGGGGACCGAACCCAGGGCCTTGCGCTTCCTAGGCAAGCGCTCTACCACTGAGCTAAATCCCCAACCCCTTTCTGTTCATTTTTAAATTGGACTACATGGGGTTTTCCTGTTTGTTTTGGAGATTTGGGGGGTAGAGGAGTAGGGTATATTCCTTATATATTTTGAATATTAAACCCCTAACAGCTATATGTTTTCTCTCAATCTATGGGTCATCTTTCATCTTGGTTGTGCAGAAACCTTTTAGTTTGATATAAAATGATTTGTTTCATATTTCTTCTCTTGTTTCTATGACAACTTACTATTTCTACTTTTATGTTTTGTGAGTTTTAAAAACTGTAATGGGGCTGAAGAGATGGTTCAGTGGTTAAGAGTTCTGGCTACTGTTCCAGACATCTAGGATTTGATTCCTAGTACCCCCATAGTGGCTCACAGCTCTATGTAACCCCAATTGTAGCAGATCCAACGCCTCTTCTGGCCACCTCACTCACTGCATACATGTAGTGCCCAAACATATATGCAGACAAAACACCCAAACACATAAAATAAATGTTAAAAAGCTAAAACAAACAAGAGGACATGAGTTGGAGGTGAGATAGAGTGGCAGGGATGAATCTGAGAGGAGTTAGAGGGCAGAGTGGAAGAAATATGAGCAAAATACATTGTATGAAATTCTCAAAGAATTCATTTTATTAAAATAAATTATTTCATAAAAATTTTTATTAAAATGTTTGCAGAAGATGTCACGGTACTTTTGTCTGTTCTTTTCGGGGAGAGTTTAAACCTTGCATCTTATGTTAGGTTTTAATCTATCACTGTTGTTGCGGGTGTTGAAAGGGTCCTATTCTTTAGCCTAGGCTTACACGGAGTTTGCTAGGCAGCCCAGACTGACCTCAGATCCCTAGCTACCCTCTGCCTCAGTCTACCAAGTGCTGCTGCAAGTATCATGCTGCCCACGCTTCTGTCTTGAACTCATTTTCAGCTGATTTTCAGGATAAGATAGGGGCTAACTTCACTCTTTTGCATATGGTGGTCCCACTTTTCCTACATTCTTCATACATGAGGGCATGCTTCCCCTGATTAGTACCTCTATCTAAACTGTGAATTAATAATAAATCTGCCCTTTCTTTAATTATTTCTTATCCAATATCTGGTCACAGCAATGAGATACATAGCTAATACAATTTATGATAATATTTTTAACATTTAAATTTTTTTAATTTATGGGCAAAATATTATTTTAATAATGTCATTTTAAAAATAATAATAATAATATATTAAAATGATTTAGAAAAGAAATAAAACAGAGTCTTACCAGGTGTGTTACTGAGCTGCATGTTTTTAATTCTTTCATTCAATAGTTGCTTCTCAGGTACCAGATAGATAAGCTTATTTTGATATTCCTTTTAAAAAGAAAGTTAGAATCTTATTTAAAGCAATATAATTTCCAAGAATTTTTTGAAAACTTTAAAACATGATTTAATCTCTTACATGTTTATAGTATAGAATTAAATAGGATATAAAAAGAAAATATTTCTTCAAATACTTAGGAATGGCTGGCTGAAATTTAAAGATAATCAAGAATGCCTTCATGAGGGTCTAGAGACCTAAACTTTCTATACTGTACTGGATGACAGTTGGAAAGAATGAGAAGGGCATCTGTGTACTGACAGCATGTGCAAGGAGGCCATGGCACTCCATCACAATTATGTACACATCAAAGAGGGACAGAACTCCTAGGGAGAAATAGGGAAGCATTTCAAGCATATAAGAAATGGCTTTAGGGGTTGGGGATTTAGCTCAGTGGTAGAGTGCTTGCTTAGCAAGCGCAAGGCCCTGGGTTCGGTCCCCAGCTCCGGAAAAAAAAAAAAAAAAAAGTAATGGCTTTGCTGTGACACGAGGAAAAGTGATGTCCATCTTTGTGGTAAAAGAAGTTATGTGAGACAACCCTCCAGGTGGACAATACTTCTAATATCCTTCTTTTCAAACAGCAATAATTGAACCAGACTCTACAAGTAAATAAGTACCAGGGTTTTGAGAGAAATATTTAATGTTTCCTCACCACAGCTCCAAAAAGAGTAATTTCTAATCAAAATTTCTTAAAATTAATAGCATAAGCTTTATTGCAATATAAGATATGGTAAGAATCTGTGTGTCCTGCCCAATTCCAGCACTGATACAGGACTCCCAGCTATAGTGTTAAGGGGTAAGGCTATAGGAAGTGATTAAGCCATGAGGACTTTCCCTCACTACAGGGATTAGTTCCAGCCTTGCTCACTTGGCATTCGAGAGCATACAGAAGTGACACTGCTTCTGTGGTGGGGGTAGACCCGTATCAGTGCCTTCACCTGCAATGGACCAAACCAGTAAGAAAAGTCATTTTTATTTAAGTTCAAAGTGGTGCGTGTTCACGCAGAACCCAGCTCAGGCCTAGCCCGGGTTTAAGAGGCCTATGGACTTTCTAATCTTTTGTTATCATAGTCTGCCAGAAACTCAGGGGCTCATGATTCCAAAAGCACAGTATCTATCGGAAGAACTGCCGATGACTGCATGTGGTTATGGACCATGCAGCAGCAAAAGACCTACCTGAAGTTCTTGTTGAAGTTGTTTGATTTCCATAATTTCCAGGTCACACTGTTTATCCAAAACTTCTAGCTCAGTCTTTTGTGTTTGCTTTCTGATTCGGACATCTTGTAGTCTGCCTGAGATCTGCTGATGTTTTCCATTCTACCAGAAGATAATATACATACATACAGTATATAGGTGTGAACACCTATAGGACAGGTCCCCCTCAGGAGAAAAGTATCTTATTTAGTTAAGTTTCATTTTACATTTATAATTCAAAGTCAGTCTGAGGAGAAGATCAAAGAACAATCTGTGGGAATCAGTCTTCTCCTTGCACTACGGGTCCTCAAGACTGACCTCAGCTTGCCAGGTGTGGCATTCACCTGTTGAGCCACCAATCAGTCCACCTTCTCCCATTTACAAAAAAAACCCCATCAAAATTATGGTTTGAGACACCCCTATAGCACACAGAAGCTAAAGTTGTAGCACTGTGACGTGATTAATAATCATGGTATGTATACAAATTTATTTAAAGCCATAAAACAGCATCTTTCTGACTAAAGTTATTATGATGCTTTATTTTTAAAAATAATTTCAATGCAATTCAAGACAACCAAAAAAAACAAACAAACAAACAAACAAAAACCCCAAAACAAAACAATAGGCTTCCACTGCACAGAATCTACATCTGGGATAGTGCATAGGGAAACGTCCACCATGCAGAATCCTGCCATTCTAGCAAGGCTAGGCTTAGAGAGTCTAGACTGTTTTATCCTCTCCTCTTACATTTCAAAGAACTGGACCCGCTCACATTTGATGTCTAAGAATCAGTTAAGTAGAGTGACTAATTAGTGTTTCCGACTGAAAACATCTAGGTAAGCAGCTTGGTGGTTTCTGTTTTCCTGCTTAGCAATCAAACCCTTGGGATCCAAGCACACCCTGGACAGGAAATGCCAGCATTGTGAGATCAGGTTCACAAAAACTCTAGGCGTACCACTGCTTCCAGTTCAAGGTGGAGACTTTTCTTTTTAGAATTCAGCCTGACAACTTCTTCTTGTTCTCTATTCTTTTGATTGAGAAGCTCCTGTCGACGGATTCTTTCCCATTCTAAACGCCGTTGTCTTTCAAGCTCCTGTTTTGCTGCCTAAATAAAATTAACAAATTACTGTTAACATTTAAATTTATGAAACTCTGCGTTATTCAAAGTCTCATGGGATGACAGCATTTCGGAGTGGATGGCCACCCTGCCTAAAGTAGGTAGAGGTAGTTTCCCAATGCACCTAAGCATAGCCACACAGGTAGCTTTTATTCATCACTTCTAATTGCTTCACAGAACCATCTTTTTGTTAGATAGTCATTCCTCTTTTAAAAAGTCAAAGGAAGGCTTCATAAGTATAAAAAACAAGAGAAATAATTATACCTTTACTCTGGTATCAGAGGAGAAACGATTTCATTCATAACTTTTCAGAACGCTGTAATTTACTGACTTCCATTCCTGGCCCTTAACAACAGTGTTTCTTGGAACCCTAGGCTGACTTCTTGACTCACCTTTGTGTCTTCACCTCCCTAAAGTTTGAGTCTGGTCCTTCGATTCTTCACAGTTTGATTGTGAATTCTAAGACTGCCTTCACCCAGTGACCTCGTCTGCCTGACTTTCTGATGTCCACTAACTGTAGCTCTTGGCTTAGCTCAGCTGTGCAAACAGTCCTCTGACTGGGGCCTCACTTACACATGATCCATGTTTCCACAGCTCTGCCATGAAGCCCTTCCTGTCCTTACACACAGAGATCCATCCTCTTTCCCTCATCAAGGGAAAGGAGATGCAGCTCTGTTCAGGGTAAAGAACAGTGACATGATTTAGATGGGAAAGCACAGCACCACGTCAGCATATTCTTACTAAACGCTGCGTACTCAGTCAGAAAATTACCTCTCGTCTTTCTATCTCTTTTCTCCTCTCTTCCTCCCTCTGTCGCTCCAGTTCCCTTTGTTTCTCCAAGCGTTTCTCCAACTCCAGCTGCTTTTTCCATTCTTGCTCTTGTAGTTCTCTCTGTTTTCGCTCCCACTCTTCCTTTTCTTTCTGGGCTTTGCGCTCAGCCTCCCTTTGCTGCTGCTCCATCAACACTTGGCGTCGCTTCTCCAGCTCCATGTTTCCTCGTTCATAGTTGGCTTTCCGTTTGTCCTCAAAAGTAACTAAAAAGGAGGGGGGGGGACTATGCTTTGTCTCAAGCCTACAGCCTCTCATCTAGTTCAACGCATCTGCTTAGTAGTCGCCTAGGAGGCCTTTTGCTCTTGCTCTCTACAGATCCTTCTAACTCACATGGAAATAGGAAAGTACTTCCTGTAAAATAGTCACATCTAACTCTATTCAAACACCAATAAAATACTGGTTTGCCTTTTCTCAGTGCTTTCTTCAAGTAACCATGGTTGTGTTTCCTCTGCATGCATACACACACACACACACACACACACACACACATTAACTTTCTGAAGAAGGTGGTTTTTGGTTTGGTTTGGTTTACAGTGCTGGAGATTAAACTTAGTATGAGCTAAACATTCTACTATTGAGCTATAATTCCAGTCTTTTTACTACCTTTTAAATAATTTAAAATAATCATATGTGCATTCTTTCAATGAATATTTAAAACTTTTTCATTAAAACTTTTCATTAAAAATTTTACAAACCTTGATCTGATTCTACCCAATGTGGAACAAACACTAACTTTAAATATATACATGCTCCCTCTCTTCCTTCATCATTCTCAGTTTTATTCTTCATTGAGATATATAAGTAATTTAAAACATGCCAATGAGCTGCTGATGTTACGTAAGGGTATGTGTTCAATCCCCAGTAATACAGGTGCACACACGCGCGCGCACACACATGGACATAGACACAAATGTCACCCATTCACTATTCTCAGGTAGCATATAATTTTTAAGTCTATAAATACTCTAAATATTTGTTTGTACTTCAAAAGTAAAATTTGAAGAAATTACGATTGTGATTTTAAAATAAATTAATTAAAAGTATAAAATTATCACCTGGCAATTTCTTCTGCGGTTCCTCTTCCTGTGTTTTCTGATATGAAGGCAGAGTTCCATTAATGGAGTCAATCTGCTTCCCTCCTCTAAGAAGGACACACAACAAAGAGCATCATAAAGCCTGAGAATTTTCAGATAAAAAATGCAGATCACCAACAATTAAAACAAGTCCATATCCAAGATACAGTAGCAAGGACATTTACACCACAGCATGGCCTTTAGTCACAATATACAAAGGACTCGGGTATTAATCAGAGAGATCCAGTGTGGGCAAGTTTTCTTAATCCTTTCAGTTAAACTTTTCTCTTTTATAGCACAGGGACAACAACCCCTCTGTTATCTACTTCCCAGCGTGACTCACTCAGTATAAAGACCGAAGGGCAGAGCAGACCTGTGACTCTCCTCTAACTGAAGCACAGGCTCCAGAGAGGTAAAAGCAACACCTGACTGACCGAAGCAAACCACGGCTCGGCAGACACGCACCTGAAAGACGGAGGGACGAGCTCGGGCGGCAACGTCAGTGGTAGCGGCTGCCCAGCTTTGGCCATGTCAGTGAGGTGCATCGCCAGAATGAACTCTTCAGCCTTCAACTGTCCGTCACCATCGATGTCAGCCAGAGTCCTAAAGGCAACACGACCAATCACAAGTTACAAAGTCTACTCAGAGTTTTTACTGACTTTTATTTTTATGAAGAACAACAGGATAAATTCTAGATTAATATATTTTAGGAAAATGTAAATACATACCAAAAAAAGTCAACTTTTACTCTTAATTTTCATAGCCCAAAAGAAAGAGAAGACAGTGAAGCATCGTAGCAAATGCTCCTCTGGGAGGGTGGGTTAGGACACTTCATGTTGCAATCTCTGGACTGCAACGTAAGTCAATAAAGAAAGCTACACTGGTGCTTATAAAATCAAGGTTACGTCCCAAGCATGTACACTTTCCTGCTGAATGTAACTTCCAAATGCTCACTTTTATGGAACATTCTGGCGTAACAAATTTTTATAGAAACAATGATTTTATGTTTGTTCTTTCAGAAGCCATCTTCCAGAGCGGCTTCTTATGATAGACTGTATATAATTTGAAATCACTGATGGGTACACTCACCAAATAGTGGCTAGCTGAGTTTGAGAAAGATTTGATTGAAGAAGGGCATTTCTAGCTTGAAAACCTGATTGAGAAAAGCATAAAAAGAAACAACTTTAGTCTGTTAAGTCTTGCAGATAATGTTGCTGCTTCCTTGGAACATTTACCATCAAAATGTTTGTGCCGGGGCCAAGTAGGGGGTATTCCACAGTAATCAAACACAGTCCTGCTCCAGAGTGCAGAGTGGGAGAGTTCCTACATGATCTCCCAGCAGGAAAGCACCACTCAGCTCTGAGAGCAAGGGCAAGCCTCAGGCCAGTGGCCTCCTACACTCCCCCTTCCTTCAGGCTCTCCATTGGTTCTTTTGTCCTCACTGTCTCTCTTCCTACATGATCCTCAGAGGCTGCCATTCCTCCTGGGACCCCTGAGCACACTTTTCTCTCTGTTTTCAAAAGCACCTAAAGCCTAGTGGCCTGCATCTGCAGTCCAGACCTCACCTCCATATTCAGACTCCTATGTCTAACCAAACACCTACATAGATGCTTCACAGGCGTCTCAAAAAAATCCTGTCTCTATCATGTCCCTCTCTCCAATGTCCCTCCAATTGCTCTCTTCTTTATGACTTGCGTTACTGTCCACAGCACGACCAGACAGCAATCACCAAGTCTTTCCTGACCCCTTTTCCTTTATCCAGCATGCACTTTGCCCTATGTGAGAGTTATTTTTTGTGGGAATGTGAAAGTTAGGAGGGGGAACATACTTGCCTATTACAAACATATATCTCGTATATAACCATATAACATTTTATCATCCTCTGTAAGTTTATATAATATTCTAAACTGAACTGAAATGTTCTACAGACACTCAAGTTAAAGCGTAAAGAGTGCGTCATGAAAAAGGCAAGCAGAGAAAATGTGCTTTCTCTCAAAGAGAACCAAGGCTAATTGCTACCACTACCACACGTGTGGTTTGGGGTTTTCATTCACTTCAAAGCTTATAAGATTTCTGAGAGATGCTTTTCTGAAAAGTGGGGTGTATACCCCTTGCATTTAACTTGGCATAAGATTTGAAGAAAGCAATCAAGTCAAATATATCTTTCAATAATTATATACTCACAATATTCTTATGTATGTAATGCCTTCAATATTAGAACTTTAGATAAGGCACAAAGTACAAATTCAAGTAACAGTTTTCAAAGGAAGTTCACATAAACGACCAATGTTCTGTCATAACCACTATCTGCCAGTTACCTGAGAGATATCCACTCATGCTTTTGTCTAGACTATTAAATTTTTGCCGATACTTTAATCTTGAAGGCTGAGGAACTGCCCACTCTGAGGTCCCAGTCTTAGGTGAGTTCCCTGAGAGGGAAGCAGTTGAGGAAGTTGAGCTATAATGAAATGTATTTAAAACTTTGTTACTAAATAATACTAAATAATAAAATACAATGAAACTTTATAAGCCAAAGACGTTAGGAATCAATATACAATATAACGGCAATAGACACATACAATTCCACCTATTAAGAACCTACAACTCCAGGCATTTTACTGGCCAGGGCATTTATAGATGGCATTTCTTATCTTCCACATACACTTAAAAGACATTGTCTACATTTCTTAATTGGTCAAACTGTGGTTCAGTGATGTTAAGAAAAAAGTCACAAAAATCAATGGTTATTTAAGCTATAGTACAATATTTTTCTAAGGAAAAGGTAACTCTTTTTAAACAATTTTTGAAGAACTATGATGATTTCTATGGTAGGTAATAAATACTTTTGTGTTCTATAAAATTAAAATATACCACTTTATCCAGATGTGGTGGTGCATACCTTTAATCCCAGCACTTGGGGAGGCAGATGCAAAGCCAGCCTAGTGTACAAAGCAAGTTCTAGGACAGCCAGGGCTATACAAAGAAACCCCTCCAACAGCAACAACAACAAAGAAGGCAGCAGCAACAACAAAGAAAGCTTGTGTTAAATATTTGTACTTGTTCATTACAAAGAACAACCTAGATAGCCCAGGGCTTATGAGATTAATATCCACACTGAAAGCAGACAGCTGTGTGTTAAGTCTTCATACCTACTAGATCCTAGATCAATCAGAGACTGGGCCTTCTGGATACTAGCACCACCAAATCCTCCCATCATCAGGCTGTAAGATGATGCATGAGGCAATGCTGGGGCAGAGAGAAGAGGGAAACGGTTTGTACCAGGCAGTTCCACAAAGGAGGACATCTCTGAACAACAAACAGCGGTTTCTTCTTCACATCGCTGACTTACTGGACACTTACTTGAAGAAGAATAAGGAATGGATAAAGGCTGAATGAGACTGGCAGTTCCATTTGGTAATGAAGATGTACTAACAGAAGGCACTAGGGGAGCAGGCATCATTAGGGGAGGAATACTGGTCCCTGAAGTAGCAGAAGACAAGGGTGCTGTTATAGGTGCAACTGGAGGCAATGGCTGATGAATGGACAGATTGGGCATGCTTCCCATCCCT
Source organism: Rattus rattus (assembly GCF_011064425.1). Lineage (NCBI taxonomy): Eukaryota > Metazoa > Chordata > Mammalia > Rodentia > Muridae > Rattus > Rattus rattus. The sequence continues at coordinate 25,295,852 of NC_046160.1, read as the reverse complement.
GAAGATAAAAGAGAACACATTTTCCAATGGTATTTTCAACAATAAAATACACCCCCAAAAATTACAGCACAAAAAGCACCCTCAATTTTGCAGAATTAGTATGGTAAATTATCCTTAAAATATCCCATAAAGCAGATTTGAGTCTGAAGTGAGGGAGATAAGCTACTGCTTGAATATTAATGTCTGTCATGTATGAAGTATAAGCAGGTCTTTCCTTTTTCTTCTTTTATGGCTGCTAAGACTAAGTAATCTTTGTCAACTCCATATAATATGGTTTTCAGAGTAAGGAAAACTGATCGGGGCCTCTACGTTACTACATTAACATGCATTCTCGTTCTTCAAACAAACAGGCTCTGACTAGGAGGCACTGCGGTGGACTTGCTTATGTCCATGTATTACTGCCAAGTACACACTTACTTCACTTTAAAATTAGTGATAACTTTTATTCTCATAACTGCAGAACATAACTACAACATAAGAATACGGCCACCAGGGGATCTGGTGTTTATCTCTACAATTGAGAACAGTGGAAGAGTAAGGTGTTCAAAACCTGACATCTGGTATAAATAAATGCATTTTTCAACACAGAGACATCTAATTGAATGTCCCATTCAAACTTACTGCTTTTCACATATAATTAATAAGAAACTGACTAATCAAAATTATATGGAAAACATACCAATTGGTAATCTTTGATGAGTATGTAAATTAATTAGGACAAAGTGTACAATTTTTAGGCCTTGATTTAGCTGGCTAATTAACCTTTAAAGAAATTCTTACTCATCTATGATTTTAAATTACCATGTAGATTAAACCCTTTAGGTGTGTTTAAATTTATTCAATCTTCTTGTTTTATTTACTTAATATTAATACTGTATCTATTTAAGAGTTACAGTGTAGTGTTCTAATACATGTAACATATATGATAACCAAACCAGGATATTTAGCACATCTGTCATCTCAAGTATTTATCATTTCTCTGTGCTAAAAACATTCAAAATCTTCTCTCTTCGTTGCTTTGCAATATACAATTCAAAATTGTTAACCATAGTCACCCTGCCATACAACAGAAACCAGAATTGATTTCTCCTCTCTAATAGTAATTTTGTACCAAGTGACCATTTGTCCTTGACCCCTAACCACATCACCTCCCTTCTGTATCTACTAGTAATTAGCATCCTGCTTTCTCCTTCCCTGAGACACAGAAGAGACTGATAAGGAAGCCTATTTAGAGTCAGTTGTAACTGAAGAGGCAGATAATTCATTTCACAACTAGGAACTGTGAAAGGAGATTCGGGTAAGACCAGACACTTAGCTATGACAGTGCATTTTAGAGTTCTTCTCTTAAAGGCATGAAACTTAACTTGGAAATCTAGGGATTGTCATGTTGTGCTAATAAATCCTTTCCTGATCCACAAGGAATCAAGCTTGACACTCAAACAGGGCTGCCACATTAATGAATACATACCAAAGCGAGCAGAGATTAGGGGTGAGAACATTGGGGGTTGCTTCATGATAGGAGGGAGAACTACCGGCAGCTGTTGGCCCTGCAGCTTTAATTTGATGAGTTTCATAGCTATGGAGAACTCTTGCTGGTCCATCTTCCCATCCTTGTTCAGATCGGATAAGGCCCTAGGAGGAGAATGAGGTGAGTGGATCATGTGGGGTGGTAATGAGGAAATAAAAACTACTGCTGAGGTGAGAAAAAGAGAACAGTGACAGAGCATGCACATGGAGACGGCCACTTAATTTTATGTGTGTGTGTGTGTGTGTGTGTGTGTGTGTGTGTGTGTGTGTGTGTGTGTGTATAACAGACAACCTGCACAGTCAGAAATACTAGCCAGGATAGTATCTAACAAAACATTCATAGAGTCTACAGAATCTAGATAGTTCAGAGAGGATTTCCAACAATGAAGATAGAAAATAATCATTCAAGAATATTATAATCATAAGCCAGGAACAATAGCACACCTCTAAAATCTCAGTCATTATGGAGGCAGAAAGAAAAGGATTGTTCCAAGTTTGAGGCCAGCCTGGTCTACAGTGAGTTTTAGAGCATCTAAGTTTACATATTAGCCTTATATTTTTTTTTTTTTTTTTTTTTTGGTTTTTTTTTTTTTGGGCGGGGGACCGAACCCAGGGCCTTGTGTTTCCTTGGCAAGCGCCTTACCACCGAGACAAATCCCCAACCCCTAGCCTTATATTTTTATATAGGTACATAATTTATCAATTTGATTTATTCACTTGTTTAAATAATTGAAAATATGTTTGCTACTAGCATTCTGTCAAGCATACAAATGTTCTATAAGGGAAAAGAATGAGGTAGAAGTTCTTATTTATTGTAAATACATTTTAAAGACACAACCCCAGATACTACTCTAGAACACTTAAAGAGGTTGGTTACTGCTTAATGTTTTATAAGTGTTTTGTCTACATGTATGTATGTCTATGTACATGAATGCCTGGTACCCAAGGAGGTCAGAACACGGTGCCAGATACCTTTTAACTACAGTTATATTATAGATGGTTGTAAGCCGCCATGTGGGTGCTGGGAACTGAACCCAGGTCCTCTGCAAGAGTAGCCGGTCTTTTAGCCTCTGAGCATCTCTGCTATCCCTTCAGAATATTGTTTAAGTAAGAGGAAGGATAGGGATGGCGCTTTGGGGTTTACAAACGATAGAAACCAATACAACCACAAAAAAATAATAGAAAGAATTTAAAGCTTTTGTCAAGTTATACAGAAATATTTTTCAATGTTAACCTTTACTTTCTGTCTTGAATTCTAATTAAATTAGAATTTTTTCTATAGAACACTTCAAATTATTTTCAATCATTTATTAAGTATAATTTATTTCTCAAAAAGCTAACAAAATGTTCTTATTTAACATCAGAGTACAAGTGAAAATAATTTGATATTAATATCATACAATTTAAAAAACAAAAAAAACTTTACCTTTTATTAATAAAAAAAAATGATTGTTGGGGGGAGGATGGGGAGGGGAACACCCATATAGAAGGGGAGTGGGAGGGGTTAGGGGGATGTTGGCCCGGAAACCGGGAAAGGGAATAACATTTGAAATGTAAATAAGAAATACTCAAGTTAATAAAGAAAAAAACGGAAAAAAAAACCTTTACCTTAAAAAACAACAACAGCATTTAGAAATTAGAAATTTAAGTGCATTTATAAAAGAAAGTATTTTACCATATTTCAGCTAAAACCGGGGCTGGCAGACCTGACTGTAAGAAAAAAGTACGGGCTTGATCACCTGAAAGTAATAAACACAAAAGCAAAATTAGTAAACAGAATTAGTAAACAGAATCATTTCAATACTTACAAGTAATAAGTTGCCACATGATGCTGACTTACCTCTAATCAGTAAAGTTATCAGTTTATATATGACGTTATTTACATTCTAGAGAAATCAGTCAGCATTAACAGTCTGTATATATCAGTGAAGAAAGAGTGTGTATTCATCTTTGATTTTTCACCCTGAACAAGTTCTATAATTATAACTACCAAGGGCTAGGGAAATATCCCCCATGGTTTCCCCATACTTGTATGTATGCTTGCTGAACACACCAAGAACACAAAACCCGATTGCTCTCTGCTTGGGTTTTCAGAATGGGGCTTAAAGACTGAAGCCTCCCACTGGAACAATGAAGGAACAGAATGTCGGCTTTTCTGATCTCAGTGTTCTCCTGCAGCACTCCCAGCATGCAGAGTATCTTTCTGACACTCTGTTGCCATCCTGGTCAGACTCAGGGAACAAAGGAAACCAACAGAATATGACCATGTGCACACCAACAGCTGTGTTACTAGAGATAAAGTCCTGATTCAGGAACCACAGATCTTCTAGGAGCCATGGACGATAACTATTAGCTCGTCAGGACAGTCGTCAAGCTCTGACAGCAGGCATGGTACAGCAGGAATATGAAGGACATCAGACTATAATAAACACGGAGGTGGATTCTGAAGTCACCTGAAGCTATCAGTAATCATCAAGATAACCTTAGGCAAATCGCACCTCAGATCTCAGTCTAGGCTTTACCCAGTGTGAATACAGACGAACACAGCATCTGCCTCACAGAGGTGCTGTGAAGGTGAAACCCACACTACAAAGCCCACAAGTGGCATAGGTGTCGTTTCTGTGACGACTGTCATACACAAATGCATTAGGACACAGTGGCACAAATGGGAAGTTTCATTTCTTGAAAAAGAAAGGAAAGACACACCCAAGCCAATCACTTCTTTTATATTGGTGGTCTTTCTACAAAACAAGTTGTTAACACCAATAATTAATACTTAACACAGGCTCAAAGGATAGATGGTGCCATGGAAACAGACTTTGGGATGCCACATGCCTGTAATCTAAACACTTACAAGAAGCTGAGGCAGGAGGATGTAACAAGTTAGAGGCTAGTCTGAGCTATATTTGCAGCAAGACCCTCGCTCAAAACAACAAACAAACAAATCCTAAATAAATCAAAAATATAAAAAGTTTTTTTGGGGGGGAAAATCTCTGGGAAAAATATCTGGTATAATAAATAAATAACTTGAAATAGTATTAATATGTAATAAAACAGATTCCTGACCACCATTTAGAATTCAAGAAAAGCTCTATTTTGACAAAATGAATCAACAACTTAAGACAGTTTCAGGAAAAATAAAGTATTTTTAAACTCTAAAGTTTTGATAGATATGAATTTTATTAATACAATTTTGATAGCAGTTATTAAAATTAACTATAAGATATATAAACAGGAACATACTTTACAATAAATAAAATAACAAAGATTAAATACAAACCTGTTATATAACCTCCTGAAGGCTTGAGGTTATCAAACTGTTTATCATGCTTAGTACGTTCTTCAGATGTGATAGCCCACATATTTGGCCCTCCTAAAACATATAAGAAAGGCCAAGATATTATAGGATATACATGAGTCTGCTAAAAAGTGTGTCATCTACAAGAACACAAAATTTTACATGCAAACATGATGAGACTATTTAATGTCTAAAGGACATAAAAGGTAGAATTCTGTCAAGTATATACAGCAACCCTAAGGCTTTCCAGTCACCCAGTCGGTTAACAGCTATTGAACAGTAACTGTCAGGCAATGAGAAGATCAGAGTATTATTTTCATTCTCAAAGAAATACTAGAAAGTACCACCATTTATGTGTTAACTGTGAAGAACTGTAAGCAAAAGTGTGGATAAGCTGTGGAATTAATTCTAAGTTTGAAACCTCAGAAGGGAGACAAAGCAAAGGTTAAGACCTAAGCAAGCTGGAAGCTTCAGCATCTGCCCTGTGCCACGGTGGCAGAAGAGCACTTCTCTCACGCGAAAGCTGAGGTCTGAGGGGTTGGGAGCTGCAAGATGCTAAGTGAACCAGAGGCTGCTATCAGCTAAGGTACCATGTGAATGCAGAAAGCAGCAGGAAATAACCAGTCTGAATTTGCTGCAAAGGTCATTTTTCTTCTTCCTTCACCACTGGGGCTTGATAAGGCCTCTCTGTACTAGGTAAGATGTCTACCATCAAGCTATAATCCTAACCCTCCATTTCAGACTTCTCTCAAGGTCAGGGCAGATGTCACTTCCATAAGAAGGACCCTGATATCTCTAAGTGACAACAATGGATCCTCTTCTAGAGTCTCAAGATAAAGGTCACACTTCTGCAGAGCACCGAGAAGATGCTGCTTCATGTCCCTCTGCTCTACCAGACTACGAGCCGTGGCAACAGGGGCTCTGTGTGTTTACGCTTTTCTTCCAGGAACCAGGTGAGGACCCAGAAAGAACAAACATTTAAAAATGATTGCTAAAGATGTCTAAATCAATAAAAGAAGGCAGGGGGAGTGCCCTACTACATACATCAGGGATGCAGGGAACACAACCTCAGACTCCTTTGCTGCCTGGACCACATTCATCATTCGCAGCTCTGAAGGAGTCCTTGTAAAGCTTTATAATCACCTTGGGTATGAGCACTTCTGGCTACTCTCTTGGTTTACTCAACATCTCTCAACAAGGAACCATATATATTTAGACACATAAACTCTTATATATCTGCTGTCCACACTGAGTAAAAAAGTGTACTAGAAAGGCAATTTTCAAGAGACATTTATGACTGAAGAGTAAAGGCCCTGCTCTAATCTTAGATGTTAAAACTGATTTGGTGACACAGTTTCCTTATCCCAAGTGACTAAAAAAGAAAAACTATAAAAAGTTTTAAGAGTTAGAGCTCAAAATAAAGATATATTGAAGAACTAATGATCTAAAATCGCAAAACCATCCACTTCTGCTATAAAGACATGTGCTGTAAAACTTTCCTTGTCTTCTCAGCTGATTATCAGAGACTGAGCATATTGTCCATGCAAACATACCTACAATAAAATAACACAAGTTATTTTACCTTTCATCTATTAAGATTAGAGAAATAAACCAGGTACACAGTGGAGACCAGTGTGTGGAGAAGAATGACTAAGAACAAAGTATAATGATAATTCATTTGGAAATTCCATAAAAAATATGTCAGAAGTCCTGTGATGAGCAGGACAACTGTGTGATTAGAACTTATTTACCATGTATGACTTTGGGAAAAGTGATAAAAACAGCAGTGAGCCCAATGATGTCAGGTACTTCTGTGCAGTCTCATTAACCCCAGGGCCACACGATAGATTAGGGGATTACTATGGAGAAGGAACCTAAAAGCAATGTGGAAAAGTAACTGGCTTAAGATAATACAGTGAGTGGCAGAGCTGACATCAGAACTTGGGCAGCTGAGGATTAGTTCAGCGGTGCTGTGTGGCTTAGCAAGCAAAAGCCATGGGTGTGGTCCCTGGCATGAGGAAAAACAAAATAAAACTTGGAACACTCGGGAAGTGAGGTTAGAACTGGGGTAACCTGAACTCCCTGAACTATATCCAGCATACGTGGACAAGATGTTCAAACTCCCTGCACTGTAGATGTCAACTCTGTAGCCTAGGAATGCCACCTAACTCAAAGGGCTCCTCAGAGACCACGTGGAATAAACAATATGCCTACAATAAAATAATAGCTTGAGGAGGACAAAACAAAGGATAATGACATACATGCATGAAAATTCCATTTAAAAACTCACTACTTTGCTAACCTAAGAAACTAATTAAAAATTAAAAAGTGGACCAAAAAATGGTCTCACTGTGTAGCCCTGGTTGACCTGGAACTTCCTATATAAACAGAGTCAAACTCCACAGAGATTCACATGTCTCTGCCTGAGGCTAAAGAAGTGCACCATCATGCCTGGTTATGGTGCTCTTTTACATACAGCTATCTTTTCAACTCTTCTTGGACGCTTGTCTTCAGAGTAGCAAACTCAACCAGCCTGTTAATATTTGTTTAACTCTTCATGACTCTGGGTCGAGATCATGACTCCTGCATATTCACTCATTCAATAAACAAGCAAGGGAAACAAACATGAATCCATGAAGCCCTTTTAAAGGCATTCACAGTCTTAACATTTAAGACTCCACCAACTAGAAAATCAAACAACAGTCATTTTATTATTATTAACATTATATGTAAATAGAAATGCTCAGTAAGTTAGTTAGGACACAAAATAACTTAAATATGTTCAAATAACTTTCAAAACAAAGGACCACTTTAAAATCTAATTAGTATACTAAGAATTTTCTGGAAATGAGATAACTTCAAAATAAAAAAAACAGAAATATGTGTGATTCAAAGCCAATTTTTAAATAGCTGATACAATTCTAGCTTTCCTACTTATAATGTAGCACTAAAAGAATTTTTCTAGAGTGCTATTTGGTATTCTACACCTGAAGGGGAGAAAAACGTCCCTACCTTAGTCTGGTTTTGTAAGCTTTACGGAAAGACAGTATAACAAGGTGGGGGATTGGTGTCCAATACTTCCATTAAAATACAATGACCTCTCCATTGTCTAATAATCAAATTCTACCCATTTCTGGAACTGTCTTTTCCTACCTCTTCTTTCTTTCACCCCTTTTCTTCCACCTTTTCAACCTCCTAACACTAGGAAGGAGAGAAGAAAGGACAGAGAGGAAAGAGATCCTTGAGTAAAGTCAATGGTAGGAAAGGGGGTGATGTTATCGTTAGAATACTTCTTGTTGATTAGAGACATCAAGTTCGTTGAGGCAAGTTTGATCTTTGCTGTGAGAATATCTAATTTCTTCTTTGTACATGACTACTTAATAAACTGCCACAAACAGCAACCAACCAAAACCCAGCACTTCTCTAGGGCCCTAGCATGCATTTATTTATTTATTTATTTATTTATTTATTTATTTATTTATTTATTTATTTATTTATTTATTTTTTGGAGCTGGGGACCGAACCCAGGGCCTTGCGCTTCCTAGGCAAGCGCTCTACCACTGAGCTAAAGCCCCAACCCCGGGCCCTAGCATTTATATATTCTCTGAGAAGTTCCCAGGATTCCAAATGTCACACAATCACAGAAACTATCTGCACCTGGCAAAAATCACACCTCTGCTTGAGCACGGGGCAAATCATAGTCAGCTGCTGTGGACAGTCCAAAGCAGCCCCATGTCCCCACTCCTGGGATTAAAGTTAACGTACTTCCTACTTCTGCATTTTAAAGAAACCAAATTTCTCACTACACATTTCCTCCCAACTCATCACTAAAGTGAGAATGGATTTTCAGCAGAATCTCTGTTCCTCGTTCTCTTCTTGCTACTGGCTCTGTTTAAGCACACTCACAGAACCAGTGAAGAAGGAAAGTTCTCAGAGAATCAACTAGTCAGTAATATCAATCATCCCTGTTTCCACATGTGTAGCTATACATACATATCTATAAATATTCAAATACACATAAAGAACACAGCTAGATACCATATCAATATTACAATTCTAAATATAAATAATCCAAACATGCTATATTTATATACAATAAAAACTAAATATTGGGAATAGTCTACATTGATACTTGTCTCTCATTTAAAATGATATTTAAAAGATTTAAACAAATAACATTTAAGATAAATAATAAATACTGGTCTAACACTAATTTAAATCTCTAAACTACAATAGTTATACTGTTCTAAACAGACCTGTAGCCTAACTTGTAGGAACTGCACTTATAAAACCTGGGTTTAAGTATAGTACAATGCTGTACCTGCACACGCAAACATCTAGCTCAGCAGTTTCCTAACCGTATGGCTGCAGCACTACTGAGCTCCAAAACGATAATGAAGCTCCAAAAAAATCAGAGGGAGGTATCATTCTTAAAGCCATGGTTCTTGATTTGCTTTGTTTCGTTTTTTGGTTTTTTTTTGTTTTTGTTTTTTTTTTTATTCTTTATCACTTTCTCTCTTTACTAGATTAAAGATTAAGTCATAACAATGGATTTCAGAACTCTTCCTTAGTCCTCAGCATACCATAATTTTGAGGCTGAAAGAAGCTATATCACATTGCAATATCAGCCAGTAGCAACACTTATCTGATAACCCCTTGCCTAGCACTCGAAAGATGCACTCCTTGTCTATCACGTTCTCTCAATCTGCAAATGTACCCAGGCTTTGAGAAGCAGAATGCAAGGCAGTGTGATCAAGGCGGCTTGGGGAAGGACAGTTCTGCAGTCCAAAAGATTAGGACCAGAGCTACAGTTGTGAGAACATGAGGCACTGACAACCGCTCTAGTCCTGTTAAAAGAAAAAAACCAAAGTAAAGTACCAAAGACAAGTAAAAGAATCTTGTTTACTAGAAGCGTGTGACATGATATAAATGTTTTCTATCTGCACTGTCCAATAAAGCAGCCTCAGCTACACAATGGTTTTAAGAACACGAAACGCAGCAGTATGATTTACATAATTTTTATTAGTTAAAATTGAAACTGAAATAGACGATGTGGCTATCTGTGTTAGACAGCAGTCACCCTGAGAACGACAGTAGCTTACAAAGTCTATAGTTAGCCTCAGAATGATAAAATATACATGGCAAAATTAGACGGAAGTTCACAGCATTAACACACACTACTGCATCCAGGTTGCTACAGGTAGCTCTTAGGCACCAACAACTTGCACATGATTTACTAGAGGTGCAGAAACTGCTTTTGAAGTTTTATGTTATACATGGATGTGACTTTAAATGCTGAATTGGACATAAATTACACGTTACTTAACATTTTTAATAGGCTAAGTACAAAGATAATAGTCTCTCTGCTATCAATTTTCAGAAGATTTTTAAAAAGATGAGTATCTTTACCACGATCTAATTAATAATTTGTACCTCACGCACATAAGCATGCTTGTCACTGAGCATGTTGTTTGTTTCAAATCCTTTCTCCATGTAATGCAATGAGCTCAACAGACATAAGTATCCATGGCATGAAAGACAGGAGGTCACACATACTACATGCATGCTGTACAGCTCATTAATATGCGTGGTGAAGTTTGTAAGTAAACTGAGCTTAGTGAAAACTTTTTCATGGGGCACAGAAATCCGGAAACCTGGATAGAGCATTGCTGTCTTAATCTTAAACTTACATATCATTTAATTTAAAAAGTGTCTGTAGCATAAATCCCTAGAATTCTATACCATTTCCACAATGAAAACAATATTCATTTTAATCTTACAAAGTCTTAAATTACATTTATTTATTTACTAGGAGAAGCACAAGCCAGAAGATGACTGGTAGGAGTCACTTCTCTCCTTCTACCATATGGCTCGCTGAGATCATACACAGGTTTCCAGGTTAAATAATTAGACATTATAAACATTAAATGATATAAATATTCATAAAGAGAAATTTAATCTTACATTTATATTACTAAATGAATCTTGTTGACCTCGCCTACTTGCAATCACCTGTGCGACTAAAGCCACCCTTACTATTCAAATAAGGGCACGCAACATTTGTCCTTCAGTGTCATATGTGAAGCAGAATAGAAGTTATTGTTACTCTCACCTCTTTACTGGGAAGCTCATGTACCAGGCACTACCAAAACACTTCAACAGAATGTGGACTTCACTGCATAATAGTAGTAAGAAGATTCGTAATGCTCTAAAGTGCTGTGTTTTTCATCAGAATACTTCAAGTTTTATATTTAACGTCAAATTTATTTACACAAATATTTCAAACAACGATAGGCTTACCACCACAACAAAAGCCCACCCTACCATGCACAAAGTTACTCACCATTCATAGCTGTGGGAAACTGAGCCATCATGGTCCTGACTTCTTGCAGCTCTCAGCCATCTGCAACATGAGAACACGGTGCCATTAATACAACAAAGGCAGATCGCGGTTTAGCGCACGCACTAAGCTGTAGGGCTGTCTGTCCCCTTTAGCATACACATCCAACAAAGAAAAACAGCACAGAGCTGCTGCTGCTGCTGCTGCTGCTGGACAAGCAGAATTTGTAGTTGGGGACGAGGAGGGGACTCTGCTGGCAACAGTGCTGCCTTCAGTGCAAGGCCATTTAAGAGAAACCGTGTATGTAACAGCAAATGCGGAATGAAGAAACCCTTGGCATTAACCAACATTTCTGTAGAAATAAATTCAGGAGCGAGAACGCTGTCATGACTAGGCAAGAATTGATTTAAGTAAATCAACTGCATAAAGTAAGTATATAAAAAAATATGAAAATCCATAACATTTCTTGGTTCCCAGCAATAAATATATCCAAAATAAATGTCATACCACCTTTTAAGCAAGCTCTATAGGTTTAAAAGAATAGAGTATAGAGCAAAGCAGAGAGACACACAGAGTTTAAAAGTAATTATCAAACACAGCATAATTATTAAATAAGTGCACTAGTAAGATCACAGACTGGTTGGTTCTATTCCTAACTGTGACTACAGAAAAGTTATTTCCCTTTTTTCAAGTCTTAGGTTCCCTGTCTACAATACTTCCAGTCAGTATCATGAAACACAATATACCGCCTGACATATAGCCTGTATCCCATAAATGAGTGCTTTTTGCAAACATTCAGAGAAAGTAAAGTATTATTTTGACCCCTCCCCATGCATTATTTAACTATATGTAAGTGCAAAATTCAAAATTTGTTCCACGAGTCTTAAAGATAGGATTAGTCAGGAAGTTAAAAAGACCACTCAGTATCTCCTCTATCATTTATTTATTAATAGTTTTAGAAATCTCAGAAAAAATATTTGGTTCTTTTTTTTTTTTTTTCCGGAGCTGGGGACCAACCCAGGGCCTTGCGCTTCCTAGGTAAGCACTCTACCACTGAGCTAAATCCCCAGCCCCAGAAAAAATATTTGAATAGGTCATTTTAAACAAAGCAGTCAGGAAAGGTTCTCTTGAACCTAGCTAGCACCGGTGGGGGGGGGGCTGACTAGCTGTTTAAAAAAGTATTCTTTTTTTTTTTTTCTTTTTTTTTTCGGAGCTGGGGATCGAACCCAGGGCCTTGCGCTTGCTAAGCAAGCGCTCTACCACTGAGCCAAATCCCCAACCCCTAAAAAAGTAGTCTTACAAGGTACCATTATATTAGTGAATTCAGTATACTAGCATCCTATGCTACCAAGGATTCAGTCCTCTAACAATTTAGAAAAATGTTTACATTTCGTATTTATTTAGTGATTTTCAGTAACAAAAAATGAAAAAAAATGGTACATAAATCTAATTAACTTATTTACAAGAAAACAAGAGGGGACTTTCCTCTCACAGAGCAGATAAGAAATCTATTACATGTTAGCCACATCCTGTGATAAGCAAAAGGACCACTGATTAAAATGGTTAGTCGTAAAAAACATCCATCTACAAAACCAGAAAAACCAGGATAGCCAGTGGAACGGTGAACCTCACAAAGGCTTACGGTGGCAGTGGTAATTTTACTCTATAATACTACCGCTGTCAAAATGCATGCTCTTCCTTAGCTGACAATAAGCTTTATGGCAGCAGGCTAAAAACCTGGTACCTCTGGTGCTTTTACTTTCTGGGTAGGGAAACGTTTACTATCAACATGTAGGTGTTCTTTGTTCCTTTCTTAAAAAGATAAGCCTCGAGTACTGGAGTTGATGACAGAAAATTAATGCCCAAACTCTGGTAGGATGATTTGAGCTCTTATAGAAGGTATGGTGTTGAGTAATATGAGTAAGTTATAAGTCTAAAAATCTTGAATTTAACCATAGCGGACTAGTGGTTTAAAGGATTTTAGAGAGAAGAACATACATTTCATTTAAGATAGACAACCAATTATGAAGAAAAGACAAAAGCAAGGAGACCAAGCAGGGCAAGCTGCAAACAAAACCTGGCCCCAGCTCTAGAACAGAGGCAGCTGAAGGGTTCAAAAGAAGCAGAACTCACTGATCCTCTTGAAATGAGTGACTATGCAATAAAAGAAAACAAAAAAATGGCTCTCAGAATTGTAGAATGTGAGCTGGAAAAATAGTGATATAACCAGATAGAAAGTTAACACAAAGGAAGTCTCATCAACTACTTACAACAATAATTTCTTTAAACACAGAACAGTTCTACAAACACATTCTACTTCCTCCACGTAAATGATCATAGCAATACAAAAGAAAAATAAGATGTATGCCCGAAAGCAACCTATCTACTTACCTACATTCCTAGCTACCTGTCATGGACAATTTTTAAACATGGGGGAAAGCTTGTCCAAGAAATATATATATATATACATATATATATATATATCATACTATGTAATCTCTAAAGCAATAATGTCAATGATGACTGAGATAACAGAAGGACCAGAACAGAAAGCCTTTAATCAGTTAAGGTCTAACTTACAAACCATCTGTCTAGAACTTTTGGCTGGGTATCATGTATTCTGTGAGGATAACAAAATAACAGGTGGTAGACACTCAATGATCACAGTTATAATCCTGAAATAAAATTAGGAAATAACCAATTAATACAATGGACAGTGAGGGCAAGCCTCCTGGGCTAAGCTGAGAGTACTATGTAGAATTTACCTACCCATGCATGCAAGCACCATGCTGCAGCACTGATACATACATCTAGCATTTGGTGGATTCTGGTAGCATCTGATTATGTCACACAATTTGCTAGACTCAGTAGGCTCTTACAGCTTTCCACTCCATCTGTGTTAGTTACATTAACTTTCTGTCCCATTTAAAAATCACTAATTGCACCATGCTTATGTTTTCCTAGTTTACCAGCAGACTTGGAGAGAAAAGCTAATAATTGGGACTGGAGATGGCGCTCAGGGATGAAGTACTTGCTGAGAATGTTCAAGGCCTTAGTTCAATCACCAGTGTTGCATAAGAAATAATTATAACTGAAATTTTGAAAAATATTATAGATCACATAAGTCTGCTTTACATTTTTAAATAATTGCTAACATTTGCTTAATTTTTTGTATTAATTCAATACACTTCTATTAATCACTTACCATGTCTCATGTTCAATCAGTATTCATTAAGATTCCAATATTCCAGTTCTGCACACAGAGCTTCAGATGTCTAGCTACCCTGTGATAACTCTGCAAAATCCTCACAGGGCAGATATCATACTCATCTCACAAGGAGGAAGTGGAGAGCTTAAATAACTTGCCCATATTCAGTGTCATGGGACAGTGAGGAGATCCCAAGCCTCTCTCACTCGAAAGCCTGCCTGCGAACTTCTCTTTGCCTTTCTGGACCTTTTCCTCTCCTAGGTGAATGTAATGATGAAAGGTCATATGTTCATAAAAGCAGTGGGTGACCTTAATGTTGATACATTTAGTGGAGAAGAAAAGCCTGCCCGGCTGCACAACACCCAAGGATGCATCAAATAAATTAGGATGCTAGCTGTTTACGGCCTCCTGGCATAAAACTCTGAAGGGAAGGGCAGGTACCGGTACCTCCTGTTACATGGTTCCTGGGTGTCCTACAAACACTGTGTTCTATGTGTGAAGAGGATAATGTATAATGATGGGCAGTTTGCAGTCATGATGTGAACTATTAATTACTCCTGTGGAAAACTGGCAAGCTACCTTTGAAGAAACCCTACTGGTGGGCACAGGTAAAGGCAAAGACTTACTTGGTTGAATTTATTCTAAATGTAATCTGGAAACATCACCAAATATGAATTTGGGATTGGAATATATGACCCGAAGAGAGAGAAAAGTAGAACTGCCAGACTTACAGTCAGAGACTCTTCTATAAATGGGTCTTTAAGACCCAGGAAAAATTACAGCCATTTAAAATTAAAAGTGGCTCAGTAAAGTTTGAGGGCTTTGTTTGCGGAGAAGCACACAATTATAGAAAAATTATAGCAATTTAGTCCAAAGGTCACAATTTTCAAGATAGGTAAACTAAAAAAAGCAAAAAATGGACCTAGAAATCACACACCTCTGTTATCAAATAGTTCCCCAAACTGGCCAATCACTGGGAACTTTAACAGATATCCAGGATCATCACTAGAGACTGTGTCAGCAGCAAGTCATTATGTGCATTAGCAGAACCTTCTAGTTTTCCTCCCCTAAAATGTTTCCACCCAGATTTCCTTTTCTCCCCCAACCTCACTAGTGTGCCACTCCTGCTTAAACTTCCCGAGTACTTACAGTCAGTCTGAAGTTCTTGGATAAAATGCACTCAAAATTCACTCCAACCTACTTTACCTATCACTTCTCCTTGATGGGTGTGTACAGCAACCTTTCTTAAAACCGGGACACTTTTTTCTCTGCCTTACTGTTTTCACAAAGAAGTATTATTGTCTCTGTCACAGTCATCGTGAGGCTACTCACCCTTTAATTCCCAATTCAAATGGCATCTTTTCTTTAAAAGAACTCTACCTCCCTGGCATTGGCTACTATCTCTTACGTATGTCTATAATATTGCTCAATCACAATAATCTTTATCACATTGTACTTCTATTTCACATTAGCCTTGTTTGCCTGGGCCACGTGCCTTGGGTACAGTTCATTTAGTTTGGTACTCCTAATTCTTAAACCAAATGTCTCATAGAAAATATTTTTAAATATTTGCTGAGCAAGTTAATTTGATAAATAAATAATATGGCTCACATAGAAACAAATGAACAGTAACAACAAAAAAGAAACAAAGGGAAGCAGAGGTGGTTGGGGATTTAGCTCAGTGGTAGAGCGCTTGCCTAGCAAGTGCAAGGCCCTGGGTTCGGTCCCCAGCTCCGAAAAAGAGAAAAAAGAAAAAAAAAAAAAAAAAAGGGAAGCAGAGGAGGCAATGTCACC
This sequence comes from Rattus rattus, assembly GCF_011064425.1. Lineage (NCBI taxonomy): Eukaryota > Metazoa > Chordata > Mammalia > Rodentia > Muridae > Rattus > Rattus rattus. The sequence goes on along the minus strand of NC_046160.1, from coordinate 25,279,685 downwards.
TTGACTTATCAGACTGGAGAGGGGTCTTAGAGGGGGGAAAGCATTTGCCATGTAAGCCAGAAGACATGTATGCTCAATTCCCAGAATGCATCATGGAAGACAATCAACTCTCAAAACACTGTCATCTGACATCGATAAGTGTGCCGTGCACCCACACCCACACACGTGCAAACATCATAAAACACATGTGCATACATGCATACACACTAGGAGCAGAGACTGAAAGGCCATCCAGAGACTGCCTCCCATAGGAATGCATCCCATATACAGTCACCAAACCCAGACAATATTGCGGATGACAAGAAGTGCTTGCTGACAGGAGCCTGATATATCTGCTGAGAGGGTCTGCCAGAGCCTTACAAATATATAAATACAGAGGCAGATGCTCACAGCCAACTACTGAACTGAGAACAGGGCCCTCAATGGAGGAGTTAGAGAAAGGACTGAAATAGCTGAAGGGGTTTGCAACCCCATAAGAACACAGTATTAAACCAACCAGATGCCCCCTGCAACGCTCCCCCACCCTCCTCGAGCTCCCAGGGACTAAGCCACCATCCCAAGAGAACATGGGGATGGGCCTGTGGCTCCATCCACATATGTAGCAGAGGATGGCCTTGTTGGGCATCAGTGGGAGGAGAAGCCCTTGGTCCTGTCAAGGCTTGATGCCCCAGTGTAGGGGAATGTCAGGGCAGGAGGTGGGAGAGAGTGGGTGGGTAGGTGAGGGAGCACCCTCAGAGAAGCAGGGGGAGATAGTGGGTTTCTGGAGGGGAAACTGGGAAATGGGATAACATTTAAAATGTAAATAGAAAATGTAATTAAAAATAAATCTGTAATAATGTTGTTTTTTTAAATAAAAAAATAAAATAGAATTTTTGAAGATTGAGTCTATAGAGATCCGTTAGGTAAGGAGAACAGGCAAAGGTAAAGAGTACCAAGGAGGAGTACCATTGTCAAATGATACACAAATAAAGGCTTTGAATGAAATCCTCCAGCATCAGAAATAGGGATATCAACCATATTGTCCCCTGCAGCATGGGTCTTCTATAACTTGTTGGGGATTCTCTTCTTTTAGGTATACTTTTAGAGATAAAAGTTTATTTATCTCTTCCTCAACTACAAGGCTTTCTAAGTTTTGAGTACAGAAGAAAGCTTGGATTTTTCAGCTTTACTTTGGATCATATCAGCTAAATAGTTTAAATAAATTTGACTAAAGGCCTGGTGAGGACAACAGTCCAGTGCCTGAAGGATTATACTTCATTATCATTTAGCTTGTGCACATGTTTGTATGTGGACATGGGTGCATACACAGTGCAGACAAGTGGAGTCAGTTCTTTCTTCCACGATGTGGGTCCAGGGGAACAAACTCGGGCTGTCAGGATTGGAAGTACATTCCTTACCCACTAAGCCAACTTGCCTGTCCAGGTGGTTTCAGTTTTTGAGGCAAGGTTTTGATATGTAACTCAGGTAGGACTAGAACTCATGACTCTTTAGAGCAGTGGTTCTCAGCCTTCCTAATGCTGCGGCCCTTTAATACAGCTCTTTATGTGTGGTGACCCCATACTTCACAACTCTAATTTTGCTGTTGTTATGAATCATATATAAATATTTTTGGAGACAGAGGTTTGCCAAAAGGGTTGCAACACAGAGGTTGAGAACCACTGCTTTAAACTTAGCCTCTAAGTGAGTAAGATACCACCTGGAGCAGTGACTTTAGCCAAGATAGAAGCTCTAGGAAAAACAGATGTGGAGCTGGGAGACAACTTAAAACAACAACAAACTTCAATTGTGAGCACAGCTCACTTGACATCTTTAAAAGACATATTGGTGAGAGTGATCAGGAAACAGAAGGCACAGAATGGTTCCTGCGAGTACACTGGTGGTCACGCTCTCACTAGCTCTGGCTCCGGAGGGCCATTGGAAATAGCGCTAATTTATCTCAGTAGCTCCTCACTGCCTCCATCTACATTCTGACCTGCTGTCTGAGAGCCATTCCAACAAGGCACCCTGTCAGGCTGCCCCGCCCTCACTCACAGCTCTCTTTGCTGGTTTCCACCACGCTAGACATACACATCCCAATTCCATGACAGTCTGGTGATCTGGCCACCATACACTCTCTTGAACTCAAGTCGCCACATGAAAGAACACATTACACAATATCCTCCGATCCAATTGCTAAGATATAACTTGCCCATCTAGACAACACTAAAATCCTGTACACAGCCATCCCTTCAGTCTTGGCAGGACCAAGGGCTTCCCCTTCCACTGGTGCCCTTACTAGGCTGTTCATTGCTACCTATGCAGTTGAAGCCCAGGGTCAGTCCGTGTATAGTCTTTGGGTAGTGGCTTAGTCCCTGGGAACTCTGGTTGGTTGGCATTGTTGTTCATATGGGGTCTCAAGCCCATTCAGCTCTTTCAGTCCTTTTTCTGAATCCTTCAACGGGGGGGTCCCATTCTCAGTTCAGTGGTTTGCTGCTGGCATTCGCCTATGTATTTGCCATATTCGGATTGTTGGGAGGAGGGAGGTAATGGGGGGAGGATGGGGAGGGGAACACCCATATAGAAGGGGAGGGGGGAGTTAGGGGGATGTTGGCCTGGAAACTGGGAAAGGGAATAACAATTGAAATGTAAATAAGAAATACCCAATTTAATAAATATGGAAGAAAAAAAAAGAATAGTCATAACAACCTGTAATATGTGCAGAGAGGAATCTTAACATCCACCACCACATTCTCTCAGCTGCCTCCCACCTCGCTCCGGCCTCTTCTGCCTCTCTAAAACTTTTCTCCCATCCATCCTTCTTGTCCAATGACAGGCCTTATTCTATTCTGTACCTGCCTTCACCTGCATAATGGCATCAACCTACAGAAGGAGCTCTGTTTGAGACTCTGTGGAGACTGGGTATACTTGCAATCCCGTCAGGAAAAGAATGTATCAGAAACAAAAGAATACAAGCATGTTCGCACATGCCTTTAATTCCAGCACTCAGAAGGCAGAGATGGATCACTGTGAATTAGGGGCCAGCCGGTCTATATAGTAGACCCATAGTGAGTTTCAAAAGCAAAGAGAAAAAGAGTACCAAGGAGGAACACCACTGTCAAATGATACACAAATAAAGGCTAGGTTATTAGTCAAGTTCAGGTGTGATGCAAGCACAGCTCAAGAACCAAGCTGATGTGTATTATGCAGAAAGGGGAAGTAACGTTTGTGACTCAAGAAACTGTGGTTGCTCGGAGCAGTGACGCATGCCTTTTAATCCCACCATTCATGAGGCAGAGGCAGGAGGACCTCTGTGGGTTTGAGGACAAAAGAGATCCTATTTAAAAAACAAAACATCAATCAAAAGAAATATGTTGCTAAAGGAAAACGAGCTGGTGGGAGAAGAGGCATGAGTCTTGAAGAAAGGGAAGGAAGATTACTGTATTTACATTTAGACAGGGAAACAAAACTACTTTTCTAGAAAAAAAAAATCTCCGAAGGGAGTGAAAAGAGACATTATCTATGAGAGTGGAATTAGATAGCTCCTGGGCATAAAGTCACACCATGGGACAGACGTTTTTTGGCTCATACAGTTCAGATATGGCAACAGAGATAAATACAGATATTCACAAGACTGGAAATTCACAGGCAGGAAAACAGGATCAGAGAAAAAACAGACTTCTGCCACTCTTTTATTCTCTCCCTCTCTTCAAAGAGGAGGGTTGAAGACTAATTTCTTGCCCTCTCTGGAGCCTAAGTGCAAACTTCTTCTCTGAGAGAGAGAAAGGAGGTCACATACAAATAAGTTTCAAGAATCAGGCAAACATGAATACATTCAAACCAGCCTTGGCCCTACAGTGTCAGGCATTTGTTAAGTGAAGGGACATGGGGAAGATAACATAAAGGAAGGTGAGCAATACAGACGATGCCTGCAGTCTGGGAAATCAATGATGACTTAATTCACCCCTGACAGTAACACGGAAACCAAAGCCCCAGTGAGACAAATGTAAACACTGTTTTTAAATAAGCTTAAAAACCATACATCTCCTCACACAGAGATTTAAAATGAAAGCCTATTATCAAGATAACAACCATTAATAAGTTTGACCATATTTTTCCAGATATTTTCTTTATATAGTAGGAAACTAGTTTTACCAAAAAATAAATTTTTTTAAATTTTTTTTTAGATAAAAACAAAAAAACAAGGGGTTGGGGATTTAGCTCAGTGGCCCTGGGTTCGGTCCCCAGCTCCAAAAAAAAAGAAAGAAAAAAGAAAAAAGAAAAAACAAGCAAGCAGGCAAGCTGGGCATAGTGGCCCACAACTAATATCCTAGCTAGAATTTAAAGACAGTCTGGAATACAGAGTGAGTTCAAGACTAGCTTGTGTGTGTAACTTGACCATGTCTCAAACCCTTGCGGGGGGCGAGGGGGACTTAAAGGATCACACTTCACTGCTTTGCACCCTGTTTTTTCATGCTACCAACTTTTTACCACCACAATGAACACTTTTTTCACTTTTATTTTCAATTATGTGTATGTGTCTGTACCTATATGTGCACATGATGTAGATGCCCTTGGAGATCAGAGGCATTGATCCCCCTAAAGCCAGAGTGAGAAGTGATTGTGAGCTGCCTGACATGGGTGCTAGAAGCAAAACAAACACCTCTGGAAGAGCAGTGTGCACTTAAATGCTGAACTTACCTCTCCAACAATAAGCATTCTTAATGCACGTACTAAATAAAAATGTGTACACTTATGTGTTTTTCCAAAGATACATGGGAAGTGGTTTAGAGTGTATGGACATTGCAATTTTAATACGTATCACCAATACCTTATTGGACTTCATCTATAGCTTCTCACTGTAGCCTAATGGTGTAATTCCAGTAAGATGGGGCTTAAATACAAACCCCTAATGCTGGTTTAACGCAGAAAGACATTTGGAATCTCAAACTCGTGTCTCTTAATTAAACTTTCTCACCTAACAAATGTAATGACAAAAGCATGCCGCATCGGGCTGAGGAGAAGACTCAGTGGGTGAAATGCTTGCTGCACAAGCATGAGGGCCTGTGTTTAAACATCCAGCACCCACGCACTTGCCAGGCATGGCAGTGTAGCCTGTAACTCCCCGCAGTGCTGGGGCAGGGCCAGAGAGAAGGAAATGCATCCCAGGTGTCTGAAACCACAGTCTCCAGGTTCAATGGGAGAGCCTGTCTCAAAACTAAGGTGGACACAGAAGATACTATTCTGTGCTCCTAATCTAAAACATGAAAATGTATTAAGCAGACAATGGGATAACCTGAAGACCTTTGTCACAGTTTATTTTACTGTGGTTGTGATAAAATACTGACAAAGGCACCTTAAGAAAAAGTTTGCTCTGGTTTATGATATTCCTCCTGAGAGCTAAGATTATAGGTCTGCTCCCCTGTGCCCTAAACTGTGCATCTTTCATATGTTCATCTTGTATTAGCTTATAGAAAAAGGTTTAAATATCTTTTCATTTTACTATTCTTTTCTTAAAAGAAACATCAGAAACTGGTGTTAATATTTTAATTCATCTCAACAACGATAACTTCAGTATATAATCAGTATAAAATGTGCAAGACCTTTTATATTTTTGATCTTCTTCACATTCCAGTACACATTATTCTTTAATTATATTAGTCCAAGGGTAGTGGGAACACAGCCAACTCAGGTAATGCCAATGATGCAGTGTCTATCCACATGTGGGCATGCATGGTAGGAATTTTTCAGTGCTGGCAAACATTGTACAGATGAGATTCTTTTAAGAAATTAGTCTTCAGTAAGACCTAAATAATTTTAGTTTATGAACTCTGAGTTTCAATAATCCTTGGTAAACTAGATCCTTAATAAGTAGTAATACACAAATATCAAAGATATTTGGGAGGGGGTGGAAGAAGAGTAGCCCTGAGAACAATCAAGATGAATTGCATATTTGGTTGATTATCCATCAGGAAAAGGCTCATGACTTGGTATCTTGGACCATAATGGAGACCAATATATAACCCAATAATTTTCACTATGATTCAGTGGCTCACCAGCAGTACAAAATATACTCTGCTAAAGTAGAACCTTCCTTCATACAACACTTGTGGGAGTTCATTTCCATTGCTTCAGAAAACAATGTGGAAGCTCCTTAAAAGGTTAAACATAGGCTGTCATACAAATCAGCCTTCAACTCTGAGGATGAGCTTAAAAGAAATGAAACAAACACAAAAACTTGTACATAACTTCTTATAGTACCTCTATTCACAGTAGCCAAGAAGGTACAAACACCCTAAATGTCAATCAAAAAATGGATAAGCAAATGTAGTCTACACATGTAATAAAAGACTATTTGGGCATTAAAGGGAACAAAATGAGATCCTTTTCTTTATTTCTGTCCCAGCAAGTTACATAAGTTGTCAGCTTGACAGAGTCTAGATCATCTGAGACACCAGCCACTGAGCATGGCTATGGAGGATTATCTTGCTAATTAAGGCTTATGGAAAATATAAGGGAACTCAATAACCACAGGTGGAGGAGAAAACCCGGGCCAGGGTTTTAAATAATTTAATACTACATGCGGTAGCAAAAACTCACTTCTGGAAACAGGGAAGGAACACAGGCAATAGAAAAGCAGAAGAGGGAACTAAGTGGGGGAAGAAAGGGAATCAGCTAGAGGGAGGGAGGAGGGTATAGAAGAGGACAGTGGGGGGAAACAAAGACAAGCTATATGATGACGTGCATGAAGATCTCATGATGAAACACATTACTTTGTACTTAACTAAAAATTAATTTGGGGAATATGATGAAGGTGCCAAACCCTATACTACACGTTTTTACATGTTACCATGGTTACCTTGTTATCACCATTTCAAGATACTTGGAGTCTCAGGCTCACATATACTCACCAACCTTGAAACTAATCTAAGATAAATAAACTTTTAGGGCTTGTTTTGATTTTTTTAATTACATTTTAAAGGAGAGTTCCCTAAACAGTTTCATAAGTCGCTTGTAAATGTTAAAAACAAAAATTTAAATTAAATTATAATTATTTCATAAAAGAGAATATGCAATTGCTCCAGTCTGCTCCCTCATTCTAAGCAGTTCAGAGCAGCAGACCCTCACTAAACTTATCCAAAGATAAGACTGACTATGACTGTGATATTAACTATATATTACCTCTTTGTCTTCATAGCCCTAAGCATAAATAATATATAAAATATCTACCTTTTAGCCAGGGAGGGAGAGGCAAATGGATCTCTGTGAGTTCAAGACCAGCCTGGTATACAGAGTTCGAGGATAGCCAAGGTTACACGCAGAGAAACAATGTCTTGGGGTGGGGATGGGATACAAGTTTTTCTATTTAGCCTTGACTGTCTGCCTGTCCAGGAATTTGCTGTGTAGATCAGGCTGGCCCTGAACCTATAAAGATCTGCCTGCCTCTGCTTCCTGAGTATGAGATTAAAGGTATGTACCACCATTCCCAGCAAATCTCTACTTTTTAAAGAAAAGAAAATGCAGGCTTAATGAGACTGTTACAAAGCTAACAGCCTAAATCTTAAACAACAAAATCTGTGTTCTCATTTTCAACTGCTGAGCAGACATACAAGCACATACATACAGGCATGCACACATGCCCATGGAGTGAACTCTAAAAATGAGTGTCACTGGGAGATGGACTTGGAATATATTTTTATCTTACTAAGTTTCAGCAATTGGCTAATTTCATAAAGAAAAGAATATTGGTCAGGTGCTGTGTGTGGTGCAGGCCTGTAATCCAAGCATTTAAGAGGCAGGAGCAGGAGGATCCTGGAAAAATCAAGGTTAGCCTGGTCTATACCACAAGGCCTGTCTCAAAAAACCAAAAATGAAAATCAAAATCAAAAAAAAAAAAAAATTAAGTTACCTACTAAGAAGCAAAGTCAAATTTAAGAAGTTTAAAAACTTGGAAAAGTATTTCTATCAAGTGATATAAGCTACATTGTTACTACAGATAATAGTACTTACCCTCTTTCAAGGCCAGCCATTGGTATAGCTCAAATTTAAACTAGTAAGTTAAGAGTAGAATGATGTCTCTTACCCCAGATAGCAAAACAGAAATCAGAAGCTTCATCAAGGCTGGTGAAAAAGAGCTGAGGTCTGTGCAAAAGCCCTGACCTAGGACACTGACTGGAGCACAGGGATTTTCTCTGGGGCTTTTGACAAAGGCTGCTAGTTCACCAGACTCCCTTCAGAGTCTTAGCAAGGTAATGTCAGGACTCTCCAGGTTCTTCACTGTGTTAGTAAAGGTCTAAGTCAGAAGGCCTGCTCTGTAAGACTCAATACAGAAAAGCACACGGGGCCAGTTGCCTGGAGCAGTGTGTGCCTGTGATCCCAACTACTAGGAAGGGGTCAAGAGGGGTGGGACTTGGGGAACTCACTTGTGCCCAGGAGTTTGAAAACCTAAGCAACACAATAAGACCCTTTCTAAAAGCAAACAGAATAAAATAAAAATGAACAACAAAAATTACCACAAAAAAGACGAGAAAAACCTACAACCACACCCACAAACACATATTGGGGCAAACAGGGCCTTACTTGTTAAGCTCTCCCAAAAACAAGGTTTGTAATACCCAAGATCATTCTCAACAACTCACTGCACACATAATGGGAAATCACCACTTGTGTTTTCGCTCAGGTTTAGTCTCCGGTGTTCTGCTGTTTTCCCCACTAGCTTTCAGACAAGTTTAATGTTACTTTCTCAGTCCAGGTTTCTATTTCCTATACTTGTAAGTTAATGTTTACAGCATTCCCTAAGAGGGAGTGCTGTTATTAGCTCTTTTGACATTGTCTTTTTTTTTTTTTTTTTTTTTTTTTTTGAGGCAGGCTCTCATGTAGCCTGCTAGCCTTGAACTTGCAGAGATCCACCTGCTTCCCAAGTGCTGGGCTCCTTTTGTGTTTGACTGGGCGTGGGGAGGCATATAAGTGTGTGTACATGTACGCACAGTACTTAGCTTTTATGCGGGTGCTGGGGATTCAAGCTCAGGTCCCAGGCTTATGCAGCCAGCTCGTTATCAACCAGGCCATCTCCCGGCCTTTCACCTCTTGACACCACCAGAGTCACCATCCGCACCTCTAGTTCAAGTCAGTGTTTTTGCCCAGTCATTAAATGTATAAGAAAAGGGAATGAAACCGAAAAATGTACCAAAACTTAGAATTCCATGTAAGTGCTGTGGAGTGAAAAGCAGATGCATACCTCACTCTGCCTTGAGAAACTAGAATGTTATTAGATGAGTAATCTCAGAGGAAATGACTTCTAAATTGAGTAACGAGTACTAAACAATAGGTTTCAGACAGCAGGTCACTGGGTACAGGGTAAATTTTAGAACTGAGAACAGAAATAGACAAAGGCACAGAGGAAAAATCTAGACTTTAAAAGATGATGTCAAGGCACAAGCCTTTAAGCCCAGCACTTGGGAGGCAGGCGGATCTCTGCAAGTTCAAGGCTAGCAGGCTACACATGAGATTCTGCCTCAAAGGAAAAAAAAAAGACTATGTCCAAGGAGCTAATAACAGCACTCCCTCCTAGGGAATGGTACAAAAAGTAAATGAGTTATTAAATGAAGAACATTTAGTATATACAACATATATATACACACACACATACACACACACACACACACACACACACTTGAGAAGAGCTACAGAAATATTAATTACCATTACAATTTTTCTTAAATCCATAAACAAAGCTAAAAAGCAAACTTAGAAAAATATAGGAAGCTATACTATTCTTAACATACAGAGAGTTCTTAGGAACAAGCGAGAGGCTGGCGGTGTGGTTCAGTGGTAGAATGGCATGCACGGAGCCTCCAGCTTGTCCCCTAACACCCATAAAGCAGCGGCAGTGCGTATGTCTGTCATCCCGGTGCTCAGGGGGTGGAGGCACGGATCAGAAGTCTCCGTTATCCTTGGCTACACAGTACATTTAAGGCTAGTCTGGGCTATATGGGACTCTGTCAAAAGAAATTAAGAAAAAAGGGAGAGGAAGGGAAGAGAGGACAGGAAAGGAAGGGGGGACAAAAGAACAAAAAACAAAAACAAAACAACAACAAAGCAAAACAAAGTGAACAAGCCAGTGAGATAGGAAAGAAACAGAAATGAACATCTTCCAAGAAAAATGGAAAAAGAATGATCTGATAATAACACTTAGTAGTATCAGATCAGTAGAGGTAGAAAAAGTAGTTTTAATAAGTTAGCATATGTTTAAAAGGCAGGATGTCAGGAAATAAGACAGGTTTCATTCCCACATTGATGCTAATGAATTTCCCTGTGAGGTAATCTGATACTATGTTTACATGGGCATTAAGAAGTGTCCATATGCTCCTCTCCTCCTCTCTCTGTGCCTGATCCCTTTTCTTTCTTTCTTTCTTTCTCTCTCCCTCGCTTAAGCCGCCCCCCTCCTCAGGCAACTTCCCTGGCCTTGGTCCTTCGGGCCAGTGAACTGGCCCACCAGAGAGAAGCTTCCCAATAAACCTGCCTTTAACATAATCTAAAATAAAAGTGTTCAAACCTTTTGATCCAATGTCTACTACTTGAAATTTATCCTGGGAAATGCTTATCATTGTGAATACAGCTACAGGGATGAGAGCTACAACATGATATTAAAGAAAGATTATAGACTATATACCTTCCACAGAAGCGACAGAAGATAGGGATTATAAGCAGATGATCAAATCCACACCCTAGGTCTCTCTCACTTACTGACTGTGTGTTATTATACTGCTCAAGTCCCTCAACTATGATAGACAGGCTAAAGACTACATGAATGTATGTGAAGTGTCCCCAATAACTAAGTTACGACTACTGCTTTATAAAGGTTAGACATTATTACCAATATTCAGTAGTTGGAACATATTCACCAATAAAAGTGAACTGTGAAAAAGCACATGGTAAAAACAGAACCATGTTTTAATAAATATTAGTAAGCTAAGAAGAAAAATTACAGAATAGGAACTGAAGATGTAGTTCAATGGAAAAGCAATTGCCTAACATGCTCCAGGGAGCATAGCAGAAAGAGAAGACATTAAATTATAACAACAGAACAGGTGCATTATCTGTAAAGACAAGTTCTAGGAGGAGATCTACCAAAACATGAGCAGTGGATCTATCAAGAAAGGATCATGGTCTTTGTATTTCCCTACAGTGTACCAATTTCCTATACAGAACATTTATTATTCATCATAATAAAAATAGTACACATAAAAAGTCAATAAAATTTTAAACCAAACAATACTTTTAGGAAACAAACAGTACTTTTAGGAAAAATCAAATTAAGTGCCCATTCTAAACAATTTGGCAAATCTCTGCTTTAAGCATACACTATGTCAGGGGAAGTTTTTACTAATTTCATCAATAAGAAATATCAAGAGGTCTGCTAGGTACCAACCAAATATGTAATAATAATAATAACAATAACAATAATAACAAAACCATCTTAAATACGGTATCCTAAAATATGAATAACTTATTTACATTAGGGCTACTATGTATTTACTTGTAAATGTACACTATGGATTTGGGGGGCAGAGTTTCTTGATAATTTTAAAGATAGCAAATTTACTTCTCCCAATTACTCCACACACACACACACAACCCAGACACATATTTTCTGTCTTAATTTTCTCCATAGTACTTGGCAATTTCTAAATCCAAGATGTTTTATTGTCTGTATTCTCTTTTCCTGAATTTAAGTGCCACCATGGCACAACGGGGTTGTACACTTTATTCACTGGTTATATAATATATCAGACATTTCTCCCAAGAAATCATGCAATACTTATGAAATGAAATGAAAGAATGAAGTCTATCCTATGTGTTATGAGTAACTTTTGTCCTTAACTTTCAAAGACAGGAGACAGAGGCTGGGAGTAAAGAAAAGCAAGCTGATACAGAATGAGGAAAAGACAAAGATGAAGAAGAGTTACAGCAGTGAGAGAAGATCTGAGAGTGCTGCGAAGGTGAGCTGCAATATCAGGTCCTCACCATGCTACACAAACTAGAAAGCCCAGGGCCTGGGGAGTACCGTCAGAAAGACCCAAACCTAATCCGGAGGTTCTCTACCCCTCGGTCACCCACATTACTCAGTTCTCTGAACCCGTGCAACCCTGAAGGAATCAGTCAGTTGGAAGGAGAAAGTAAATCCTAAGTCAGAATCAGTGGGAGGAAGAGAGGAGAGCAAGGAAAACTCCAATACAGGTTGTCCCCGCAGCAAGACAAAAACAATTTATATGCATTTACTAATTTATTTATATGCAGTGGAAAACCTAAAATGAGAAAAATGTTCTCTTCTACCACTTGGGTTTTCAGATCTTAATAAAAATGGTTTAGAGAAGTAATACTACTTTGTATTCCTAAGTGACCCACACCATTCTTGGCAAATATGGTGTTAAACTGACAAAATCTACAACAACCCAGGAGGAAGTTTTGGACATACCTACGCAGGGTTATCTCGGTTGGGTTAACTGAAGTGGGAAGACCCACCCTGAATGTGGACCGCTATTTCAGGAACTGCACACAAGGTAAACAGCCAGGAGAGCACGGGATCCATCTCTGCTTCCTGACTGGAGATGTGCTGTGACTGACTACCTGTCTCATTCTCCTGCTGTAATGGACTATACCCTCAAACCGTGTGTCAAAACCTCCCTCAAGATGCTTCTTGTCAAATATTTTGTCACAGCAACAGGAAAAGTAACTAATGGAAAATTGTCACTAATCTTTGAAGTAATCACTTATAATCCCTAAGGATTATGTCATGAATACCAAAAGGCAATGCCACCAAATGTTACATAAATTATGAGATTCATTAACCTGTCCTACCCGGTTCTTATATTAAAGCAGCCATTTGACAAATGCACGAACATATTAGATGGGAGACTGAGAAAGGGGAACAGAGAACAGCAGAAAGAAAATGGCACAGGCTGCTCCTGTCCTAACGACCAATACAAAGCCTGTCGATTTAGATCTCTCACTAGTCTCTGTTCTTTCTCAACACCAGCCTCTTCCAAGTTAACTCCACTTCACGTGGCAAAGAATTTAACTGTCTGAATCTGAAGGCCCTGAACTGATGATCCACAGTACCAGAAACGAAGGAAACTAAGGAGGAAGACTCTTAGTTTGAACTGAAGGTCAGACCTTGTAATCCATTTTTAGCCTCTCATACGGCTCATTTTGATGCTGATTAAAAACTGAGCAGCAAAAGAAAAAGCTATTTTCTACAGTCATTAGAATAAATTACAAACCAGAGAGGGGGGGGGGGACAGACTAGTTAGCTTGAGATTTCTCGTTGAAGCAAGCTGGCTGGAATGAAAACAGGTAACATTTATTGGGCACTTATGCTAAGCACAGTCACTAAGCACTTTATATTATATACAACAATATGAAGTGGGTACAATTATTATCCCCCTTTTACACATGAAGAAGAAACAGAAATTAGGGAATTACAGACACTTGCTTGATACAGCTATTTGGAGCTGGATCTGAGGTAGGAGCTTTAACTAGAGAGCCTATACTTTTATCCAATGAAGTTGTAAATACGTATGCAATTTTTATTAGACTGGCCTTTCCTCAAATGAACATGAATCAACAACGAAAAGGGTCCATAAAACATAAAACATATAACAAATTAAATTCTGATAGTAGACCCCTGACTGTCTGCCACAAGCCTGTTGTATATCTGTACAGCAAATAGCAAAGTTATTCAGTGTCTTGATTATTGGCTGTGAAGCCGCTCTTTGAGTTTCTGAAAACACTGCAAATAAAGTACATTGCACTCTTAGAGTTCTGAAAATACATCATTTCTCGGTCTATTCACTGTCCTATTTCTGCTCAGTTTCCTCCCTTCCTCCCCCATTTCCTCTGTGCCTCATATCCTTTAAGCCCCGTTCAGTTCCTCTTTCTCAAGAATACCTACATGCACACTTTACCCCAGAGGATTTGTTCATGTGCAACCATTATACAGACTTAACAAAAAAGAGTCAAGTATAAATACAATTCAGATGTATGCTCAGCTTCAGGTCTATGCAACGGCAGAAAGAGCTTAGGCTGAACTGAAACAAGACACAATTAGTTAAATGCTAACATTTTACTTCTTTATCTGATGGGAGGACATGACTTACAAGGCCTCCATGTGCTTTAAAGAAGTATACAAAACACTGGGCATAGACTCTAATATTAGTAAGTGCTCTATAAATACCACCATGGAAGATATGCTGTAATACTAAAGGAAGTTTAGTGGACGATGCACAATACATACTTTTTATCAGAAAAATGGAACTCTGTGAAACTCCATATTGAAGTAGAATCAAAACTAAATTATCTTGTGACTGAATGCCTCTGGTGGCAGACAGCTTGCTGAGAATATGTAAAATGGTCGGTTTACTCCTTAATATACACATACACACACATACATACACATACACACACACACACACACACACGCATGCATGCACACGCACATACACACGCACATACACACCCTCTAAAAATTCTAAGATTATATAAGAAAATGTCCACCTTGTAATAAGAGATACAATAACTATAGGATAAAATGACGACCAAGATAAAGAAAATCTTGAAAACTTCTCTAAGTTTGGGCAAAGGGTGTGTGCTACTCTATTTTTGTAAAAACCCATTTTTAAAGTACAAATCCAATCCCCTGAATGTACATAACATATCTCTTCACACTCAGGAGAAATCTGGATTTGAGCCTTCAGATGTGTTGAATAAGGGCTTTTTTTTTTACTCAATAATTCAACACCGGACCAGTTTTCACTATTTCACCTTTCATCGTAGAGATGAATAAAGACAACGCGTTAAATAGTTATCAACATTACATCGAACAGCAGCAATACTCGTTTTTTCTTCATTCTTTAAAAAAAAAAAAACCTTCCATTTTGCTTGCTTAATTACAAGGCAGTCATAGGAATAATCACCAACCTAGAGGCAAGCACATAACTTTGAATTTTGCAGGCCTCCCATCAATTTATATAAAGGTAGTAGGCGAAGTTTCTAGATTGCTTTTAGGTTTTAGCACTGACAGACAATATAGCAAACCTTAAAGGGAAGTTAGCAATTTCTCAGAGGCTTAAGCAGCTAGCGTGGCCTCCAGTCTGTACTACCTAAATTAAGCTAACAACACAAAATTCCAAGCTACACCTTGCCTCCGTGAACCAGACCAAAAAAAAAAAAAAAAAAAAAAAAAAAAGCATGTAGTAAAGGAGTAATTTCTGTGTTAACTTGAAGTCCTATTATAAAGTGGTGGCTGGCTCTATTCAAAATGTTTCTATTCAGTATGAATCCAAGTTTCAAATGAGCGTATTTGTCATGGGCAATCACTGAATAATACAGCGCGTGATCAATACATGCAAACAGTGTCTTTCTGCAGAATGAAACTTGCAGCCTCAGTTTACCCATTCACTATGCACTTGCAGGCGCCTCTTCTCCCTTAAAAAAGCAATGAACTTTACTCTAGCTACAGAGATTCTTTCTCGCCGTGCTGCTTCCTATATACCCTGGAAGTGCATAATGCAGAAGTCGGCGCTTAACATTTCTCAACTTTAGCTGTAATAACGCGAGCAGTGGACGCCAAGCATCCGCCCACTGTCCTCTCGTGACTCTACTTTGACGCACCGGGATGCGGTTCACCTGACACTCTGCAGCAACCCTGGCCAAGAAGGGTAAAAAGGAAAAGAAAAATCAACTGAGCCAGAATAAAATGGGTCCCCAAGGCAACGCGCACCCAGCCCAGATGCCCCTAAGGAAAGCCGGGGACCCGGTTGCCACCAGCGATAGGGGAAGGCTGTCACCTGCCAAGCGAGGCCGCAGCGAGGGGCCCCGGCTTCCCGGCCTCTGAGAGGAGCGGCCCCCCGGCCCCGCGGCGGAGGCAGGAACCTGGGGCCGGAGGTTTCCGCCCCGCGCGGCCGTGCTCGGCCAGGGCCTAGGGCGGGGGCCACACGCGCTTCCGAGGACCGTACCCGGCGGTGTGCGGCGCGCAGCCCCCTCCGCCCGGCCCATGGAACCCCAGGGGCGGCGGCGGCCGCACCTGCCCCGCGCCCCGCAGCCGCGCTGACGGGCGGCTTCACCTACCTGGCGCCTCGCGCACGTCACGGCGCGACCCCGCGCGCTCCTCAGCACCGGCGCGCGGGCGCGGCCAGGCTCCTGGAAGACCCTGCTGGGCCGTGGCCGCCTCTGCCGGGTCAGTCGTCAGGCGGGCCGCAGCGAACCTGTTGCGCAGCCTGTCACGGCCGCTGGGCTCTCCGCCGGCGCCGCCTCAGCCCCACAACAACATGGCGGCCGCTGCCTCCGCAGGAAGCCGGGGGGCGGGGAGGCGAGCGACGGGCGGGCAGTGACGGCCCGCCCGCCTAGCCGCGGGGCACCGACTCCTCACCGTGGGGAGCGTGACACTCCGTGGTGCCCCTCCTCACCCCCGGAACCGTGGAGGGCGTGGGCCAAAGTGCTTCTCCTCCCGCGAGGTTCCGAAGCTCCGCAGCTGACAGCCCTTCCAGGAGCTGCCAAGACCCACCTGGCTCCTCCTCTTCGAGGTGACTTGCGGAGACTGGGTGGGACATTTCCTGCCACACTGGACCCTAAGGTTTTGGAAAAGGCCAAGAGATATCCAGGACATCCCTGTTGGATCACACATGGAGCTTGCTCTCTCTCATGCTGGGACGTTCTTACTCACTGACGGTCTCTTCGTTAATATATGAGCAAGCATTTCCTGAGAATGGGGAATGAATGGTTAGAGGTGCAGAGGAATTGCCTCCACCTTTGCTGCAGACCCTTTTCAAGGACTCCCCTTAAAGGATTTACCACACCCAAGAGTCAGCTATCCATTACACCATCACACTCGCGCGTGGGCACACACACACACACACACACACACACACACACACACACACACACACACATACAGCCTCAGAAAGAACATCCCCTGTTCACACAGAAGAGCGAGCCCATCACAGGACGATGCCCCAGTCTTTTCTACTTGCAGAAGCTAGACATTCTTATCCATCTAATAGAAGAAACTCATACTCGGAACTTCTATTTTGTGGTCTCCTCACTCGAGTCACCACTTTATCTAGAGATAGCTGTTTGACAGAGGCAACAACACCCCATCGACACAAAAGGCTTCCTTTAGATTGGGTGAGGAAATGAGGGTTCCTAATGAGCAAGATGGGAGTCTAAAGATTCAAGATTTCCGTGGAAAGGGCTGTATTGAGATGCAAAAACTCATTACCTAAACTGGTGCATGTCTGTAATCCCTACACTCAAGAGAAAGAGTCACATCAGTCTGACTGATGAGAAGGACTGTGAATTTGAGGTCAATCTAGGCTATATAAATTGTTTCAAATATCCCATAAATAAGTGGATGTTTTTCAGACATTAGTATCCCTATGGTTTCTGTTGAAATGTGAGAGATCTGTGCAGATCAGATGACCCCAGGCTTCATTTCTTACCTGTTGGGGCAGATGAAGATAGCAATTCTGACTTGAAAGGGATGGCTGAAATGCTCAGGCCCAAATGGACAACCAACTCTTAGGAAGAATTTAGCAAACATTGATGGTGATAAACAGGCTTTTCTTGCTCTCTGTGTTTCTTAACTCTTCGATTAGGACTTGACCAAGACCTGACAGACAGGTCCTGAGCTTTGGTGACACAGAGACACCTGGCTCCTTGGTATCAGTCGAGGAGGTCCCTGACTTCCTGGAGACCAGTTAATACTTCTCTGCCTACCAACAAGCTACTCAAGTTAAGAGAAGCAACTCTTAAGCACCTGTCAGCATTTCATCCCAGTGGTCCCTTCCCATGCCCATCTCCAAGGGTCTGAGCATGATGAGAATCCTTCTCACAGTCCCACAGGGAGTTGGTCTGTTAAGAAACTGAGTTTGATTCCTCATGGGCAGATAGTTAATCTCCATTTCCCTCCCATCACTGGTGAGTGCTGCTTGCATTTTGATATTCCGGACCTGGTAACATTCACCTTGTCTTATTTCTAGAATAAGAAATGAAAAACTTGCCAGATCCTTGGGAGGAGGAGGATGGGGGTGGAGTGCATTTTAAGGCCTCCCTTGAAGAAACTGCAAAGCTATCAGAAATTGGAGGTATATATGTCTGCCTGCAGTATCCCAAACAGTAAACCAGCAACTCAGTTTTCCCCCTTTTTTGGTGTGGGGGGGGGGCAGTGACCTAGGGTCTGTCTGTGTAGCCTTGGCTGTCCTGGAACTCTCTTTGTAGATCAGGCTGGCCTCAAAGTCACAGGGATCTGCCTACCTTTGCCTCCCAAGTGCTGATAGTTAAGGTCTCTATTCATACCTTTAGACCAATCTATCTATCCTGTCACAATGTAAGAGTATGAGGACCTCCCGTAGCCTAGCTTCTTTTATATATACATATGTGATTCTGGAATAAATCTGGACGTTTACTATGTGGTGGATAGGGATAACTAATGAGGGAAGAAAAGAAAGGAAGGATTCTCAGATTCCTGGGCAGGCCTTGCTGACTGACAGTTCTGTTTAACAAGCTAAAGAATAGAATTTTAGAGGCAGGCAAACACAGAAGCAACCCAAGAAATGTTCTTGTTGCTTTTAGATCTTTTACTCATATGCAAAAAAAAGTCTTTTTCTTTTCAATACCCTTCTCTCTGTCTTCTTTAGCCAAATTCCAGGGCACTCAGTGTCTAGCAAGAACTTCAGCATCTGAAACAGTCACTCCGTCCTAGAACTCATCACACTCAGTCTGTAGGAATGCATGATTCAGGTAGGTGTTGCATCCACCCTCCCAGTTCATTCCTCCACTCATGGGCTGGTCTTGAAACTACCTGTGAATTCCCTAAGAATTTCCCAAATTCGACTGTCATCTGTTCACCTCTAGCATGGACTGGAGATGAAACAAGTCCTACCTAAGTCAGAGACGTTCTTGTCGATTCCCTAAAAGATTGGTAATTGGTGTAGAGTGAAAGGCTTAGGAAGCCGTGAAGTAGACAGTATACATCGTATTTTTCTCCTTCTGCCAAATCTAGGATAGGTTCTTAGGCCGTGAGGAACCCATTCACAAGCTTGTTTTCCTTCTTGCTCCTCCCAGCCATAGGTCCTATTTTCTCTCAATTTCCCGTTTCGTAGTCTCCAAAGATCCCATTCTTTGTCCAAAAACCTACGCAGCTTATCTTAAAAGAAGACTATCATGGTAAGAAGAGGCTAGAAGAGACAGAAGGAAAGTGTCCAGATTTCAATCATACCATGAGATAAATATCATATAGGACGCTTGCGTGAACCTAGAGCTTGTAGACTGCCTATGGAAGTGCTATGTATAACCTTAGGGTTTTTTTTTTTTTCTTTGTATAGAATGGAGTTTATTCAGAGCATGGGGAGGGGAGTTGAGAGGGTAGTAGAGACAGAGAAAGGCAGAAAGAGCAAGCAGAGAGAGAGAGAGAGAGAGAGAGAGAGAGAGAGAGAGAGAGAGAGAGAGAGAGAGAGCACAGAGCAGAGGAGTAGAAGCTGGCCATGAGCACCTGGAGAGAGGTGGAAGGAAGGGAATGAGGAGAGAGGGGGAAGACCCAAGAGGGCAGAGCAGAAGCAGGAAAGCAAGAGCAAGTATAACCTTAGTTTTAAACAAATAATTCATAAGAAAATTAAGAGGCTCTGGCCAACAGAAACCGTACTGATTTACCCGGGTATTTGTTACTTCTGATGGTCTTCATTCTTTCCCGAGTTTCCATTTATAAATTCCTTTAAATAACTTTATTTAGTGTTTAAAGCTGTAGTGCAGGTCTATTTGCCACAAAATTTTACATTTTATATGAAAATTTAGAAGTTACTTGCTCTCATATTCATATGTAAAATATGCGATCTGTGGGTGTGAGTTAAAACAAGTGAGGTAGCTCAGTGGATAGACACATCTGCTGCCACACCTGATGACTTGAGTTTGCTCTCTGTGTCCCAAGGATGGAAGGAGAAAATCAACACCCACAAGTTGTCCTCTGACTTCCACCTCTAACATGCACCGTGGCGTGTGCGTACCCGTACATGATAATAAGCAAATATAAAATTAGAAGCTACCACTGTCCTCCTTCCGACAGGTATCTTTAACTGTTTGGTATCCTCATTAGATGTGTCCCAACAGTGTAACAGTGCTTCCCTGCGGAGCACCAAAAGCCCTGCTCCACCCTCCCTATGCCCAGGGCGTCCGCGGAGATGAGTACTGGAAAGTGGACCTGTTTAAAGCTGTGCTCCTTTGACCTTTGGGAGGAGCTTGCTCATGTCTACTGTCAGCCAGGGCATCTGTTTTAGTGTATTATAAAAAAAAAAAAAAGGTGGGACCTTGGGATTCCTCACTCCTATATTCTCTCCCAAGAAATGGGTGAAAGGTGATGTTTTCCCTTTCTCTGTTCCTTTGTCCTTTCAAAACTTAGAAGGAACTACTGACAGTAGTGATTAAGGCTTGAAGATTTAAAGTCAATCTAGGAAACCACATTGAGGTTGACCTACTATAACACGGCTATACACATGATTAAAATTAGGTCAGGGTAGGGGTTCAAGGTCTAAGAAAAGGTCCATGAGACGTGTTTGTCCAGTCACCAGTTGAGTTGTTTGTTTTTTATAAAATTAAAAGTTATAAAGAACCTGACATGTTCCTAGTTCATAACCATAGTCAGCAGGGCAAACTGATCTTTGGTTCACTTCTCTACTAAACCTTACAAACCCTCTTTAGAGTATAGAGTAGAGACAGCGAGGTGGAGTGACTTGGAGAAAGCAGTGGGAAGGGGAATCTCCAGCTGTAGCATTGGCAGAGTATTGCCACTCTCAGGCCCCTGGAGTTGTATGTATATAACTTGAGACTCTGGCTTAGAGCCGGATGGGACTGGAAAGGCAGTGCCAGGCAAGCTGGGGAGGGAAGTCGGCCCAGACTTGGTTCAGTGCCAGCACTGCAGGGTGGAACCAAAGGCCTGCTTCCAAAGGCCTGGAAACCCTGAACAGGATGTGCTCGTTCATGACTGAAGCACCAGGGGCTTCCAGTTTGGCAGGTGTAGCTCAGAGAATGGGAATCCAGTGTGTATTCAAGAGTCAGACATGCTTCTTCCAGTCTGGTGTGTATCCCCAGCTGTCTACTTATGTCACTGTTACTGCCTGCAGACAAACTAGATACCAGTTGACTTCTTGTAATAACCTAACTAATAATACAGCCTTTTGTGCTGGGCAGGGCTTCTATTTTTAAAGATTTATTTATTTTATTTATATGAATACACTGCAGCTGTCTTTAGACACACCAGAAGAATGCATGGGATTCCCATTATAGATGGTTGTGAGCCACCATGTGGTTGCTGGGAATTGACCTCAGGACCTCTGGAAGAGCAGTCAGTGCTCTTAACCACTGAGCCATCTCTCCAGCCCCTAGACAGGGCTTTTATTTTATTTTATTTTACTTTTTTAGTTTTTCATTTTCATGGTGCTGAAAATGGAACCCAGGACCTTACGCTTACTAAGCATGTTATATCACAGAGCAGTACTCTCTGCTCCTGATTTTGAAAACTTTTACTTAATTCTTGCATCGAACTTGAGAATTGAATTTCCCATCATCTAACCTTGATTGGCTTGTAAAAAGGAAAGGTAAAAATCAGGATTCACCTTATATTTGAGAATTTTCTGAAGCCCAGTTTTGATTTTCTTTTGCTCCTTTATCTAAAAAAAAAAAAAAAATCAATAAGTAAACAAACCTTGCTGTTATGCATCCAGATAGCAGTAATGTTTTACTTTAAAGCAAAGCAGCAGAGTAAATCCTTGGCACTGCTAGACTCAGAGTGGCCAAACAAACTTTGTTTCTAATGTTAGCATAAGACAATGTCTTGAAATGATCTTAAGAAAGATAATCGCTGAACCTAGGGTACATGCCTACAATCCCAGCTATTTGGGACGCTGAGGCAGGTTCACAGGTTTAAGGTTTCTTTGGGCTACACAGTAGATTCAAGGCCAGCCTGAGTAAGGCAGCAAGACTGTGTCTGAGTTAGGGTTTCCATTACTGAGAAGAGACACCATGACCAAGGCAACTCTTATAAGGACAACATTTCATTGGGGCTGGCTTACAGGTTCAGAGGTTCAGTTCATTATCATCAAAGCAGGAACGTGGCAGCATCCAGGCAGGCATGGTGCTAGAAGAGCTGAGAGCTCTACTTCTTCATCTGAAGGCAAACAGGAGAAGACTGGCTTCCAGGAAGTTAGGAAAAGGGTCTCAAAGCCACCCAAAGTGACACACTTCCTTCAACAAGGCCACACCTACTTCAACAAGGCCACACCTCCTAATGGTGCCACTCCCTGGGCCAAGCAAATTCAAACCACCAGACTGCCTCAGAAGGAAATGGGGACAAAAGGGAAGAAGTGAGAGAGGAGGGAAGACAAGGAAAAGCAGGGGAAGAAGAGTTCAGGGGAGGAAAGGGAAGAAGGATGATACGTGTCTGGTTATTACTAGCTCTTTAATGATTGAGACAAGAAGTTCATAAGTTTGGGGCTAGCCTTGGCTACACTGCAAAACATTATCAGGAAGGAAGGAGAGGAAGTGAGGAGTGGTGGTGAGTAGACACGAAGTAGCCCCAGCACCAACACCAGGGGGATCCACAGGTAAATGTGAGGATACATTTTGATATATGTATATAAAAAGATAGGCCTTTATTGACTTCACTTACAAAAACAAAATCCAAGCAATGAAATTGCGTCCTGAAGTAGAATCAACAATGTAAAGCTGGTCAACATCCTCACCCTGCCTGGGGAGGAGGGGCTGGATCAGGGGATTTCTGCTCAGGAGACTGGTGGTGACTATGATGTGGTTCTTTGACTATGATGTGCATTTTGCCATTCTGATTTCTTCCTACTGTGTTTAGTGCATCCAACTGGTGGGTCGTTTTTAGTCCTTACAGTTTAGAACTGCCTGATTCGATGGAGGAAAACAAGAAAGAGCGGCAATGGGCTACTTGAAATTGATTCAGCCTCAAAAGCATCCCTCAATGGGTGAACATTTGTTCTTCTCATAAAGGGAAATCTTGAGTGTCAGAGAAATCCCATCATTTGAACAGCCCACTCATCCATGAGTACTGTATTCATAGTCCATTGTAGCTTTGTTTTAGCTTTTGTTAATTTTAGGGGAGCATTTGTTTATACTTCACACTTAGTTTCACTAAACTAAGGCACTTACTTCTGCTTCCCTCTATTTTTCTCTCTTAAAACACATAACTGGATTGTTTTTAGTCATAGTGTATTTTCTAAATTCTTACAAGGCTGTACATTGTCTTACAGTCTTTTGAATGGAGCTCTGTGATTCACTTAATGAGCGTCTTGTTCGTAGCTGATTCTAACTTTTTATTATAAATAATGAGCATTTCATTTCTAAATGTGCTCATATAGACTATGAACAGTTAGCTATACAATGTCCCCTGAAAGCACTTATTTTTAAAGGCTTGGACTTTAGTTTGTGGGGCTACTGCAAGGTGCAGGAACTTGTAAGAAGCAGAAGCTTGGCATGGTTGGCCCAACCACGTGACCCCAGTACTTTGGGAGGGAGTGCTGTGGAGACAAGAGAATCAGGAGTTCAAGGTTTTTCATGACCGCACAGTAAGGTTGAGGCTAGTCAGAACTATGATAGCTTGTCTCAAAAAACAACAGAAATAACTAAATAAAACAATTTGAAAAGAAGTGGAAAATGGTGGAAGAAAGTTAGGTCATTGGGGCCCACCCTCAGAGGGGGTATTGGAGTCTTATCTGGTCTTCCCTTTGCTTCCCTGTCACCACAAGGTGAGCAGATCTCCTTTGTCACATGGACGTCTGGTGCCATTAGGCCCAGTGACCATAAGCTGAAACCTATACAGCTATGAGCTGAAGTAAACCTTTCCATACACGTGAAACTGCCATCATAAAACCCATTACTTTGTATCTTATCTAAAAAGGAGCAATAAAAGCTTATTATTCCTACTATCACAGAGGTGGAAAACTGATCGATTTCCATCTTTTGGTGTCTATTCTTAGGGTTAATTTTCAAAGCCTTAATCATTGAATGAAAATAATTATTGATAGTTTCTATAATATATATTAATCTGCCATAGCAGTATTAGAATATACTACTTCCACTGTGCCCTCCTCAGTTATATTTTATATGCATTTAAACTTTTACTATTTAAAATTATTTTAAATTTCCACTTTTTCTTCTATCCACAGATGATCTGCATTTTTACTACTTTTGTTAAATAACAAAATCACGTTTTGGTGATAATGTAACTCAATGAACTATTCGTGTGTGCTCTCTTCTGTGATCTGGATGCTGTAGTCCTTCAAAACTTGCCTGCTGAGCCCCTAAGCCCTAAACGGTATCTAAGGAGGTGACGTTTCTGGGATGGTTAGAGTAATCTAACCACAATGAGATTAGTGCCTTTATCAGGGGACCTCAGGGGAAGCCCTCGTGCCTTTACCCATGTGGAATGATTCAGCTGGACCATAGTACCTGTGTACCAGAAAGTGAATCCTCACTTGTTTTATGGTGAAACATTTTCTGGGGGACATACATGTCTACTCATCCCAGACAGAGAGCAAAGTATGAACACCACCAAGGGTATAGTGACAGTTTTAAAAATTCTGGAATTTTGATTTCATTAACACGCATGCACACACACACACACACACACACACACACACACACACACACACACACATACACAGAGAGAGAGAGAGAGAGAGAGAGAGAGAGAGAGAGAGAGAGAGAGGTGTAGAATGTGCTTTCATTTTTTAACCCCAGGTGTAGGGATATGGGGCTGTTTCAGACTGTCTGCAGTAACTGACCACGGTTTGCCTCATGTACTAGATAATTTCTGCAATTGCGTGACATTTGGGATTCTGGGAACTTAACAGATGGTACATAAATGTGAGAGGAGGTGTCTGTGGTTGGTGGTGGTTTAGGGAGGTTGGTTGCGATTTGCTAGTAGCAGTGGTCAAAGAAGAAACAAAAGAAAAGAAAATAGATTCAGGGATATTCCTGATTTCTCTTTCTCCTTTATCCTTGTTCCTCTCCTAGCTAGTGTCAGAGAGGGATATAGGGTAGGAAAAAGAAGAATACACAAAAAGTAATGGGTTACTTGCAGGAGCAGACTTAAAGACAGCTGCATTACCAAAACCCACCCCAGCATGGGTGACAGCTCCCAAAGTTAGAAACCTGAAGCACACACCTGGCAGCAAACACAGGTTGAAGATTGTCCCTCCCAGTTATTGCAGTTGCTCTAAACCTCTTCCAGGCAGCTCAGGTGGTTTCCAATTCTTCCAGGCAAGCTGGTACTGTCTTAGAGTCTTCTTTACAGCTTAGCTCTGTTCAATCAGAAAGGGACTCTCAAATTCTATTGTTTTCTCTGACAGGGAAGGACCTAGTAAATCTGATTGGTTTCAGGAACTTCCTGAAGCTCTTTTTACTCGAGTTGCTTACCTTCACATTTAAGGATCTTCCCTCCAGGATGGAATGTTTTGATGTCAGAGGACACTGTTAAGCAAAGTTACCACATACTTAATCTGCAAGCACCTTGATATTGGATTTCCCAACCCAGAACTGATAATTGTGCTTTTTATACTATCTAGTTTGTGGTATTTTATTATGATAGCTCAAAACAGATTAAAGCACTGTCCAGATATACATTATAATATTTCTTTTTAAAAAAAAATTACTATTGGGCTGGAGAGATGGCTCAGTGGTTAAGAGCACTGACTGCTCTTCCAGAGGTCCTGAGTTCAAATCCCAGCAACCACATGGTGGCTTACAACTATCTGTAATGAGATCTGATAGCTTCTTCTGGTGTGTCTGAGCTACAGTGTACTTATATATAGTAAATAAATCTTTAAAAATTTTTACTATTATTGTTAATTTTGAGTATATGTGGTACCTGTGAATGAAGGCACTCATGGAAGTCAGAAGTATTATTGGATGCTCCTGGAGCTGGTGTTACAGGTAGTTGTGAATGGCCAAAATCAAACTCAAGTCTTCTGGAAAACTAGCATATCCTCTTAACTACGAAGTCATCTCTCCATCCCCTATTTTAATATTTCTATTTTATCAATTCACATGAGCTCTTTACATAATACACTCAAAGAAAGGTTGTTTTGTGCTAGCTTTCTTTCTCTCTTTCTTTCTTTCTTTCTTTCTTTCTTTCTTTCTTTCTTTCTTTCTTTCTTTCTTTCTGTGTGTGTGTGTGTGTGTGTGTGTGTGTGTGTGAAGGGTGGTCCACAGAGGCCAGAAGAGAGCTTTCAAAAACGTAAGAGCTGGAGTTGCATGCAATTGTAAAGTGCTGGGAACTGAACTCCAGGCTTTGGAAGAGCAGATTGGGCTCCTAATCACTGAACAAGCTCTCCAGCCTGCACAAAGGTGTTTTAACAATCATTACGTGATGCTTGCCTATTGTCTCTCAATTTATAGATTATTATTATTATCTACTTATAAGAAACAAGGATTGATTTCCTTTTGAAATCCATTTGCTTATCTACAATAATCCAGTTGGTGATAGACTTTTA
The DNA here is from genome assembly GCF_011064425.1 of Rattus rattus. NCBI lineage: Eukaryota > Metazoa > Chordata > Mammalia > Rodentia > Muridae > Rattus > Rattus rattus. The sequence continues at coordinate 25,253,145 of NC_046160.1, read as the reverse complement.
TGTTCTGTCAATATGTTCAGTGAAGAGTCTATGGCAATAATCGACAATAATCATGACTCCATTAGATGTTCAGTAAATGTTACTGAACACTGGAAAAATAAACATTGTGACAGAAAATAATTTTATCTGCAATTCAACAAGGTTAATAATTGACTGGAGGCCCTAAGGAAGTTTCTACAATTCTCTTCTCTGATCCAAGTAACAGCTAGGTGGTGTTGTTAGGTGTTTGCTTGTTTGTAACAAGTTCTGTTTCTATAAATAGTAATAACATTACTTTGAGTCTGGGACTATAGGCGCATACCACAACCCTCGGCTCTGTCGTTATTAAAACATATTAATTGTAAAATTTAATGGGATAGACTATGGAGATAACATTCACTGACTATACCCAGCACCCTTCTGCCCTTCCCCCTCCTCTCCCTAGTATTCTCTGTAGTTCCTCAAAATGTTAAACTTTCAGGTTATCTTAAATACGTTTAAGTATGTTTAAAAGTATTTTAAGTATTACTATTACTGTGCTCGTGGGGGGTGGCGCGGTCAGGGAACAAGTTTAGGGAGTTGGTTCCTTTTTTGCATTGTGGGTTCTAGGTCATCAGGCTTGAGCAGCAAGTGCTTTTACCCACGTGGGCATCTTGCAGGCCCAACTTTTATTTTTTTAAAGTTTCCACAAATGAGAATGTGTGATACTTGTCACTCTGTGACTAGTTTATTTTGCTCAACATCATGTCCTCCAGATCCATCTATCCATTTTGCTGCAAACGACAAACTTTCCTTCTTTATGGATGAATGAATGATCCTCCACTATGCACATACACTGCTCTTTTTTTTTTTCGTCTACTCACCTGCTGATGGGTATAGAGGTTGAGCCTGCATCTTAGGTGTTGTGAATAGAACGGTACTGTGATATACTTGGACACACAGGCTCTGTGCACTGACTTCATTTCCGGTGTCCCGTACCTGGAGTGGGACAGCTGTTTTCTGTGGCATTCTCTTGAAGTCAGTGCTCTATCCTAGAACAGGAGCAATGGGAGTGTTAGAAGATTTAAACAGGAACACAAAATTCTACTTTCATACCAACAAGCCCTGGTGAGACTTGTAACTCCTCAGAGATCTACGGAAAGGTCCGTGAACTTTGTGCCTTTCAAGTTTAGCCTTGTTTTTAATTTGAGGTTCTGTTTGATCTAAATTGATTTGGTTTTATAAGGTAAGCCTTGGGGCAGAGACCAGGTTTTAACATGTACTTAACAGCTTCTACTGTACTTTCAATTCTTGGAAAATAATAATTAATGGTTAGGCATTGGGTGTTTGGCACAAAACCCTGACTCTAAGTATAATTAACTTTAAGAGCTATTTTGGTATCTGTTGAAAGTGAGATGTGAAGCACTTTATGGCTTCGTAGAAGGAGTCAGAAATTTATCCTGTGCTTGAGACATGTTAAGATATATAATGCATGAGTAGAATTGCCTGATGAACATGAACTCTTGAGTGGTTTTAATGGAAGAGCAGTAGAAATTCTAGAATTAATCTCACAAAAGTCAGATTAAAAGTTTATAGAGTTTCTAAACACTTAAAGCACCCATGTTTGTAATTTTGAAAAGCAAAATCATGAAACACATTAGATCTTAAAATTAATATCAGTAAACCCAGTAAGTTCTGTAAATTATTTGTTTTATAACTTTACCTCATGAGTTATTTCAACAGCAGTTTTTTTTAATGCTCAAGTGTTGAATAACTTCCAAATAACGTCTTAATTATGTATGTACACATGCGAACACACTTACAGTGCAGGCACACCTTGCTTTGCTACTGTCATAGGAGCATCTTTAGGTCTTTAGTTTGTCTCCTGCAAACCTGTTCCACATTCTTCAGAACTTTGGAATGCTGAGGAAAGTGTGAACTTTGACTCCAAGTGGGAACACTCTGGCTAGGAAAGGTAGCAGCAGGAGAGGCAGTCCAGGCGCCTCCAGGGAGAGCTGCACACAGTGTCTTCTGCCTTGTAGACTGGGGCTCGTGTTAAAACTAAGCATGAGCATTTTGCCCACGTGGGATGCTGACTAAGTAAGCGAGGAGTTGCAGGAGGTCTTGTGTGGCGTTCCTAACTTATTCTTCTCTGTCCTCGATTTAATTTTTTACCCATACTGAGAGATGCCCTTTTTCTAATTTTTGAACATTGCACCGCTTGTCTAAACGTGTGAGTGTATGAATAAGAGGCCGTTTGAGAACGGAAGGTGTCTGGCTTTTCTAAGACACGGCCTCATGTAGGCCACTATGAACTCACTGTAGAGTGACAGCTGTGCTTGAACTCTATGAGTCGGGGTCTCACTGTGTAGTTCTGGATGTCCTAGACCTAATTAGATAGACCAGGCTGGCCTTGAACTCACCGAGCTCCTCCTGCCATTACCTCTCAAATGCTAAAATTAAAGATGTGCATCCTTGCACTCAGCTTTTTGAAAATATACGAGTAAGAAAATAAGATCATCTCTAAACTATCCAAATACAAAGTTGGGGAATAAAAATTGACAAAAACAATGTAAAAAAAATATCCAACAGCTTCAAACCAAAGTAAGCTGGTGTAAATATTTAGGGTTTAATCTAAGTAAATAGAAGTTTATTAGTTTGGGTGCCTTTTCTAAAAGCATGATCTCAATGAAATGGTTCAGCAGTGTGTTTATAAGATTATGAAATATATATTTGGTCTTCTCCTTTCCCGGCATATAGTTTCTAAAAACGTTTGGAATCTCTAAGCTAGGAGTAGTATGCCTTTAATCCCTTGGGAAGCAGAAGCAGGCAGATTTCTATGAGTTTGAAACTAGCCTGTGGTTCCCCCATCCTCACCTCTGAGACGGGGTCTCACTATGCAATTCCAGCTGACCTGGAACTCACTATGTAGACCATGCTGGGTTCAAACTCTTAGAGATCTACCTGCCTCTGCCTCCCAAATACTGGAATTAAAGGAGGTGAAGGAGATGGTGCACACCTTTAATCCCAGCACTAGGGAGGCAGAGGCAGGTGGATTTCTAAGAGTTTGAGGCCAACATGGTCTACAGAGCTAGTTCCAGGACAGCTAGGGCTACACAGAGAAACTCTGTCTCAAAAACAAAACAAAGAGACAAACAAATAAAATGGGTACCTATGAATAAAGTGTTCCCTTGAGTCTGAGCGCCACTCTGGAGGAAGGAGTCTTTGGAATCTCAATTTATAAACACAGCTAATCAGAAGTTGCAAACTGGCATCTAAACTAGGAAACATTCTCACGGACTGAGCCTTGCCCTGTGGAACCCAACACTACTATTTCCAGGTAGACCAGGCCAGAACTGAGTGGAATCAGAGGCTGATTCCCTGCTGAGGTTCCCTGGAAGTCCCACTATGATTCATGACTCATTGGTTAGGGGGTGTGCAGGGTGGCACAATATAGGCAGAGAAACCGAATTTCGTTTTGCCTATATCCTTATACCTTTTAGTCACTGTCTTACACTTGGCAAGGCAGTATTTATGAAGGGTACTACCTGTATTTTACCCTTTACACTTTTATCCTTTACTCTTCAAGATACTGCCGGTCCTGGTATTGGTCCAGGCATGTTCTAATCTTAACTTGGTTCTTCTTTTTAAAATTTTCTATTTTAGATTTATCTTATGTGCACAAGTATTTTGCATGCATGTATATATAAGTAGTCCATGCATGCCTGGTGCCTGTGAACTTCAGATAAGGGCATCAGACTCCCTAGAACTTGAGTTACAGATGTGTGTGAACCACGGTGCGGGTACTGGAACCTGAACCTGTGTCCTCTGCAGGGTAGCCATGCTCTTAGCCACTGAGCCATCCCTCCAGCTCCGTAAATTGGTTCTTTATGTAGGTCACCTCACAGGGGAAATGCTGATGAAGCACCAGGCACTAGGCTGCCCTAGGATGACTGTGACTCTTGAGTACAAACAAATGTACTTCCCCGTTTGTTCATCAACCTCCGTGAGTTTGATTAACCATGTGGGCTGATGAATGGGGTTTCAGAGACAAGAAGGCTATAGGAAGGAATGTGCCTTTTACTCTACTAGAGGCAGACTGTATCTAGTTCCTCTCCATCCCCAGTATGCAGCCCAGGGCCTAGCCCCAGTAGTGGTTGATTTATCTATGCTAAATATCTTTACTATTAAAGCCCATTCTATAATTGTAACCTCATTTTATAATTAATAAAAACCCCACACAATCCAAGGTTTCTTTTTTAGCTTTTAAAAATGTACCGACATTAACCTATTGTTTTATATGATAATTCAGGGTAAGCTAAGGCTATAGCCCAGTGGTAGAATACAGGATTAGCATGTGCAAAAGCCTGGGTTCAATCCTAGAAACAGGAAAATATGTTTGCGATCATATACTTATATATACATACAGACATTATACATACACATACATGATTTCTCTGGGTAATTTTAGTATATGTGTGTAAATACATAAATATATTTATTTATACATATATTCTTTTTTTTTTCTTTTCTTTTTTCTGGAGCTGGGGACCAAACCCAGGGCCTTGCGTTTGCTAGGCAAGCGCTCTACCACTGAGCTAAATCCCCAACCCCTTATACATATATTCTTACAAAAATGGAGTTTTACAATAATGCAGTTTTGTGCCCTGCCTTCTTTTTCGTGTTTTTAGTGGTAGAGGAGGGGTTGAGACAGTATCTTTCTATGTAGCCCTAGCTGGCTTAGTCCTGGCTTTGTAGCCCCAGAGTGACTGATCCTCAGCCTCCTGGGTGCTAGGATCACAGACATGTGCTGCCATGCCTGGCCTGGAGCCAGCCTTTTAAAAACATGAATAGGGGCTGGAAAGATAGTGCAGCTATTAAAAGCGTTGGCCTCTTGTTCCTCTAAAGAACCCTGACTAATCCAGTTTTGGTACCGTGAGTGATTCTAGAGCAACAGAAGTATAAGAATGGATTTTTTTTTTTTTAAGTATTTGGAACACGCTTTCCAATTTGCCAGCACGTATAGTTATTGAAGCCTTTCCTAGAAACTTGGAGAGCACTAAAAACCCACATGTGGACTATTTCACAAACTTATTGAGACAAATGCATTTGGTTATCCTGGTTTGCCTATTGTGATGCAAGAAATTTAGTTCTCTATACATAAAACTTTTGAGAATTTGCAGGAAAAGAATGGTGCTAGTTGGCTATGCCAAGGGAACTAATTAGATCTCTGATAAAATTAACCAATGTCTAAACCAAGAGGTTCCAGATGCATGACAACAGCCTAAAGGCGTCTAATTGTCCTCTGGAAGAGAGGTTCCTCTCTTGCAGCCACAGAGCTCAGGTGGCAGAAAATCAAACCGAAGCCCGTATTGTAAGATGGGGTGGAATTATAACAAAAATTCAAGACCCAACCTCAGAGGGTGATGGCAGTGAAACGCAGAGAATTAGTTAGTAAAGAAGGGGATCTTGTCACTTGGGATAAAGACATATGGGAAGACCCACGTGGGTGTCCTGGGCCTGTTCTAATCATACACTGAGGGGGTGTACCCACAGGACAGTCTTGTAAGGTATTTCAGGGTTAATTTGTTTGTGACCATTCTAGGGAGTCTTACTAAATTTGAACATGTAATTAAATTTATTTCCTAGGTCTATAATAATAAACCAAACAGTCAGTATTTAAACAGACTTTCTAAGTCAGAATATATGTGGATTTCCATATGTGTTACGCTTTATAGCTAGCTCCAAATTTACAGTGGTTGATATGGGTTTTCTCTGCTTTAAAATGGTATAATAGCCATAAACATTCAACAGAAACCATTCAAGTTTTCTCTGGCTAGGTGTGTGCAGTGTGGTGCCACCTCACAATATGGGCAGCAGTAAGGAGCCGGCCACCCAATCCCAAGGACAAGCAGCTATCGTTCAGAGTGTGCTGTGACGTCTGGGAGCTCAATCACATTAAATACATTTTTGGCATGACATAGCCGCATTGTAAACCCAGGACTGTTTGTATCATCTAGGTTGTCGCCCGTGAAAGAGAGTTTGGATCCTGGATCCCTGAATATTTATTTCAAGTTTCACAGGATTTCAAGACTAAGGTCTGTATAGAGATTGTCCCCCAGGGCCTTAGCCCTCTGGGCTGAGCTTCAATTATATTCTGAGGAAGAACAGTCAATCAAACCAGAGAAAAGAACACTTTCTCCTTCAGCCCTAGCAGGACTGTCTCTTGGCCCCTTCTACATAGGTCTTGACCTCTGCTGTCCTTGCTAGGCCTGACTACCCCACGACAGCAGGAGTCTTGCTAAGTCAGTTTTATCTGATCCAGTTCTTTATCCTCCAGCCCTGTGTTTAAGTCCCTACCTTCAGCCCTATCAAATCCATTTAGTAAAATAACCAAAATCTGGGCATGGTGGTACACACCAGAGACTGACACCAGAGGCTGACAGAGGCGGAGCTCTGTGAGCTTGAGGCCACCTTGCTCCATATAATGAGTTACAGGACAGCCAGGGCTAATTGTAGGTAGACCCCATCTCTAACCCACCGCCAAAATAACTCCCTGTCTTTTCTTAGTAATTCTTCAAATTTTCTATCCCTTCCTTCTCGGAGGTTGCCAATGCCTACCTGTCTTTACCATGCTCAAAATTAAGGTGGATTACTTTACCCACTGCAAGACGACTTTGTAGTAGTCCTTCAGAATAAAATTTACCATTTTTTAAAACAAGCGTTGGAAGATTTAATTTTAAGAATCCTTAACAAATCCAATCCAGGTTACCACAAAAGACCAACTTAAGTAAGGGCCCGCCAGAAAGGACATTACACAGCTAGGCAAATGCTTTTTACTGCTTAGCACCTTCCATTCTTAGCTCCACCCTTAGCAATAAAACCTTCAGGGCGTCCTTGACCTGTACAAGACACCTCCCTTTCCGTTGTCCACCCCCCTTCCCCCCCCCCCGCACAGCAGGGGAGCTTGTGTAAGCCAATCCTTTTACTCCCCCTAGAGGTCAGAGTGCACAGAAGCGTGGCTTCTTGTTGCTGTTTTGCAGTTAAAAACAAACCATAAAGCAAAAAACAAAAAAACTGGGGTTTCCATTTTCTGTCTCCAGGAAACTTAGCAGAGAATTAGAAATGGCCGGTCTTTCAGCAGCTGTTTTCTCCGTTCTTGCTTACATGGGCAGTCAAGCTGTTTTGAACTAGCCTTTGATGTTATACCCAGGGAGCCAGTGAACTCCGACAGAATATTCTGTCAAGTAAAAAAGAAAAACAACAAAACAACAAACCCAAAAAACAAAAAAACAAGTGTTTCTCCTAATGTGTTCGGCGTACCACCTGCAGAAAATATCCTGCTGTGTTTATTTGAATTGAAGATTTCTGCCCAAGAACCTTGGGAGTGATACATATTAAGGCATGAGAACCACTTAAAGACATTATTCCAAACCATATCTCATTTAAAACTGTGCAGGTCATGCTGTAATCAAACCTATTAGGATTTTATCCACAATAAAGCCCAGTACACCTGCCAGTCTTTATCCCTAAACACAGATCTTTCACCCTGACCGTAAACCTAACACCCTTCTCTGTCCAACCTAGAACCCTGAGTAAGGTTTTGAATAACGGGCCTCCTTTATCTGCCTTATTTTATTCTGTCAGATATTACTCTCAAATGGGTTGATTGAACTAATTTCAGTCTCTTACTGATTCCGGGAAGCCAATGAAAATAGTTCCTTTTTTTTTTTTTTTTTTTTTTTTTCTTAAAAGAGGTTCATGCTGAGCACGGTGTCGCACTCCTTTGTTTCCAGTACTCAGGAGGCAGAGGCAGGCAGATCTCAGAGTTCAAGGCCGGCCTGGTTTACAGAGCAAGTTCCAGGACAGCCAGTACTGCACAGAGAAACCTTGTCTCTGACAAACCAAAACGAAACAAAACAAAACAAACAAGTAAGTAAATAAAAAATAAATATTTAAAATATTTATATTTTATTTTGTATGTATAGGTGTTTTGCCTGTGTGTGTGTCTGTGCACCACGTGTGTGCAGTGCCCACAGAGGTCAGAGAGTTGTCAGGTCCCCTGGAACTGGAGTTGCAAATGGTGTTTAGCTGCCATGTGGGTGCTAGAAGTAGAAACCAGGTCATCTGCTCTTAACTATTGAGCCATTTCTCCCACCCTAGTGATCCCTTCTTTAAAAGTATGCAAAGTTGAACCAGCTGTACACAAATACCATCACATAAATATCTTCAGTGTAAATTCTCTTTGGAATTATGTTTAAACTGCCCATTCAAAGAACTCATCCCCAAACCTTCTGGTTTGGTAGATTTTGATTGGCATGAGAAACCTAATATTTTACCAAACATTTCAACTTGATTCTGATTGGTTTTTGCTGGTTTTTTTTTTTTTTTTTTTTTTTTTTTAATTAGGGTCCCTTTGGCTTCGAGCACAAGGATGACCTTGAATTCTCATTCTCCCACTTCTCCTTCTCCTGCAATTACAAGGCTGTGCCACCACACCAGGTTTATGGGGTGAGGAGGGAACCCAGGGCTTGGTACACACCAGGCAAATGCTCTACCAAGTAAGTTCCATTCCAAATCTCTTCGATGGCATCTTAATAAATAATGTCTTATATGCCAGACTATCCCGACAAGAACAATGCTTATAGAATGCTGTAAACCGAGTCTATGCAGAATTTAGAAATTTTAAGTCTTTGACGTTAATATGAAGAAAGACAATAGATTTAGACTGGTATATAAGTGACACGGTGGCCATAATTTCACATTCTTTCTCTTGTTGTTTTATCATTTATTCTTCTTTCTTATATGACATCCTGACCACAATTTCCCCTCCCTAATCTCCTCTCAGTCCACCTCCTCCCACCTCCCTCCACCTCCCACCTACTCTCACTACCTCCTGTCTCCCACAGATCCATTCCTGTTCCCTTCAGAAAAGAGCAGACCTCCCAGGGATATCAATCAAACATGCCATTACAAGTTACAATATGACTATTGTATGTGCCCATACCCTTATATGAAGGCTAGACGAGGCAATTCAGTAGGAAGATCCCTAAAACAAGCAAAGGAGTCAGAGACTCTCACTGTTAAGAGTCCCACAAAACACTAAGCTACACAACCATAGCATCTATGCAGAGGACCTAGGTAAGATCTGTACAGACTCCCTGATTGCCAGTTCAATCTCTGCGAGCCCCTCTGAGCCCTGGTTAATTGATTATGTGGGCTTCTTGACCCCTCTGGCTCCTACAGGTCTTCCTCACTCTCTTCTGAGGGATTACTGAGCTCTGCCGAATGTTTGGCTGTGGGTCTTTATGTATGCTTTTATCAGTTGCTGGATGAAGCCTCTCTGATGACGATTATGCTAGACTCTGGTCTGCCAGTGTAGTAGAAGATCATTAGGATCATTTCATTGACATTTTATTTTATTTTATTTTATTTTATTTCATTTTGTCAGTCAACGTTTGGTTCTATTCTAGGTCTGTCTCTCCACACTCTGGTTTCTAGGCCTCCAGGCAGTGTCTGGCATGGGCTCCCTCTCTTGGTGTGGATCTCTAGTTGGACCAGTCATTAGTTTGTGCGTGTAATTTTAAATCCACACTTGTTCCAGCCAGGCTCTGGGACTAAGAGCCGACCACCTGCCTTATATTCAGCCACCTCCTCTAGTTAACACTTTTCCCACAATCTACACAAACCATCCACTTCTATGACCACCAATGACTGCCCCACAGCTGTGCCCTCTCTCTTGCCCACCTGAATCATTGTGAATGGAAAACACCAGACAATCTTAATATTTAAAATCGGCCAGATGTCACAACCGCTGGCCTCAGAATCTATTTTCCTAAACTCATCAGCTATTCTATGTTGGAATAGCTTTGCTGGAATAATTCTGTGCTGGCAGCAGAGACTGCCACCAGGTCTAATAGCCCCCAGGCCTACACGGTGTCCTTCGTCTCTGCCTACAGCCTGGCCAAGAAAGCCCTTTCACTATATCATGTCCTCCTCTTCCTCTCTGGAACCTGGAAAACCGCCTCCATATCTTCACCCAGCAATTAGCCTCTGCCTTCTTTATTTAGCCAACCAAACAATTAGGAAACCTCCACCTACATTAGTTGGCCACTCCCACAAATTCTACAATACCTTTACCTCACATTTTGCAGGCAGGACAAATTGTAGGTTCAATGTTTTGTGACTGAGTTGGTGTGATGGTTTGTTAATGCTTGGCCCAGGGTGTGGCACTATTAGGAGGTGTAGCCTTGTTGGAGTAGGTGTGTCACTTTGAGCATGGGCTTAAGACTCTTATCCTAACTGCCTGGAAGTCAGTCTTCCACTAGCAGCCTTCAGATGAAGATGTAGAACTCAGCTCCTCCTGCGCCATGCCTGCCTGGATGCTGCCAAGTTCCCACCTTGATGATAATGAACTGAACTCTGAACCTGTAAGCCAGCCCCAGTTAAATGTTGTCCTTGACTTGTCTTGGTCATGGTGTCTGCTCACAGCAGTAAAACCCTAAGACAGTTGGTATCCAATCCCTCCATTGGAATCCTTGCCTGGTTACAGAAGATGGCTGGTTCAGACTTTGTATCCTCATTACTAGTAATCTTGGCAAGGTTTACCTTCTTAGATTCCAGGGAGTTCCCATTGCACTAGGTTTCTACCGCAAGCCCCCAATGTCCCCCAATTCCAGTTGTTTCTCCCAGTACTCTCTCTCTCCATTCTCCTCAAACACCTGATCCCCTGTTCCCAAGTTCACCCACAAAATATATTTACCCTTCCCATGGAGATCCTTGTATCCTCCCTTGAGCCCTCCTTGTTACTTAGCCTCTCTGTGTCTGTAATTGTAGTATGATTATCTTTTATAATTAATACACATTTATAAGTAAGTTCATACCATACTTGTCTTTCTGGGTCTGGTTTGCCTCACCCAGGATGATTTTTCTCTAGTTCCATTTATTTGCCTGCAACTTTCATGATGCCATTTTTTAACAGCTGAGTAATACTCCATTGTGTAAGTGTTCCACATTTTCTTTATCCATTCTTCAGTTGAGGGACATCTAGGTTGTTTCCAGTTTCTGGCTGTTATAAAGCTGTTATGATCATAGTTGAGCAACTGTCCTGTGGTAGGATGGAGCGTCATATGCTCAGAGTGGTACAGCAGGATCTTGAGGTAGATCGATTCCCAGTTTTCTGAGAAACTGCCATATCGATTTCCAAAGTACAAGTTTGAGCTTCTGCCAGCAATGGAGGGATGTTCTCTTCCTCCACATCCTCATCAGCATGAGCTGTCACTTGTGTTTTTGATCTTGGTCATTCTGACAAGTATAAAATGGAATCTCACAGTCGTTTTGATTTGCATTTCCCTGATGGCTAATGATGTTGAACATTTCTTTAGGTTCTTCACCATTTGAGATTCCTCTGCTGAGATTCTTCTGTTTAGCTCTGTACCCCATTTTTTAATTGGGTTATTTGGTTTGTTGATGCCTAGTTTCTTGAGTTCTTTATATATATTTGTGACATCAGCCCTCTGTCAGATGTGGATCTGGTGAAAATATTTTCCCATTCTGTAGGCTGCTGTTTTCTCCTGTTGGTGGTGTCCTTATCCTTACAGAAGCTTTTCAGTTTCATGAGATCCCATTTATTAACTGTTAATTTTAGTGCCTTCGAGATTGGTGTTCTATTCAGAAAGTCGTCTCCCGTGCCAATGTGTTCAAGGCTATTTCTCTTCCATCAGGTTTGGTGTATCTAGTTTTATGTTGAGGTCTTTGATCCACTTGGATTCGACTTTTGTGCAGTGCGATAAATATGGATCTATTTGCATTCTTCTATATGCTGACTTCCAGTAAGACCAGTGCCATTTGTTGAAGAGGCTTTTTTTTATTGTATATTTCTGCCTTCTTTATAAAAAAAAAAAAAACTATGTGTCCATAGGTGTGTAGATTTACCTCTGAGTCTTTAATTCAATCCCACCTATTAACCAACTGTTTTTGCACCAATGGCATGTGGATTTTATTACTATAGCTCTATAGCTTCAATCTAGGATGGTGGTGCCCCTAGAAGTTCTTTTATTGCAGGTTTGTTTTGTCTATCTCGAGCTTTTCTTTTTTCTATGTGAAGTTGAATACTGACCTTTCAAGACTGACTATAAAGAATTGTGTTGGAATTTTGATGGGGATTTCATTGAATTTGTAGATTGTTTTTGGTAAGGTGGCCATTTTCACTATGTTAATAGTACCATCCATGAGCATGAGGGCAATCTGGCAGCAATATCTGTCACCCCATTGGTTGTCAGGGCTGATTCAGTTGTTTTGGTTGGCTAGGCAGGGGTCCCCTTTCTCCCTCACCACTCCATGGGCATCCTTCCCAGAGCGACTGGCTTGGTGGAAGAGGACGACCTTCCCCAAGAGAGGAAGACTGGTCTTCTGTCAAGGTATGCAAGTAGCTATGCGTTCCTGACAGAGCTCCAAACCAGCTCTCCAGCTCTCCAGCTCTCTTGCTATTGTTCAAAGGGGACAACTGCTCCTTACATCTTATACACCTGGACCTTCAGATATGTCCCAAAGCAATTTAAAATAGCCACTCTCGGTTGTTTGACCGTTTGGGACTGATATGTGAGAAGGAACACACTGTATGTTCTTGAGTAGAAGAAAATAAGGTTGGTACTTCAGCTTCACCAGCTGATTACCTAATGCTCACCACTGTAACTGCAGAACACCAGCGACATTGCTGTAACAACTGGCTAAGTGTTGCAGAGAAATAATTAAACTTTCTTGTGGGAACTATTTATGTATTAGTAGTTTTAATTACACCTTCAGCGCTCACAGGGGCTGGAGGAATGGTTCATTTGGTAAGGCGCTTGCCATGAAGACCAAAGTGTGATGGCCTAGAACCCCCATGAAAAGCCAAGTACAGTTTAATGCCTGTAAGCCGAGTACAGTGTAATCCCACACGGAAAGAAGCAGGAGGATCCTTGGGATGCATGGCTACCTGGTCTAGCTGAATTGTGAAGCTCTAGGTTCAGTGAGAGACCCGTCTCAAAGGGGTCGGGTGGGGGACTGGAGCGGTGGCTCAGCAGTTAGGAGGACTGCCTGCTCTCTAGCGCCCACACGGCAGCTCACAACTCCAGTTCCAGGGGATCCAACAGCCTTGTACAGACATACATACAGGCAAAACGCCAATGCACATGGGACAAATAAATCATTTTTAAAAAAGACCAAAGATGAAGAGCATCTGAGGAAGACATCTGGTGTTGACCTCTGGGCTCTACATGCATATATATATATATATATATATATATATATATATATATATATACACACACACACATATATATATATATACACACACACACACACATATATATATATATATGAACATGTGTGAGGAGTGTGTGTGTTTAAAATTTGTACACTCATAAATAATTTAAGATACAAGAATAATCAGTAAATCACCTGCAGGTGCAACTGCTTTTTAGATTCTGAGAAAAAGACATAAAAAACTATTACAAGGAGCCAGGTACGGAAGCAAACATACAATACTGTGGTGGTAGGAATAAGTGTGGCCCCCATGGACACAAGTGTTTGAATGCTTGGCCATAGGGAGTGGCACTCTTAGGAGGCATAGCCTTATTGGAGTAGGTGTGGCCGTGTTGGAGGACGTGTGTCATTGTGGGTCAGGCTTTGAGGTTTTATGTGCTTGAGTTACACCCAGTGTGTCACACAGTCTGCTGCTGACGCCTGCAGATCAGGATGTAGAACTCTTGGCTCCTCCAGCACCATGTCTGCCTGGATGCTACCATGCTTCCCTCCATGATGATAATGGACTGAACCTCTGAACCTATAAGCCAGCCCCGATTAAATGTTTTCTTTATAGGAGTTGCTGTGTTCGTGCTGTTTCTTCACAGCAATGAAACTCAACCTAAGACAGGTTACAACACTTTAGAGACAGAAGCTGGAGGGTCAGAGAGTTCAAGGCCATCCTGGAGTACCTGGGACCCTCCCCTTTTAGACCCCAACCAAAATACAGTATACAGACTATACAGTAAATGATAGAAAGGAGAAATCACAAAGGAATTGAACATATAAACATTGAAAACTTGCGTATGACAACCCCACAGGTGTAACTCTTTGGAAGAGGGCTTGTCTGTCATGTGTGGAGCCCTGGATTCAGTCTCCAGAACCACAATAAAAAACAAGATTATAACATCTGAGCTGATAACTCCCACAGTTAAATCATGCTTTTAAAATAAAATACTAAAACCACACCAATGAGGATATTCTTCATATGTAACAAACTCAGAGACATTCTGCTAGGGGTACAGGTGAAGGAGACCCAGCCTGATTCTGTGTGTCTCCCTCTCTGATCCGTTCTCTGAGTTACTCTCTTCCCCTGGTTTATCTTAAATGCTAGGATCGCAGACATGACAGAAATGGAAACTGCCTCCCGAGCAGCAGTCACTGCTGTGGCATTGGCTGGTCCCAAGCTAATAACCACCCAGACCACAGTCTCACCAGGATTACTAGCTGTGTAAATCTCCCCGACTCTGGCACCTCCCTATATATAGCCACAAAGCTGTTGCTTACACCTCAAAGACAGATTTTAGGTCACTAGACTTTATTCTCCCTGGTACATCTACACTGAAAATAAGCCCTATCCTGCTTTCAACACTGCAGGGACTGAGTGACCAGACCAAACTCTTGGGACCCCTACAACCATGTCTCTGCCAAGGACTCTGGTAACTGGCATAATCGATTTGAAGGAGGCCGTCTATTATTTTAGACTTCTTTCCTTCAAATAAGCTACCAAACTCCGACTTAAGCAACATAGTATTAGTGTAGAGAACAAGAAAAACAAGTTAAAAAATTAGGATTTGAGATTAACTTAGTTCAGGGACTCTGGTTCTATTTTCTCCTTATTGGTCTCACTGTCGTCTTCCTCTGTGTTCAGTCAATCCCAGACTGCAGCTAGGTCTCACCTCATCACTCTACACAGCATCCGTAGGGGAAGCTAGCACTTCCTGGGGTGCTCATTGCTCTCTTCCTCCATTTACGTGTGTGTGTGTGTGTGTGTGTGTGTGTGTGTGTGTGCACATGTGTATGTTGTGTGTGCATGTGTACATGCACATGTGTGTGTATGTGTATGCACATATGTATGTGATGGTGTGTATGTGTATGCACATGTGTATGTGTATGTTGTGTGTGCATGTGTACATGCACATGTGTGTGTATGTGTGTGCACATGTGTATGTGTGTGTTGTTTGTGCATGTGTATATGCACATGCACACGTGTGTGTGTGTGTGTGTGTGTGTGTGTGTGTGTGTGTGTGTGGTGTGTGTGCATGTAAGCACAGATCAAAGGATAATTTGTAGGAATCAGTTCTCTGTCCTCTTCTTCCATCCTGTGGGTCCTGGGGGTTGAACTCACATCATCAGGCTTTGGGTCTTTACCCTCTGAGCCATCTTGCCAGTCTCTCCTAAGGCATTCTTAAGAGTGAAGGAACTTTTCCTAGTTGCCCCTGGCACATCCTTATAGGACACCAATTCCGCTTTGGTCATGCCTGCTGTGTGTCTTTTCCTGGAGAAAACATGATGTACCACACACCAAAGTAACAATTCCATCCCAATACAACTTGGGTAGCCAAAGTATTAGTGTTACTCGAGTGACGCCCTTCCTCCCAACCCCCTGCCTTCTGGCTGTGGCTTGATGGCTACAGTGCTCATTGGTTCCATTCCTAGTTTGCCCACCCGAAGCTCTGGTAGTGAAAGAGTTCCTGAGAACCTCATTCCTAAATTCTTGAGTGGTCAAAATATGGATGATGAGACACTACCACTTATTAGAATAGCCATTCCACCATGAGATCAAACACTCAAAGGAGGCGTGCCTCACCGTGTCAAACATCCACCCACTACTGCTGAGCCAACGTGGGGAGAGACAGCATCTTGCTGTATAACTTCGAATTGGTTTCTTCAATGCTGTGACAAAGCAAGGGCAGTCCTAGGCTGCATCATGTCTCCAAACGGAGGCTTTGTATTCCAGAGACTGAAAACCCTCGCACCCTGGAGCCCAGGAAAATGAGGCCTCATCTAGACACTGGAGTCTTGTAATTAAGATGACTTTAGGATGATGTATCACACAATTGGACGGCCACAACAGAATGTACTGGAGCAGATCTCTTGCCAGTTCAACACATAATCCACTGGAAGGCTAGGAGTTCAACCTCCACTTACTAATCATGATCCAGTGACCAATGAGGTGTTCAGATCTGCTGCTGCTCAGTGGTTGACTCACGAGGGACTTGATACAGTCTTTCTTGATACACAGTCTCAGCCTATGGGCAAGATGATACATTGGACCCAACTGCTTGTGCTTTTATAGTCTAGTTCTAAATGGTTGCTATACATGCTGCGGTGACTTACTTCACAGCCTTTGAATCACTCGTTGAGTGGACTGTCTCTTGGAGCCATGTTGCTGAGTGTAGGCGATGCTCTTTCAAACAAACCGTAAGGCAGCTGAAGACGCAGGGGGACACGTGTGAAAGTACTAAGGCTTGCTGGCTGTGAGCTGGCGTCTAGAAACTTCCCAGCTCTTCATTAAGTTGCCACAGGGTAGAGAAAGTTATGGAAAGCATTCTGTAATCATTGCACCAATCAAGAACCGTGTCAGAACGTACTGGTCAAGAAATAGAGAAGGTGGGCTGGGGAGATGGCTCAGCGGTTAAGAGCACTGACTGCTCTTCCAGAGGTCTTGAGTTCAAATCCCAGCACCCACATGGTGGCTCACAACCGTCTGTAGTGGGATCTGATGCCCTCTTCTGGTGTGTCTGAGACAGCAACACTGTACTCATACATAAAATAAATCTTTAAAAAAAAAAAAGAAATAGAGAAGGCCCTTCAAGCACCTCTGAGAAGAAGCTCGGTACCAGCAGATGCCCATAAAGACCTCAGTGCTGCAGGGAAGGGTGGCGTTCCTAGTCCTGATGCAGCTCTTGGTGCTTTGGTGCAGGCTGTCCACCCACAACCACAAAATTAGGGGGCAAAAAGGAGACTGATCCTCTCAATGGACTACGAGGCCTGTGTGTGGGGAGATGAGCCCAGGGAAAAGACCAGCCAGGCTCCGCAAGCCTGGATGCAAATAAATAAAAAGCAAAGGAACCGATCTTTAGGCACACGAGACTGGGGAAACCTGTTTGATATCAGCAGATCCAGAGCAGTGGGAGGGGGCGGTAAGGATGGCTTCCGAGGATGCTAGGTTAGAGCTGGAGCCCACAGAAGTTAGTCAGGCTGCAACACCACTTAAAACAACTGTGAGTGTAACTACTGTCAGAACCCCAGGTCCATGGGACTTAGGTCAAAGATGCCATGGCACAATTAGCTAAATTTGTATTTCTAAAGGGTGAGGGTCTCGTGGTTTGTATGCTTGCATATTAGCTGCAAACTTAACTTGTTTCACTCCTGATTTGTGTTCCCTCAATGCCGTACTTCTTTTGGTAAGGCGACTTCTTTTGTGTTTAGACCTAAGGTAGGGCATTGTGCACACGACTGAATAAACGAATGTCACAACTTTACCTTTAAAAGGCTTTACCTTTCAGGACTCAGACTGAGTTTATGGTAGCTGTATTGGTTACTGTGGCTTTACGGTGAGTCTGAAATTAAGGAGCTTGGAGCCGAGGGTGGCAGTGCATTCCTTTAACGCCACACTCAGTGGGCAGAGGTACTGGGGTCTACACACAGAGTTCTATGTGCAGCCTGGGCACAAAAACCAAACAAAACTAGATAATGCGGTTCGTTATTTTTCTTCTTTTTGTGGGGCAGTGATGCTTTTGTTTTGTTTTGATTGGCAGCAGGCCTCACGTATTCCAGGCTGACCTCAAACTTGTTACGTAGTCAAGGATAGACCTGAGATCCTGATCTCCCCTCCTGTATCTCCTGAGTGTTAGAATTACAGACATGTGTCGTTTATATACTCCTTTATTTTAAAACTTAGCTTAAGTTTAGCTTAGGTTTAATTACTTTTTAATTTTTAAAATTTATGTGTCTGAATGCTTTGCATGTATGCATCTGTGCATCACATACATGTAGTGCCCACAGAGGCCACAAGGGGGCATCAGGTCTCCTAGAACTGAAGCTACAGATGGTTGTGAGCCACCATGAGGCTGCCGGGAACCAAACCTTTGCAAGAGCAGCCAGTGCTTTTAACTGATGAGGCATCCCCCTACTTTAGTTATTTTGGTGCTATGCCCTTTCCATACATCTCAGAACCAGCTGTCCATATTCATAAAATTATATTTGTACCAGGACTCAGGCAGTGTTAAGTACATTCTGATACCTTCCGGTTTTGTTTCTTTGTTCATTTGTCTACCCCTGACCTTTACCCTCTGGCTGGCAGGAAGGCAGGCACATAAAGAGCAGCCCTCTTGGCAGGCTGCTGTCTATTCAGTCTCACCTGTTTCCATCCACGGGCTTCTGTTTTGTCAGAAGCTTTTTTCCTCCAGGCTTCTTCTGCCCCACTGTGAACACAAGCCGTGCCGTGATCACACGGTGGTATCTTCCCAGAACAGTGGAGCTCACAGGTGAATGGTAATTCATACAAGTTGTTTCCATACATTTCTATATTCTGCTTTAAACTTACAAGTTCAGTATGTTTAAAGTAGTATTCTAGGGCCAGGGAGATCATTCAGTAGGTAAAAGTGCTTGCCATCGAACCTGACAAAGTTCTGGAACCTACACAATGGAAGGGAGAAATGGTTCCTGCAAGTTGTCCTCTGACCACCACTGCACAGTGGTACCACACACACACACACACACACACACACAAACACACACACACACACACACACACACGCACACTAAATTAATGTAAAAATTAAAATAAGAATTAGGAAATCGCAACAGTAGAAAAGAAGCAAAGCCTAGAACGGAAACTCAGAGCTGTGGTGTAGACATAGATTGTCTCCCAGCAGCTCAGACTTTGTGGGCTGCAGATCTCCTTCCGGCTTTGCTTTTTTTTTTTGCCAGGAAGTGAAGGTGCTTCTTCTATAGTTCATACCATTGTGTGTTAGCACAGGCCCAGAATAGCTGGGCCAATCAGCAGAGAATTGAAACCTCAACACTGAAACAAAGTAACCCTTTCTTTCCAAGTTTATCACACTCCTGAATGCTGACTGACACACAGAAAAAAAGGAATGAATACAACAAGGTGCTCATCTATATTTAACCACAGAGAAATGACACATTAAGACATAATTGTAACTGGGTACAGGTGTTCCTAATTCTAGCTACTTGGAAGACTGAGGCTTGAAGCTAGCCAGGTTCAGGCTAGCTTGGGTGCCACAGTGAGATCCTATCTAAGAAAAAAAGTGAAAGAAGAGGTATAATTTTACATTAGCCAAGCTATCAGTAATACTGAATTTTGTCAATTATGTGGAGAAATAAAAACTCCTGATACTCTGCCAGTGGGAGTGTAAGATGAGACAGCACCTTGAAGGTGATGAAATTACCACATTTCCATTGTTAAGCTAGCATCCTGCAGAAGTGTGCATCAGAACAAGCTAATTCACAGTAGAACGGCTTTGTTTTTATTTTCGTGGTGCCCAGGATCGACCCTGAGCCTTTGTGAACGTTAAGCAAGTACTTTACCACTAAGCTATGTCCCCAGTGACGGTGGCACGAATTGTAACGGCATGATATTAGAAGCAGCACCACTGTCCAGCAGCAGGGGGATGACAGACTACAGCATCGTTTATAGAATGGAATTCTATTTCACAGTGAAGCTACAGCAGCACCGGCCAATCTCAGGGATGTGATGCTGAGTGAGGAGAGGAAGAAGGTCACAGAGTACACAGTATATTATTTCATCCAAGTGAAAATGTAAAGGATGTAAAACTAAAAACATATCAAAGATGCTTAAGCCCTAAGAATTCAAAGATAACATAAGGTTTACAATAGTGCTTATTTACTTACATTATGTATATGTTGCCTGCATGTATCTAGCTGACCGCATGTGTGGTTGGTGCTCCAGGAGGTTGGAAGAAGACTTTGGATCCCCTGGAACTGAGGTTATAAATGGTTGTGAACCATTAATGTGGATGTCAAGAACTGAACCCCATGCTCTGTGCAAGATCAGCCTTGGCTTGGAGAGGGGTTCTGAGGAAGGGGTGTCTGGGAGCAGTGAAAACAAATGACTCAAAGTCAAATTGTGCATCCAAGCTGGCGGCTGATACTCTGCTGGAGACGGCTTTCTATAGCCTGCTTTCTCTCTGTCCTGCTTTCTTTCTCTCTGATCTGATTTCTCTGGAGATCTCCAGACAGTTCTCTCTATGTTCTGCTTGAGACAGTTCTCGAAGCAGTTCTCTCTTGTTATTCTAAAAAGTTCTCTGGATAGCTCTTCTCCCACAGATCCGAAGTCCAGTCTTTTATCTTACAAATCAATTTAGTCTTTTACTGTAGGTTTCCTTTTGATTATCCTATGAATCAGCATCCCAGCACCCCAGCCCCCACATTCCTAAGAAACAGCAAGCACACATTCTCTTTTAACTTTGCAAAAGAATTCAGAGATCCGCCTGCGCCCGGAGCTGACTCGGTCCAACACCTCTCTGTACCCAAATCCTGTGCAGACAATCCTGAGAGCTCGGGAGAGACCACTACTTCTGCTTACATTCCTGGCCAAAGAGGAACCAGCCTAGAGCCCTCTGGATGCAGGAACCTAGGAGCAGTCAGGGAGAGGATCCTTCCGGTCTCTGCCTGCGCCCAGAGCTGAAAGCCAGTTGCAAGGAGCACCGATGCACCTGAGAGCAGAGGTAAGACCACCCCACTTCTGCTCCGAGGGACCTGCCTGGAGCCCTCAGGACACACAAACCCAGGAGCAGTCTGGGACAGGACTCTTCCAGTTTCTGCCTGTGCCTGGAGCTGAACCAGTCTCCACAGCTCTCTGTACCCAGATCCAGCTGGGAGAAAACAGGTCTACAGGAGTGCTGACACACAGGCTTACAGGAGGGTCAAGCCACTGTCAGAGACAGCAAGACAAGCTAACACCAGAGACAACCTGATGGTGAGAGGCAAGCACAGGAACCTAAGCAACAGAAACCAAGACTGCTTGGCATCATCAGAGACCAGTTCTCCCACCAAAGCAAATACTGGGTATCCAAACACACCAGAAAAGCAAGATTTGAATTTAAAAATCAATCTCATGATGATGATAGAGAACTTTAAGAAGGACATAAATAACTCCCTTAAAGAAATACAGAAAATGGTCCCAGGAAACAAGCTGGAGTAGCCATTCTAATATCAAATAAAATCGAATTTTATCCAAGAATTATCAAAAAAGGAAGGATATTTCATATTCAAAGGAAAAATCCACCAAGATGAACTCTCAATCCTGAATATATGTGTTCCAAATGCAAGGGCATCTACATTCATAAAAGAAACCTTACTAAAGCTCAAAGCACACATTGCACCTCACACAATAATAGTGAGAGACTTCAACACCCCACTCTCATCAATGGACAGATCATGGAAACAGAAATTAAACAGAGACATAGACAGATTAACAGAAGTTATGAACCAAATGATTTAACAAATATCTTTAGAACATTTTTTAATTTTTTATTCATTTTTATGTATATAAGTAGCTGTAGCTATCTTCAGACACATGAGAAGAGGGCAACCAGATCTCATTACAGATGGCTGTGAGCCACCATGTGGTTGCTGGGAATTGAACTCAGGACCTCTGGAAGAGCAGCCAGTGCTCTTAACCTCTCCAGCCCCAGAACATTTCATCCAAAAACAAAAGGATATACCTTCTTCTCAGCACCTCATGGTACCTTGTTCAAAAATGACCACAAAATCGGTAACAAAACAGGCCTCAACAGATACAGAAATATAGAAATAATCACATGCGTCCTATCAGATCACCACATACTAAGGCTAATCTTCAATAACAACAAAAATGACAGAAAGCCCTCATAAACATGGAAGTTGAACAACAAATGCTCTTCTCAATGATAACTTGATCAAGGAAGAAGTAAAAAAAGAAATTAAAGACTTTTTAGAATTTAATGAAAATGAAGGCACAACATACCCAAACTTACGGGACACAATGAGGAAAACTCATAGTTCTGGGTACCTCTAAAAAGAAACTGGAGAGAGCTTACACTAGCAGCTTGACAGCACACCTAAAAACTCTAGAATAAAAAAGAAGCAAATACACCCAAGAGGAGTAGAAGGCAGGAAATATTCAAACTCAGGACTGAAATCAACCAAGTAGAAACAAAAAGGACTATAGAAAGAATCAACAAAACCAGGAGTTGGTTCTTTGAGAAAATCAACAAAATAGATAAACCCTTAGCCAGACTAACCATAGGGCACACAGAGAGAATCCAAATTAACAAAATCAGAAATGAAAAGGGAGACATAACAAAAGAATCTGAGGAAATTAAAAAAAACATCAGATCCTACTACAAAAGCCTATATTCAACAAAACTGGAATATCTGGATGAAATGGACAATTTTCTAGACTAATTCCAAGTACCAAAGTTAAATCAGGATCAGACAAACCATCTTAACAGTCCCATAACTCCTAAAGAAATAGAAGCAGTTATTAAAAGTCTCCCAACCAAAAAAAACCCAGGACCAGATGGGTTTAGTGCAGAATTCTACCAGAACTTCATAGAAAACCTAATACTAATACTGTCCAAACTATTCCACAAAATAGAAACAGACATAGCACTACCGAATTCCTTCTATGAAGCCACAATTACTCTTATACCGAAACCACACAAAGACCCAACAAAGAAAGAGAACTTCAGACCAATTTCCCTTATGAATATCGATGCACAGTACTCAATAAAATTCTCAAAAACCGAATGCAAGAACGCATCGAAACAATCATCCATCATGATCAAGTAGGCTTCATCCCAGGGATACAGGGATGGTTTAGTATACAGAAATCCATCAATGTAATGCACTATATAAACAAACTCAAAGGAAAAAAAAACCCACATGATCATCTCATTAGATTCTGAGAAAGCATTTGACAGAATTCAACACTTCTTCATGTTAAAAGTCTTGGAAAGATCAGGGAAAGGCCCCTACCTAAACATAGTAAAAGCAATATATAACCAACCAGTAACCAACATCAAACTAAATGGAGAGAAACTTGAAGCAATCCCACCAAAATCAGGGACAGACAAGGCTGCCCACTCTCTCCCTACTTATTCAATAGAGTACTCGAAGTCCTAGCCAGAGCAATCAGACAACAAAAGGAGGTCAAAGAGATACAAATTGGAAAGGAAAAAGTCAAAATATCACTATTTGCAGATGACATGATAGTATACTTAAGTGACCCCAAAAGTTCCACCAAAGAAGTACTAAGCCTGATAAACAACTTTAGCAAAGTGGCTGGGTATAAAATTTACTCAAACAATTCAGTAGCCATCCTCTATTCAAAGAACAAACAGGCTGAGAAAGAAATTAGGGAGAGGACACTCTTCACAATTCTCACAAGCAATGTAAAATACTTTGGTGCGTGTCTTAGTCAGGGTTAGTCATAGAACTTATGGGTAGTCTCTCTATATAGTAAGAGAATTGGTTGATGACTTACAGTCTGTAGTCCAACTCTCCAACAATGATCAGCAGAAGCTCTGAATGGAAGTCCAAGGATCTAGCAGTGACTCAGTCCCAGGAGGCAGGTAGGCAAAAAAGAGAGACTCTTCCTTCTCCCAATGTCCTTAGGTAAATCTCCAGCAGAAGGTGTGTCCCAGATTCTTGGTGTGTACCTGGGTCTGGGACTTGCTTTGTCCCAGGTGACCTTGAACTCAGAGATCTCCTTGCCTTAAGCTCCTGGGATTCATAGCCACTTTGCCTCAAGATCTCTATACCAAGATCCGGGTTAGAAACTTGTATCTCCCAGCCTCAAGATCAGTATCAAAGGTGAGCCTTCCAATTCTGGATTATAGTTCATTCCAGATACAGTCAAGTTAACAACCAGGAATAGCCACTACAGTGTGACTCTAACCAAGCAAGTGAAAGATCTGTATGACAAGAACTTCAAGTCTCTGAAGAAAGAAATTGAAGAAGCTCTCAGAAGATGAAAAGACCTCCTATACTCATCGATTGGCATGATTAATATTGTAAAAATGGCCATTTTACCAAAAGCAATCTACAGATTCAATGCAATCCCCATCAAAATTCCAACGCAATTCTTCATAGAGTTAGAAAGAGCAATTTGCAAATTCATCTGGAATAACAAAAAACCCAGGATAGCAAATACTACCTTCAACAGTAATAGCACTTCTGAGGGAATCACCATCCCTGTCCTCCAGCTGTATTACAGAGCAATAGTGATAAAAACTGCATGGTATCGGTACAGAGATGGGCAGATAGACCAGTGAAATAGAATTGAAGACCCAGGAATGAACCCACACACCTATGATCACTTGATCTTTGACAAAGGAACTAAAACCAGCCAAAGGAAGAAAGATAGCATTTTCAACGAATGGTGCTGGTTCAACTGGAGGTCAGCATGTAGAAGAATGCAAATCGATCCATGCTTATCACCCTGTACAAAGCTCAAGTTCAAGTGGATCAAGGACCTCCACATCAAACCAGATACACTCAAACTAATAGAAGAAAAAGTGGGGAAGCATCTCGAACACATGGGCACTGGGGAAATTTTCCTGAACAGAACACCAATGGCTTATGCTCTAAGATCAAGAATCGACAAATGGGACCTCATAAAGCTGCAAAGCTTCTGTAAGGCAAAGGACACTGTCATTAGGACAAAATGACAAGATTGGGAAAAGATCTTTATCAATCCTACATCTGATAGAGGACTATTCTCCAATGTATACAAAAAAACTTAAGAAGTTATACTCCAGAGAGTCAAGTAACCCTATTAAAAATGGGGTACAGGGGGTTGGGGATTTAGCTCAGTGGTAGAGCGCTTGCCTAGCAAGCACAAGGCCCTGGGTTCGGTCCCCAGCTCCGAAAAAAAAAGAAAAATGGGGTACAGAGCTAAACAAAGAATTCTTAGCTGAGGAATATCGAATGGCTGAGAAGTACCTAAAGAAATGTTCAACATCCTTAGTCATCAGGGAAATGCGAATTAAAACAACACTGAGATTCCACCTCACACCAGTCAGAATGGCTCAGATCAAAAACTCAGGTGACAGCAGATGCTGGCGAGGATATGGAGAAAGAGGAACACTCCTCCATTGTTGGTGGGATTGCAGACTGGTACAACCACTCTGGAAATCAGTCTGGAGGTTCCTCAGAAAATTGGACATTGAACTACCTGAGGATCCAGTTATATACCACTCCTGGGCATATACCCAAAAGATCCTCCAGCATATAACAAGGACACATGCTCCACTATGTTCATAGCAGCCTTATCTATAATAGTCAAAAGCTGGAAAGAACTCAGATGTCCTTCAACAGGGGAATGGATACAGAAAATGTGGGATATCTACACTGCAATATTATTCAGCTATCAAAAACAATGACTTTATGAAATTCATAGACAAATGGATGGAACTAGAAAATATCACCCTGAGTGAGGTAACCCAAGCACAGAAAAACACATATGGTGCACTCATTGATAATTGGATATTAGCCCAAAAAACTTGAATTACCCAAGATACTATCCACAGACCACATGAAGCTCAAGAAGAAGGACGACCCAAGTGCGGATGCTCCAGTCCTTCTTTAAAGGGGGAACAAAAATATTCATAGGAGGGGATATGGAGACAAAGTCTGGAGCAGAGACTGAAGGAACGGCCATTCAGAGCCTGCCCCACCTGGGGATCCAACCCATATACATACAGCCACCAAACCCAGACAATATTGCTAATGCCAAGAAGTGCATGCTGACAGGAGCCTGATGTAGCTGTCTCCTGAGAGGCTCTTCCAGAGCATGACAAACACAGAAGTGAATGCTAGCAGCCAACCATTGAACTGAGAATGGGGTCCCCAGTGGAGGAGTTAGAGAAAAGATTGAAGGAGCTGAAGGGACTTGCAACCCCATAAGAACAAC
Organism: Rattus rattus; assembly: GCF_011064425.1. Classification (NCBI taxonomy): domain Eukaryota; kingdom Metazoa; phylum Chordata; class Mammalia; order Rodentia; family Muridae; genus Rattus; species Rattus rattus. The sequence goes on along the minus strand of NC_046160.1, from coordinate 25,227,173 downwards.
AATGCCAACAACCAGAGCTCCCAGGGACTAAACCACTACCCAAAGAGTACACATGGACAGACTCCTGGCTCCAGCTGCATATGTAGCAGAGAATGGCCTTATTGGGCACCAATGGGCGGAGAAGCCCTTGGTCCTGCCAAGGCTGAACCCTCCAGTGTAGGGGAATGTCAGGGTGGGGAGGGGGGAAGCGGTGGGTAGTTGGAGAGGGAGAACACCCTTATAGAAGAAGTGGGGCAGGATGGGATAGAGGATTTATGGATGGGAAACTGGGAAAGAGGATAACATTTGAAATGTAAATTTTAAAAAATCCAATAAAAAGAAAAGAATTCGGATGTCTTCGTGCCTTTGTTAGCACACAGGGTAAACTAGATCAGTAGAAGTTACCATCTCTACCACACCTAGGGCTGCCCTTGCTCTGCATCGGGCTGATCCTGAACTTAGGAATTTGTCTGCATAAACAATAAAACTCAGCTGAGTTGCACGAGATCTTGGATCTCCTGCAACCACCACTCCCTACATTTCTTATCTCATTCCTTAGAATCTTTCTGACAAGCTGGCTCATGGTGCAGCTGCCTCTGCTCCTTTAGCTTTGTGAAGCCCTTCATATAATTCATATTGCATCCTTATTTTCTGCAGTTGAGAAATTACGTATTTTTGAACTCATGTTCTTAGAGTTCTTTTTCACAGCCTTGAGGGCTGTCCTGAAGGTTCCAGCATTTACCATTCTGCTGAGACATTACCTACACCTGTCTCCTGGACTCAAGGTGTCTCTGATTACCATGGAGTCGTTAACATTAACTGGGAATGCATTCCTTAAAGGAGGAACGTAGATGTGTACTTTATTATACAAACAAGCCTTATGCCCACAGCACCCACTGACACTCTTAGAGGCCCACACCTGCTGGCCCTGTCCCAGGGGTAGGAACGGAGTCATTCTGTCCCTACCAAGGCCCTGCCAGATTCAGCACTCTTAATTGCTGAGCCATCTCTGAAGCCCATGGTAGTCATTTCTTGAAGGAAGGAAGGAAGGAAGGAAGGAAGGAAGGAAGGAAGGAAGGAAGGAAGAAAGGAAGGGAGGAAGGGAGGGAGGGAGGGAAGGAGGGAGGGAGGGAGAGACAGAGACAGAAAGAGAGAGAGACTGAGAGAGAGAGACAGACAGAGAGAGAGGGAGAGAGAGAGAGAGAGAGGAAGGAAGAAGAAAAAAGGAAGGGAGAAAGGAAGAGAGAAAGGAATAAGCTTGTGAGTTAGTGAGTGGGACCAGAGAAAATCTTTTGTGTGATTTTAGTAGTCCTTATTTTTTAATTGAGGAAATTACTTGTACATGTATGGGTATGCTCTGAATCATACATACTTTTACAGTATTTTTCTATCCAATAAGAAGATCTCTTCTAAGTGAAATTAAACCACCAAAAAAAACAAAAAAACAAAAACAAAAACAAAAAAACTATGGATCTTTAGAACTATAGATACAGCTCTCCCCTTTATTTACCTTTTATTTTATAGTTCCCCATTATTATATTCGTTTATATTTAACATTTATTGAAAATAAATTAAAATTTTTATGTCATGTATTGTTTTGTGTGTGTGCGCGTGTGGAAACACACCTCTAGAGGCAAGATGTTGACACCACATGCATTTAATTTCTTCTCCACTCTTTATTTTGAAAGAGGATCTTTCACTGAACCAGGAGTTCAGAGATTTGACTGTTTGCTGGCCAGTGAGCTCTGGGATTCTGTGCCTTCTTAGTGCTGAGATCACAAGGTGTGTACTGCTGTGCCTTTTTACATTTACATTCCAGTCATTGCCGCCCCCTTGGTCCCCCCTCCCACAGTTCCTCATTCCATTCCTCCTCCTCCTTGCCTGGAGAGGATGCTCCCGCTACTAGGCCTCCCCCTTCCCTGGGGCTTCAAGTCTCTCAAGGATTAAGCGCATCTTCTCTCACTGAGGCAAAACAGGACAGACCTCTGCTATATATGTGCCAGGGGTCCGGGACTAGACCATGCTCCTGGGCTGGTTCTGTCTCTGGGAGCTACATGAGGCCTAGGTTAGTTGAGACGGCTGGTCTTCCTATGGGATCACCCTCCCCTTCAGCTTCTTCAATCCTTCCCCTAATTCAACCATAGGGGTTCCTGACTTCAGTCCAATGGGTGTAAGTATCTGCTTCTGTCTCAGTCAGCTGCTGGTAGGGCCTCTCAGAGGACAGCCAGTTCCTGTCTGTAAGCACAGCATAGCATCAGGAATAGTGTCAGGCCTGGGTGTTCCCCCCCATCCCATGAGATAGATCTCAAGTTGAGCCCGTCATTGGACTGACTTTCCCTCAGTCTCTTCTCCATTTTTGTCCCTGCAGTTCTTTTAGACAGGAACAATTCTGGGTCAGAAATTTGGACTGTGGATTGGGAACCCAGACCTTCCACTTGAGGCCCTGTCTATCTTCAGACTTTTATGTGCACACTGAGGATCTGAACTCAGAAGCTCACACATTTCCAGCAAGCATTCTACTCACTGAGCCAGCTCCCCAGCCCTCAACAGTTTGCTCTAAAGGCTGGAATTTATAGTGCATATTTTCAGTTTTGGATAAAAACTCCAAATTTGTGTGTGTGTGTGTGCAAATTTTGCGTTAAAAGAAAAAATAACTAGTTTGGGTGGTTAATTTCAAGGGTTCTTAAGTGGCATTAAAACCATTCAGCCCAGTTCCTTCACTCTGAATGTAAGGCAACTATCCAAGAAAGAACCTCCATGCTGAGTTTTATGTTTTGAGGCTGTAAGAGCCTCTTTAAAAATTAGCCACTGTGGGAGGCAGGCAGCATAATGTCTGCTTCTCCAAATATCGGAAGGAGTGCACACCAAGGTTGTTGTGTGTTTTGGAAATAACTTTTAGTCGGAAAAACTTCAAGGGGTTCATTGTGAGTTCAATCACATCTGAAGCAAAATAATTTATTGTAATTTATTAATCGATGACTATCCACGCACTCCTCCACATCTCCCAGCTCCCTTGCTGTTAGGTGGGTCTGTGTGAGCAGTTATGACACATGAGCCAACAGTGAAAGTGACATGTGTCACTTCTGGGGTGACGCCCTCGTTAGTTCCTTGAAGCCTTTCTTTTTTGGTAACCAGATGCTGAGGTGATGCCTCGCAGAGATGGAGGTTGCTGGCTTGGAAGAGCTGTGTCCGGAGGAGGACGCAGGGCACCTGCAGCTAACTCTGAGTGGAAATATGCTGTAATGAGAGAGCCAGCTTTTTTTCCGAGCAGCCGCCAAGATGGCCGAAGTGGAGCAAAAGAAGAAGCGAACCTTCCGCAAGTTCACCTACCGTGGCGTGGACCTCGACCAGCTGCTGGACATGTCCTATACAGCGCCCGGCAGAGACGGCGCCTGAACCGAGGCCTGCGGAGGAAGCAGCACTCACTGCTCAAGCGCTTGAGGAAGGCCAAGAAGGAGGCGCCACCCATGGAGAAGCCGGAGGTGGTGAAGACCCACCTTAGGGACATGATCATTCTGCCCGAGATGGTCGGCAGCATGGTGGGTGTGTACAACGGCAAGACCTTCAAACAGGTGGAGATCAAACCCGAGATGATCGGCCACTACCTGGGCAAGTTCTCCATCACCTACAATCCTGTGAAACACGGCCGTCCCGGCATTGACGCCACCCACTCCTCCCAATTTATCCCCCTAAAGTAGTGGGGACAATAAAGACTCGTTTTCAAAAAAAAAAAAAAAAAGAGAGAGAGAGAGAGAGAGAGAGCCAGCAGGTCTGGGGCTGTTTACAACCCAGTCTATTCCAGCTACTATCTGAGAGCACCATTCGTTACAGCCATCATGCCTGTAACCTTTGATGGTCACACAGGTCGAGCATTTAGCATTTCTATGAGTAAAATATCTCTTGTTGAATTTTTTTTTTCTTTTACAGCCAAGGAATTTTCCCTATCATTGGTGAGAAAAGAGTCCAAAGAAAAGCATGTCAGCCATGATTAACACAGAACATAGTCCGAATGACTGGGAGGCCGAAATTATTTTTGTCTAGTTTTAAAGGTATAAATCCATTTTCTTTATCACTCAGACCAAATCAGTATAGAGGATACCACAATGGTTCCCTGTAGGGAGCCATATTGGATTTGGGCCTAGCCGCTTTTTGACTGCATGGCTCAAAGTGGCTAGGTGACTCTGGGCTGTTTGGCCACAGATGACTGCCATAAGTCTTAAGATTGTTGGACAGAGGCCTCTCCCATGAATTTACGGCACAGGAAGATAACATTCAAGGGATGCCTCAGCTCGAGCAGATACCAGTTATCTCCTGAATCAACACCCGGTGTCTACTGCCTGACCTCATCGTCTACCGCCTGACCTCTTTGCCTCCTGCTATCACTACCTATATCCTCATCTCCCCCTCCTCTGTGTTTCACAAAGGACACTCCCCCTACCTGAAAGCCTTAAAAGCTGTAACGTTCACCCCAATAAACGAGACCTTGACAACAGAATCTTGCTTGGTCTCCTTCTTCTCTCGCCCCTCATTAGGCCCAAGGGTAGCGCCCCTTCGGAACCCTGAATAACTGGGTCCCCGCTGGCGGGGACAGTTCCCCCCAACCTCAGGACCAAGTGGTTTATCTTATATTTTCCATTAATTTCCTTTAGTTAATCCTCTCTTAATTTTCTTAAAGGCAAGGAATTTAATTTTAATTTGTTCCACAGAATTGAAAACAAAAAGTTAAGTAATTTGCTTTAAAATATACAACAAAAAAATTCTGTAGAAATCCACACCAAGGGTTGGGGATTTAGCTCAGTGGTAGAGAACTTGCCTAGGAAGTGCAAGGCCCTGGGTTCGGTCCCCAGCTCGAAAAAAAGAACCAAAAAAAAAAAAAAAAAAAAAAAAAGAAATCCACACCAAAACTCAACTTACACCTTTTTCACCTGTGTCTTTAGTGTGTGTCAGGGTTAGAGGATGGATCAGAGGAGATGAGAAAGTTGAAATTAGACTTCCATTTCCAAGGGTGACGTAAGTAGTTAAGATAAATGTTCCCCCTGAAGACAGAGCTAGAAGAGGACATATGAAGCTGTCTTTCAGGAAAGAGTGCACAGCGGCCACGTGGCCGTCAGCTCGGACTGGTACTACGTGGGCATCAGCACGGGCCGGTACCACGTGGGCATCAGCACGGGCCGGTACCACGTGGGCATCAGCACGGGCCGGTACCACGTGGGCATCAGCACGGACTGGTACCATTTTTGTCTTGAGACAGTCATCCTCATCAGTGCTTTGGGATGCAGGGATCTAAGTTAGCATCCAGAGCCCACGCCAGCCGGGGTAAGTTACCGTGCACCTGGAGTTGGGGCATGCATAACACGCAAGGGCAAAGTGAAGAGACCAGGCATGCGGCAGATTGTAGTGAGTGTCCCAAGCGCCCGGCAGAAGAAAAGCTGTCTTTCGAGAAAGGGACTTGTTGGTGTTTTGTTGTTGTTGCTGGTTTGGTTTTTGGTTGGCTGGTTGGTTTGGTTTTTACTATTTTATTGGGTTCTTACGCCTCTACCTCCCTTCCAACCCTTATCCCTTTCAAGACCCCAACACTAGTTAGGGGAGAAACAAAGTTTGAGGCAAAGAGGGACATAGACCTCTATAGGTTACTTCCTGCTGATTAGGGTGGGTTCATGGGGTGCGTCCAATCTTCGCCATCAGAATGTCCAGCGGCCCAGCAACAACGAATGCCACAGCGAACAGCAGCGGCAGCAGGGGGAGCGGCCGCCATAGGTCCCCTTGGGGCTCTCCCATTTATACCCTCTCCAGAGTCCCCAGAATTAAACTATCTGCGGCTGGCAATGATCACAGCGCTGCTAGCGCACTTCACCTGCTGTGCAGCAGCCTCAGGATTAAAACACGCCCAGGATTAAAACAAAAACATAGTCACATAATATAACTGGGCTTTTACAGAGAGCAGACTCCCACTACAGAGACTATCATTGTAGACTTCCCAAGTTACTTTTACAAATAATTAAAAATACAACTGCCAGAATGTAGGAAACACTAACCAAGCATACAAAATAATTAAACACCCTAAGCAAGGGGGGAGGGGGATAAAACAGGCTATAGAAACGAGCCTTCAGCAATTTCAGAAATTGCTCTAAAGCAACTGTTTCTGTCAAGATCGAGTAGGCTAAGGTGAAATTTGGCTATTTTCCTTTGTTCTATTGTGTTTGTTTGTTTGTTTGTTTGTTTGTTTAGGACAGGATTTCTCTGCATAGCTCTGGAAGTCCTGAAACTCTCTATGTAGATCATGGTCTCTACCCTCTGCCTCTCTTCCAGGGCTGGGATCAAAGGCAAGCACACTATGGGCAGCTAAGCTTGGCTATTTCAGTAGTGGACTAAGGTTAAAGTATGAACCCCACATAGTCTCACACCCACAGGGACGAGGAATATAGTCAGTGCTAGCGTTCTCACCCTTCATACCACGAAGACCTGGATTTGACCTCCAGCACCCACCCTCATAGATAAATAAATGAATGCAAAACAGAGTTAGAAAGAATCAATTTAAAAAATCTAATCATAGAAATGAGTGCCCTAAATTAAAAAACAAAACAGAACAAAAAACAAAAACAAAAGAAACAGCCAGTGGGTCTGGAGAAATTGCTCAGTGGTTAAAAGCACGGGTTGATCTTCCAAAGGGCCTGGTTTTGCATCTGAGGAACCAGCACGATGACCCACAGACAACTGGACCTTTAGTTCCAGCGGATCAAGCTACTCTTCTGAATTCCATAGGCTTCTGCATGCATGAGGGGCACATACATACACTGGGGCGCACACACATGAGCATAGAAGAAACTTTAAAGAGAGCAGGAAACTGATGATGGGTAAGAGAGCTTGCTGTGCAATCTTAACAAGAGTTCAGGGGCTGGAGAGATGGCTCAGAGGTTAAGAGCACTGACTGCTCTTCCAGAGGTCCTGAGTTCAATTCCACAGGGTGGCTCACAACCATCTGTAGTGGGATCTGATGCTCTCTTCTGGTGTGTCTGAAGACAGCGACAATGTACCCATGTACATAAAATAGATAAATCTTAAAAAAAAAAAGGGGGGGGGTTGGGGATTTAGCTCAGTGGTAGAGCGCTTGCCTAGCAAGCGCAAGGCCCTGAGTTCAGTCCCCCGCTCCGAAAAAATAAAAAAAGACGAAGAAGAGTTCAGATCCCAACATCCATGAAAAAAACGGGAAGTGACTGCGTGGTGCCTTTAACGCCAATGCTGTGAAGGGTGAGGCAAGAGGATCTCTGAGGCTTGAGGCTGGTGGCCAGAGCATCAGGTTCTGTGAAAGATCCTATCTCGGAGGAATACGGTAGAGCCGGATAAAACAGGACACCAGAGTGTTCTCACACTCACAGGCACAAACAGGAAGAAACTCTTCATTTTCTGTATGTGGGTACACTATAGCTGTCTTCAGACACCAGAAGAGGGCATCAGATCCCATTACAGATGGTTGTGAGCCACCATGTGGTTGCTGGGAATTGAACTCAGGACCTCTGGAAGAGCAGTCAGTGCTCTTAACCACTGAGCCATCTCTATAGCCCAGAACTAAGCACTTTTAAATGTAGGATTTATGAACAAATCATATATAGCTCAGGACGCCATTTAGTATGGCAGAGAAGAACAAACGGACAAAGACAAGGGATGGGGCAGGGACGGGGGTGCATCTAACAGGCTGAGCTGTCTTCCCAAAAGACCCAGAGACAGAGGCAGAAGCAGTGTTTAATGAGATACCCTGGAAAGCTCTTCAGTTGTAGGCCTCAGCTCACAGATGCAAGGGGACAAGTGGGTCCTGGGAACAGTCAAGAAGGAGGCCACACAGGAACACTGCTGGGAAGCAAACCAGAGGCAAAACGTTTACCTTCACAGAGGAATAGTTTGGTTGCCAACTTCTGAGCAGCAACTGTGGAAGCCAAAATCCTGTGTGTCGATGCGAATATCGGTCAGCTTAGAATCCTATATCCAGAGGAAATCCACTCAAACACTGGAACCAGCCTCATTTCAGTAATTAAATGTTTTCCCTGTGGGATGTGCCACAGGGACAAATTTATGCATTGCTCATCTTGTATTTTTAAAGAGCCCGAATATGAGTCTTCTGTCGTCACCGCCATGCACCACAGTGATGGGCATGTATGCCCTCTCTTGGACTCTGCGCTGTGGGCAGGACTCTGGAAATCCTACAGAACTTTTGTTTTGCTTGCCCACTGGGTTCTGAGCTTTGTTGTAAAAGTATGTTTTATTCTTTTTTAACAGAAAGGGCGGGGGGGGGGTAAGATTGGCCAAAGGACAGTGAATTGTAGAAAAGACGGCTGAATTAAACCAAACTGCATACTTTAGAGATGTTTTAACATCAGAATGGAGCTCGGGGAATGTGTTACACTGGGGAAAAAGTTTTGCCTGTGAAACACCATGGGTTCTATCAAAATTGATACAGATCCGACTGGAGTAAGAGAAGCTTTTCCACAGGAAAGGCACAACTCAAGGAAGACACAGAAAGCAGATCTCCTCTGCATGACGGCAGCTCAACAAGTCAACTGAGGAAGGACAGATCGTCATTCATTCATCAGACCGGCGGGCCAAAGATCTGGATGCTGAAATGGACTGTCACTGAAGACAGGTGATCGGGACTGCAGGTAGGAAGGACCATCTCACCAACAGATCCTCGTAAGGACGTTGGGGCTGTGAAGTTTGTGGAATTGATAATTGCCTCCGTTGTAAAAGTTAAATTGTATACAATTTTTAGCTTAGACAAAAAGGGGAAATTGTTGCAGAATGTTTGATCACATGGTGAAGTCGAGATTGTGTTATTTACTGAAAAAAACCTGTGTCTAGTTGTAGTGTGGCTTAGCCCTTAGCACACAGTTTCAATCTCTCAGGCTGGACTACAGATGCACCCTTAGTACACACCTTTAATTCCAAACAATGAAAGTAGTTTGTAGAAGGAAGCAAGGATGTTTGAAAGTGATGTCTAATTAGAGTGGCACACAAGGTGACAAATCACAGAAAGATTTAACAGAATAGGATATGCCCAACACGAGAAGAGAGAGGAAGGGGAAGCTACTTAAGAAAGCAGTGCAGAGAAAGAAAAAGAAGAGAAGTAGTTTTACTGGGAGAGTTTTACAGAGACAGAGTGAGGAGAGAACAAACTAGACACAGGTGAAGACAGAACAAGACAGGATGAGCAGGAGCTAGAAGATTAGAACAGATTGTGAGAGTTAGTTTAAGGTCAAGCAGAGCAATTCAGAAGAGGCCAAGGGAAAGAAGCCAGATTAAATCAGTCAGTCTGGAGAGGAGTTTCCGCCAGAACTCAAGTTCTGAGTTGAACCAGCCAGCCAGAGATCAGAAAGAACTAGGAAGGGTAAGCTTAATTCAGCAATAAGTGTCAGAGGCTGAAAACAGTCTAGGCCTAGATAAGACTGTACGGAGGCTGGAAGCTTCCAGGACTAGGCCTAGGTTAGCAGGCGGAAGCAGTAGGCCTCTGGGACAACTTCATGTTCTTTGTTAGCAACTTCATCAAGACAGGATAGAAGTGAGAAGCCAACTCGAGGAGGTCTTAAAGTTCTCAGTTGGCTGACATGTTCTTTAAAGCTAACAGGTTTTTGAAAATGGCCCTGTGATAGGGAGTTTCCGTAATTCATGAATATCTATACATTTTATTTATTGGTAAGAGGGTTTAGGGTTTGTTTCTGTGTTTTGGTGGTTTGGGAGTTTGTTTGTTTGTTTGTTTGTTTTTGAGACAGGGTTTCTATGTAGCTGTTGGCTGGCCTGGACCTCACTCTGTAGACCAGTCTGGCCTTAAACTCAGAGATTCACCTGCTTCTGCCTCTAGAGTTCTGGAATTAAAGGTGTGCACCACCATGCCTGGCTGGTAGTATGTTTTTAAAATCTCATTCTAGATACATTAGTGTTTGATTTGTAATTATGATTTCCACTCTCCAACTTGCTTTTTCTTTCTAAATGGGGTCTTGATAAGTATGTTACTAACTTTTTAATATTTATTTATTATAACTGTAGCTGTCTTCATACACCCTAGAAGAGGGCATCAGATCCCATTACAGATGGTTGTGAGCCACCATATGGTTGCTGGGATTTGAACTCAGGATCTCTGGAAGAGCAGTCAGTGCTCTTAACCGCTGAGCCATCTCTCCAGCCCATGTTACTAATTTTAACACAGTTAGAATAGGATTTATCGTTCTTTTCCTTTAAATACCCCTCCCTTCAAGAGGTTCTTCCTTCCTTGGTAACATTTTAATAACATGCCAATCCTTTTACTCTGCGTGTGTGTGTGTGTGTGTGTGTGTGTGTGTGTGTGTGTGTGTGTTGCACATATTTCTCATTATTTTAAAATCCAGATTAGGGTCCATTGAGGTAGCTCAGTGGATAAAGGCAAGCCTGACAACCCTAATTAGATCCCCAGGACCCATGTGATGGACGGAGAGAACCGACTCTGGCTCTCTATGTATATACTCTGGGATACATGTGGGCACCCTTCCCCCATCACCACAGTAAATAAAAAATAGATCCAAGTGTAACTGTATACTCTCGAAGGGATGTTGCTGGTCTAGGCATCCATTTCCCCCTTCTTTCATAATTATAAAACAAAATCGATGAGAGAAGTTATTAAGAAAACCATGAATCCTAAGATCCTAGGTCGTTTGTCCAAAGATATCCCACACTTGATCCACTGTAATGGAGCTTGGATGTGCAGAATTTTTAAAAGTCTCCTACTCCCACAAGTATTCATTATACTTAGATTGCAAAGCAAAGGGGAAACACACACACACACACACACACACACACACACACACACACACACACACACACGATGTCGTAGAAGTAAGGAGACGTTCCTATTTGGAAACACATTCTGGAACAGAGTCCAAGGAGGACACAGAGTTAGAAAAATGTGTTGGGTTTGGCTTGAATCTAAAGTAGTAAATTAAGAATGCTCTCCCACAGAGGTGAGGATATGGTGGAGATAGAATCTGGGAGTATAACGTGAAGAATGAGGAGTAGGGAAAAGGGGGAAACGCGAAGCATTTAAAGAGAACAGAGAGTAATGAACGTAATTTTGTTTGCCAGGCAGTGGTGGTGCACACCTTTAGTCCCAGCACTCCAGAGGCCTGTGGATCTCTGTGTTCCAGACCAGTGTGGTCTACAGACCCAGGACAGTCAGGGCTACACAGAGAAACCCTGTCTTAAAACACAAAACTCAACTTTTGCTTAATCAAAAAATCGTTTCTTTAATTTTTAAGATTTGCGAGCATATAAATTCTCAACCTTTAAAATTTAAAGTCTAAGGAACACACAGAGACTGTCTGAATTCCATCTGATAGTTAACTTTTCTTTCCTGCCTAGTAGCTAACAATGCATTCCACATTCCACAAAGCTAGAAGCATTTATAAAAGAATTCGCCATGAAGAAAAGCTGAGTATTTAGTGGGATGAGTACATCAATTCTGGCTGAAAAGTTACTTAGTGCACAAAATGTATCAAACAGCGAATGTGCACTGCTTTCACAGACCTGTCAAAAGTAAATTTTAAAAATTAGATTACATTTTAGTGAAAATCTCTTTTTACCACAAGCCCCCGAGATTTTACTGACTGCCATAATTGAGACACAGGGACAGGTGTCAGCTGTGAGAGTGCTATCTTACTAACAAACTTATTTAGTAGCATTCCAAAGGAAATGGTAAAAAGGCTCTAACTTTTTTAGACCCTGAGATCAAATTCAAATGAATAGGAGAGTTGGTAAAACAGCTGCTGGGGAGAGGACAGGAGACTGGGAGAGAAATGGGAGCTGGGAGATGGTTAGCCACAATTCAGATTGTGTGAAGAAGCCTTATGGAATCCATTGCTTTCAAAACTAATTTACAAGGCGTTGAATGGAGGTGCCCCACATGGGTAGGTAATGTAGCTCCCAGAAAGCCATGGGCTTTAAATGAAAATGCCAGGGCCAGGGATGGGCAGTTGGTCAAGGAGACCTCTGGCTCCCAAAACAATCCAGCTACTGACACTACTCTTGGTTGCCCGTGAGAACTAGATAGTAACACCCTATTGCTAAAGCCCACGTAGTTTGCCTGCAGGATGGAGAGAAGTCAAGCTGGAACTAAGCTGGAAGTTTCCTCCCTGCTAGCTAGCTTTCCAAGTCCTTGTAGATGCACTTTGGGTGACAGGGAAAGAAAAACCATAAGCAGTCTAACACAGCTGTAGAGCATGCAAGATATAGCTCACCAGGCAAGACGTGCCCATCAGTGTAACAATGGAATGACTGCTTGCAGGTAACCAACCGCTTTCTGCTGGTCTTCTGGAGGGATTTCGTGCATGGTGTTATAAAACTGATCAATAAGATAATATGGCTGGGGAGACCATAGGCCCTAAGCAAGGAAATTATGACTGTTAATTTACTAACTGGGCCAATTGTGTCCATCAAACTACCTTTTTTTTTTTTTTTTTTTTTTTTTTTTTTTTTCCCGGAGCTGGGGACCGAACCCAGAGCCTTGCACTTGCTAGGCAAGTGACCTACCACTGAGCTAAATCCCCAACCCAAACTACCTTTTTTAAAAAGAGATTTATTTATTTATTATACATAAATACACTGTAGCTGTCTTCAGACACACCAGAAGAGGGCATCAGATCTCACTACAGACGGTTGTGAGCCACCATGTGGTTGCTGGGATTTGAACTCAGGACCCTCTGGAAGAGCAGCCAGTACTCTTAACCACTGAGCCATCTCTCCAGCCCCATCAAACTACCTTTTTTTAAAAAATATTTTATTTATTTATTATATATGAGTACACTGTAGCTATCTTCAGACACACCAGAAGAGGGCATCAGATCTCATTACAGATGGTTGTGAGCCACCATGTGGTTGCTGGGATTTGAACTCAGGACCAGGAAGAGCAGTCGGTGCTCTTAACCACTGAGCCATCTCTCCAGCCCCCAAACTACCTTTTAAATATGTTTTTGGCCATAGAGTAGTGCTACTGTCAGCCTTGGTCAGAGAAGCTTATTTTTGTAGTGGGTGAAGGTTACTTTCAGAGACTCATAACTGGTCAAAGAGCTGAGAGTCAGACGGCAGAGTGCTCAGCCCCAAATGAGACAGCACCGCTTCCGTGGCTCAGAGAACACCAGCGAGGGGGGAGTGGAAAGATCTTCCAAATTTGAAATTCCCAAGATCGGTGCCTGCAAATGACCACAACGTTCCAAAATGGATGGGTAGGTGAGGGACTTATTGGATCCACCACTCCTTGGAGAGCTAGTCATAGTTTATGGCATAGTTTTCTTCTCTAGAGCAGCCACTGCTAAGTTGCTGGTACTCTGGATAATAACCCCTTACTGATGCTCATTCAAGCAACCCTGGTTAAACAGTGGGAAACATCGAACTCAAAGGGGACCTAGAAAAGAAGAAAGTGGGGACTGGACAAGAGGAGACAACGAGGTCAAAATACATTTTATGCATTTATGGAATTAGGAAAAATAACTCTTTTTTAAAAGAAATGCCGTTTAAGAATGAGTCGATCCTTTGTTTTAGCTTTTACAAGGCAAGTATATAACTTCAACTTTTAACTATGTGATTTTTTAGTATGTCGACCTCAAATTTAAAAAAAATGAAAAGATGTCATCTCAGGACTATTTGGGCTGCTAAAGATGGCTCGGCCCCACCCATAATGTGCCATTTCAGATGTCTAGAAGCACCGGGGGTGGCTGACTCTTCTCATACCTTTCCTGTTGTTGCCACAAGATGGCGCCAATGCTCAAAATAGCGCTTCAGAGAGCCAAGAGGAAGGAAGAAAGGCGAGCAAAGGGGCTTTCTCTTCGTTCTAAGTCTCCCTAAGTAGAAAGAAAAATGGAGGCTCCCAGCAGAATTCGTGGACAACTTCATTAAACGTCCTTCTTTTGGGACACAGAGAAAAAGGAGCGCCGTGGTTTACCAAGACCGTGCAACTGAGCTAGTGGTTTGCACTTCGGAACAAGCAGGGCTTTTATTTACATATTTAACGTTTTTGTTTGTTGTTGTTTTAATCAAGAAAGACGTGAGAAAGAGCTGTTGGATTAGGCCATGGCTAGTGCCTGCCAGAGGGGCTCAGGAGAAATCTCACACGTTGGATACCTGGTCTCACGACCACATGTGAACCGCGGCCGAGTCAGAAACAGTTTTTCTTTGATCATTACTTATTCTCTGCAGTGACTTAGAAAAATGATTGAACTAAATTTCTTGCCATCAGAGACTTGATGAATACTGAGATTAACAATAAAACTATTTTTAAAAGTCACTGCTTTTAAGCCAAACTTCTTACTCTAGCTCTCACTGGGTTGTACGAACCACCTCCAATTTACATATTAGAGAAGAGAGAGAGCCTTACATGGAGAATAAATCATTTTCAAACTAGACATTCCATCCAGAACTGACAGTAGTTGGTTCCCAGCACGTCTTTTATGTCTGACATGCTTTTAGAAGAGTAATCATATTCCCAGTGACTCTCAGGATAAAATTTTCTTCTCAAAGTTCATTTTGTGGAGGTTTTTTTTTTTTAAGTTCTGAAGAATAAAGCAATTATTCTTTCCTTTTGAAATTACATCTCAAGTCCAGAAACATCAATTTCTTTAAAATGTTAACATGGAGTGGTTGGGGTATTTCTCTTTTGTATCCTTTCCACTCTCCTTCCGTGTCCCTTGTTTGTTTTGGCAGACCCTCACTCCTACTAGATTTCCATTGCACACCAATTACCCCAAGCTCCAGCTGCCCACAGACAGCTGTTCTCACTGCCCTCCACAAAGCCCCCCTCCTTCTGAGGTAACCCTTGCTTCCCCAGTATGGCTACTTCGCCCCGGCTTTGCCCCTGGCTTGGGCACAGAACTTCCGCCAGGAGCAATGCCTCTGCTCCGATAAAGAGTTTCACCTGGAGCCCACCAGAAGTGGGGGTGGAGCTGGGATCTTGCACCACACCGTGCAGGGCCTGCTAGAGTTTTTCTGAGGGGATGTGAGCCGGGGGGGAATTGCTATTGCGATACTGATAGCCTGAGTGGGAACCAGCCTGTGAACAACGCTTGGGAGGAGGAAGCAGGAGAGGAAGCCCTGGAATTGTGTTTGTTACATAATCCAGAAAAAAAACTTGTTTTGCTTAAGCCTCTGTTTGGATCGTGTATTTTCTTTCACGTGACCAAAAAAAGTTCTAATTTATACAAGAAAATTCTCAGATACTGAATATTTCATAAGTTAATGTAGAAAACATGTAGGAAACATGTTGGAAAGAAATCCTTTCTCTCTTTCTCTCCTCCCTCCTTCCTCCCTCACGCCCCCGTCCCCCCCCCCCACCGGCGGCTGACCTGAACTCCCTCTGTAGACCAGGCTAGCCTCAAACTCAGAGATCTACCTGCCTCTGCTTCCTGAGTGCTGGGATAAAAGGCGGGCACCACCTCCCAGCACAATACACATTTATAACTAACATCCAAAAGTTTTAGTCAGCCTCACTAATAATAATTCCCACTTGTCACGGAAGAGTTTAAGTTAGCAATCTCTGTATCATATTGAACACTGCAATCTAATCTTTGCCACAACAATGTGCCCTAGAAGCAGTTTCTTCAAGACAGGCCACACATATTTGTTTCCTTTTTAAATCACAACAATTTCTCAATACCACAGAATAAGATCGTATTGTCCATATCTAGAAGTACTGACGAGTTATTGGTATACATAAGCCTCTCGTTCTGAAGTTATCTTAGAATGTGAGTCTCCAGTTTCTCTGGGCATTTGAATCCAACAGCCCCTGCGTGGGAACCAGGCACAGCAGGCTGACACAGCTGCTGTGACCACACTGTCTGTGTCTGGCTGGGGGCCATTCGAGTCTGCATCTGGAGGAGCAAAGCATTGTGGGGGAATTTTTCTCTGCAGAGAAGTTCCCAAGTCAATAAATGCCAGCTTTCGCCTTGGTGACTCCTCTCCCACCCAGGCCTTCCCTCATCCCATCCCCCACACCAGGATCTGAGGACAGATCCCCGGACCTTTTGCTTGCTAAGAAAGCGCTCTCCCTCTGAGCTAATCTCCAACTCTTCCGTTTGGTGACTTTACCACTCTCTACCTTAGGTGTCCCCATCCTGTAAGAAAACCTTTGTAATGGGCTCTGATGATATAGGATAAGGCTACAGACTATAAACAATTTATCCACTTGGACTGATACCCAGAGTCAGGCCCGGTTTGTTTATTTATTTTTATTTGTTATATGTATGTGTGGTTTGCCTGTGTGTTTGTCTAGTCCGTGTCCCACAGGCATGCAGTGCCCACAGAGGTCAGAAGAGGCATCAGAAGGTCTGGAACTAGAGTTATGTGTAGTTGTGAGCCATGATGTGGGAGCTGGGAATTGAACTTGGGCCTTCTAGAAGAGCCAGTGCTCTCAGATGTTGAGCCCCACCTCCAGCCTTGCACGATGGAAAACAGACAATGATTTCTGTCTCTTTATGACACTAAAAGACACTTAGGGTTATCTTCATAAGCAACTCCTCTGTTGAATATCATACTATTGTATCAGATTTATTTATTTATTTACTTATGTATTGGGTTCCCCCCCCCCAAGACAGGCTTTCTCTGTGTAATAGCCCTTGCTGTTCTAGAATTGCTTCCTAGACCATGTTAGCCTTGAACTCACAGAGATCTGCCTGCTTCTGCCTCCCAAGCAGTGGGATTAAAGGCGTGCACCACATGTCCAGCTGGAGTTTTACTTTTAATAGATAATTGTCCACGGGCCTCTAAAGTCAAAGGTACAAACTTTCCTTCTCATTTCCATCGTCTATCATTGAACTTTGTCTCCCCGGAGGGGATTTGTCTTCGTTCTGTGGCTGTGATGAAACACCATGACCAAAAGCAAGGTGGGAAGGGAAGGGTCTATTTGGCTTACATTGTCATTTATCGTCCATTACTGAAAGGAAATCAGGGCAGGAATTCAAACCGGACAGGAACCTGGCAATCCTGGAGGCAGGAGCTGATGCAGAGGCCATGGAGGGGTGCTGCTTACTGGCTTGCTCCTCATGGCTTGGTCAGTCTGTTTTATAGAGCCCAGGGACTACCATCAGGAGGAGGGTAGCCCCACCCACGATGGGCTGGGTCCTCCTCCGTCAATCACTGATTAAGAGAGTATCCTACAGTCAGGTCATAAGGTTCTTTTCAGATTACTCTAGCTTGTGTCAAGTTGACATAACAATGGCCAACACAGGACTCTCTTTGTTTTTCTTTTCATCTTTTTTTGAGCCTGGTGTGGTGGTTTGAATGAGATGGCTCCCATGAGCTTATATATCTGTCCACTTGTTTCCACAGTTGGTGGAACTGTTTGGGAAGGATTAGTGTGGCATTGTCAAAGCAGGTGTGTCATTTGGACGGTGTGTGTGTGTGTGTGGGGGGGACTTTGAGGTTTCAAAACCCCATGTTATTTCCAGTTAGCCCCTTCACCTCTCTCTCTCGGCCTCATGCTTTGTGGATTAAAATGTGAGCTCTCAGGTGTTGCCGTGGCTGCCTGCCTGCTGCCATGCTCCCTTACATGATGGCCACGGACTGTAACCCTCTGGACTCATGAACCCCAGATCGAATGCCTTGGCCATGGTGTTTCATCATAATTGTAATAGATAAGTAACTAAGACACAGGGTCTCACTTTGTAGATCAGGCTGGCCTTGAACTCTCGAAGATCTGCCTACCTCTGCCTCCCTAGTACTAGGAGTAGAGGTGTGTGCCATCACATCCACCTTGTTTTTATCTTTTGATGCGCCCTCCCAGAATAAGCTTTCATATTTAATCAAATATGAGTAAACGTTACCCTCCTCCTTACCTCAGCAATGGGGCTCCTTACTCTTCACTGAAGATTCCCTCTCTGTTTTTTGTATGTATGTATGTATGTAAGCATGTATGAATGGGCGTGCTCATGTGTGTGGTTGTGCATGCACATACATGTGGAGGCCAGAAGTTAATGTGGGGCATTTTCTTCACTTGCTTGCCACTTATTTTTTGAGATGGTTTCTTGCCAGTTTACCCAAAGGATCCCGTGTCTGCCTCTTAAACCCTAGGATTCTAGGTAGCTGCCACACCTGCCCATCTCTTCTGTAGGTTCTGGGGATCCAAACTCTGGCCCTCACATTTGCACAGCACGTGGTTTCCCTACTGAGTCATCTCCC
Source organism: Rattus rattus (assembly GCF_011064425.1). NCBI lineage: Eukaryota > Metazoa > Chordata > Mammalia > Rodentia > Muridae > Rattus > Rattus rattus. The sequence continues at coordinate 25,209,017 of NC_046160.1, read as the reverse complement.
CAGGTCCACTGAAGGAGACTTGGCCTCACTTCCATCTTCTTGCCTACAGAGCTTCCTCCTTCCTTTTGGCCGCCTCTCAGGATGTCACCGTTTCGTAACACATGGTTTCGACAGTGTTCTACTGTGGGTATTTTGACTGACTCCAAACTGTGGCAATTATAAACAACGCTATCATAAACGAATTTGTACATATGTCAACCTAACCTTGGATGTGTTGTCTTTTTTATTTATTTATTTTTCTTTCAGGACAGAGCCTCAGACTTCCTGCACACAAGGCAAGTGCTGTACCACCGAGATACATCCTAGACCTTGAGTGTAGATTTGAAATAAATCTGTAGAAGTGGAGTATCTTTCCTTGTACGAAGAGTTTATATGTGCTTAAAATTTATTTCCAAGGTTTTTGTTTGTTTTGTTGAGATGGGGTCTTACTATGTAGCCCTGGTTGCTGTAGAACTTGTTATGTAGACCAGGCTGGCCTCAAGCTCTCAAGAGATCTAACTTGCCTTCGCTTCCTGAATGCTGGGATTAAAGGTGTGAGCCACCATTTCTGGCCTCTCCCCAAGACTTAAAGCGTTATTATATTTGGAAAATATTGCATACTGTAATTAAGTACAGAATATAAACACGTACCGGGAAAGCCCATTCCCTGACCCCGTATGTCCTAGTCTTCCTCCCCACAGATCATCAGTGTGTGTATAGTTCTACACACAACACACGTATATACGTAGGCATGTGCATACGCCTACATATATGACAGCTTTTAGGTTTGCTCATATGCCGCTCCGTGCCCTCGAGTGCTTATTAGCCTATTTAGTTAGTAGTTTTGTGACAGGATCTCACTATAAAACCAAGCTGGCCTGGAACTTGCTAGGTGGCTCAGGCTGTCTTTGAACTTACGATCCTTGTGCCTTAGCTTCCCAAATACTGGGATTCCAGATATGAGTCACTATATCCAGATCTTTACCCCCTTCCCCCCCCCCAGTTTTCAATTTAGTATATCAACATTCGTCACATAGCGTAATATTAGTAGATCGAACTTATTCTCTTTATAGTGCATATGACATTTATCTCAAGGACACCAGCACTGACTTTTTTGTTTTAAAAATCAAGGTATAATTTACATAAAATATAATTCTTTGGCGTGCATTTAAAAACCAGTACACCCTGCTGTAATTGCTGGAACTCGAACTCAGGGCTTCGCCCATGCTAGGCAAGCATTTCACCACTGAGCTGCACCTCCAGCCACGACTGTCATTTTAATGAGTGTTTTTCTAATTATCCCCTCAAGGGTTACACCAGTCCACACTTGCACCAGCAGTGTATGAGACTTCTTCCCGCAGCCTTGCCAAATGCAACGTCATCCAGCTTTCAGATCGCTCCGATCTATAGGTAAACTAATAATGCATTCTCATTTAAAACACCAGTTCTCTGTGTTTTTGTGTGAGGCAGGGCCTTGCTACTGTAGCTCAGACTGGCCTTGCACTTGCTCCTCTCATCAGTATTCGGGAGCGTGGGAGTTACGAGCATGTGCCATTGCACCCAGCCCGTTGTACTCAGGATGAAACTGAACGTGTTTTCATTTGGAGATGACCCATTTATATCTCTGCTGCTAGTCATACTTTGGGGCAATTCGTTTCTATCATTGATTTGTTTCCTCTTTTGAAAAACTGTATTGATTATGATTGTGCATGACATGTGTGGGCGGCTACGCCGTGGTGCTCCTGTGGAGGTTAGAGAAGAGGGGAGGAGCTGATTTTCTACTTTCACCCTCTCCTGGCGTCTGGGGTCACTCAGTCTATCCGGTAGGGGCCTTTTCCTGTGGAGCCAACACAAGACTCCAGTTTTCTCATTTATTGAGAGGGACATTTAATAGTTTAGAAAATCTGCCCTTGTCTGTGATGAGAATTAGAAAATGTTGGGAAACTTAATGTGCGTAGAAATATCGTGTAAGAACTGTACCCCTTAGCTAGGCATGGTGCCACACACCTTTAATCCCTGCACTCAGGAGGTAGAGGCAGGCAGCTCTCTGTGAGTTTGAGGTCAGCCTGGTACTAGTACTGAATTAGTATTCAGTATTACTACTGAATACTAAGCCAGCAATGATTCGATGCTGTAAGAGATAGTTAGAGCATATTGCTTGGTTTTGTTTTTCAAGGCAGAGTCTCACTCTAGCTCTGACTGTTCTGGAACTCCCTCTGCAGACCAGGCTGGCCTCAATTTCACAGACATACATCTGTCAGCCTCTGCCTCCCAAGTGCTGGGATTAAAGGCATGAGTTGCTATACCTAGCTTAAAGTTAATGTTTTATATACAATGTAACAAGTAAGTTTCAAATGAGAACATCTGAATTTGTCCTAGTCAGGGGGAAAGATGAAAAGTCACCCCTCCGTGCTTCCTGCTCCATCGTCCCAAGGTCACAATGTTACTCTAAAGCAAAACATAGGTTCACCGTTTTGGTGTGCGATCTCTAGCCTGAAAACCTGATGTTTAACAAAGACATTTATAACTCAGGGTTACGAAAGAGAAGGGTCCAGATTTAAGAACGTAAGATGCTTATGTGCAGACATCTGAAGACATTAAGCTGTGTTATTCCATCCCCAGCTCCTGAAAGAAGGGAAAGAGCTCGGGAACTGAGGATGAGACCCTGAAAACTGCACTTGGCTTAGTTCAGTAGTTACGGACTATTTAAGAGACATCGTCACTGATGGGGGGCGTGGAGAAAGCAGCGACCCTGCTCTTACATGTGGCATGGTGGATGGAATAATGGATGCAAGGCAATAATTAAGTTGCCTGTTATGAGCGTGAGCCAGGTGAGCAGTGACCATTGGCTTTGATTTTCATTTGTTTATTCTTGACATTAAACACAGGCACTCTGTGGTCATACATAGCTTCTGAGAGATGGGTAATTGACAGAAACCACGCATGCCTGCAGCCTTCTTATTCCCCTTTGATCTCTACACACATCACCAACCTCCTTCCTTAACGCATATGGCCAGTGCTTCCTAAGCACGAACGGTGGTTAGAGTGGAAAGTTCGTGTGCTAAGATTTAAATCTTTTCCTTTACTCTCAAAGGATTCTCTTGTGGAGCTGGCTCCTTGAGCAAGCAGGTCTTGTTTGCAATCATGGAGACAACTTTATTTTTATCTCCAGTTATCCCTTTAAAGCTTGTCAATGGAAGGAGCCTTTGCTGGCCCCTCTGGATGAGAATTCAAGCACCTCCATCACATTTCTGGCCACTTTGAGGAATAAAAATCCTTATCTTGGTTGGACATCACCAGCGCAGCCTAACACTGATGTTTAAGGCAGCCACTTGCCTGCAGCTGAAGCCTGCTACAGGTCAGGGTCTCTGCAGGTCAGGGTCTCTGCAGGTCAGGGTCTCTGCAGGTCAGGGTCTCTGCAGGTCAGGGTCTCTGCAGGTCAGGGTCTATGTAGGTCAGGGTCTATGTAGGTCAGGATCTATGCAGGTAAGGGTCTATGTAGGTCAGGGTCTATGCAGGTCAGGGTCTATGCAGGTCAGGGTCTATGCAGGTAAGGGTCTGTGGTCTAGGGAAGGTAGGAGTAGTAATCCCTATCAATTCCCCCCTGCCACCTCCCTCCTCCCCTCCCTCTTTTTCTCTCTTTGCCTGATTTTCCCTAACTCTCATCCTCTATGCAGTTTAATTTTTATTCTCAACACAACCTGGAATCACCTGAAAAGAGGGAGCATCAACTGAACAGCCGCCGCCATCAGACTGGCCTTCGGCATGCCCCTGGACCATCTTCTTGATTGCTACACGGACATCAGAGGAACCAGCCAGCCCACCGTGCACAGTACCATCCTTAGGCAGCTGTCTGGGGTGTGTGACAAAAAACTAGTTGGGCATGAGTTAGTGAGACAACCAGAGATCCACCCCTCCTTCCTTGATGGTTTCTGTTTCAGATTCCTGACTTGAACTCCTGACCTGACTTCCCTAGTGATGGGCTCTTACCCGGAAGTATAAGCTAAAATAAACCTATCCCTCTCACAAGTTGCTTTTGGGCCAGTGTTTTATCACAGCAACAGACAGTAAAGCAGGACAGCTCCTTTCAGGCAGTTTCTCTGCAGGAGGAGTTCTGTCAGGAGCCAGGACAGAAGTCTGCAGCCGGAAGGACAGGAGAAGAGGACACATAAGGGGCAGGTATTCGACTGGTCTCGGGTGGCTTCCCACTCCGGACTCAGGATGCAGACCTGCAGGTGTAAGCTGCCTTGTTTACAAAGGTACCAAGGCGGTCCAGATAGCAATGGGGCTGAGCTAACAGGCTGGACATCTAGGAGAAAAATAACCATGGCTTCCTGCACTACTCTATACACTGATGCTAATCCGACATTACAGAACTAAATGCGAAGGTTAAATGGATAGCATGTTTTTTACAATGAGAGAATTTTTACAATGGGAGGTAGCAGTAGTTTCTTAAACAGGCTGCAGAAGTTATGGAATATTCATATATATGTATGGGAAAGGGTTTCTCTTCAGAATATAGAAAGACCATTTCAGAAAGGAAAAGATAGACAATCCAATTAAAATACTGTAAGCTTTGCACATCACACACACACACACACACACACACACAAATAAACAGTAACATGATTCACACACAAAGGCTGAGTGAGGGCAACCCTGGATGATGTCTAAATATTGGGGAACTGCAAGCATAAATTACAGCAAGGCCACAGTGAGCTGAGCCCCTCAGAACAGGGAAAATTAGAAGGATTAGGAATACCAAGCAGGCACAAACTGTGAGGAGTAATTTCTAGTCTAGACTCTACAACCCTACCCCCTCCTCCAAGATTTCAACATGGAGCCCAGGATAGCCTCAAAACCCATGCCTATCTGGCCTCAGACTCCCCAGAGGTCAGATTACAGGTATGTGAAACTCTGTCCTGTTATGCTTGAAAACATCTCAATGGTGTCAAAGCTAAAGACACATACTATATGACCTAAAGAGCTGATCCTAAAATCTCAATGGCATTCTTCACAGAAGTAGCAAAAACAACCCTAGAATTCATATGGAAGCACCAAGGCCCAACAGACCAAGCAATCGGGAAGAAAGAATGTTGCTGGAGGAACACCTGGTCTCAAACCACACTGCAGAGCTACAGTAACAAAACAGCATGGCACTGTCCTAAAGCAGCTGTGTAGACTGAGTAGAGCAGAGCACTCAGAAACAAGTTATACCTTATTGTCAAACAGGCACCAGAGAAGAAACAGTCTCTCTGACAAATGGTGCTAGGACAACTGGATTTCCACACGTTGGAGAATGAGCTATGAAACTAGATCACATACACCAACAGTCTGAAAACGCTGTAGGAAAATACAAAGAAAACACTCCAAGATCTAAGTATATGCAAGGGTTTTCTGAACAGTACACTGACAATGCAGGAAATAATTCCAAGAGTTAACAAATGGGATTACATGGAATTAAAAAGTTCCCACTTTTTAATTGGAGAGATGGCTAATATCTATTGGAGAGTGGTTAAGATCAACAGCTGTTCTTCCACAGGATCTGGGTTGATTCCCGTCACCCGTATGGTGACCCATAATCATCTGTAACTCCATTTCCTGGTGATCTGACACCCTCTTCAAACATGTGGTAAACAGACATATGTTCAGGCAACGCATCCACACATATAAAATAAAAATAAATCTATTTTTTTTAAAGTGCTCTCTGTACAGGCTTGAGGACCTGAGTTTGAATCCTCAGCACTGGTCAAACCTGTGTGAGGCTATGTGTGTGCCTGTATTGCCAGAGCTACCAAGGAGGTGAAGACAAAAGGCTTTGGGGGTGGGGAGGTTAGTGGGTTGCCACCCTAGTGAGAGATGTTTAAGAGTAGACCAGTCTTAAGAGTAGAACACTTGTGGGTGTGGTGGTGCATGCCTTTAATCTTAGCAATCTAGAAGCAGAAGCAGGCAGATCTCTGTGAGTTTGAGACCAGCCTGCTCTACAGAGTGAGTTCCAGGACAGCCAGGGCTACACAGAGGATCACTGTCTGGAAAAACCAAATACAAATGAATAAATAAATAAGTAAATAAACAGTAGACACCTTCTTCATCCTTCACATGTACAGGGATGAACTTGTCCACCTGCACAGTTATGTGCATATACACCACACAATACACTATAAAAACATGCACTATAAGAGTACTCATACCACAAAAAATAAAAATCAAAGAAATCAAAACACTTCTGCATAGCAAAGTAAGCAGATCCCAAAGTGAAGAGATAGCTCATGAAACAAATATATATATATAAACAAACAAATTACATATATATATATGTATATATATATTTGCCAACTACACATCTAAGGTTTGAGGTATATAAAGAACTGTAAAAATTAAACAGCACAAAAACAAATCAACTCACTTGGTGCATGGGCTTATGAACTAAATAGACAGTAAAAGAATGTGTGTGTGTGTGTGTGTGTGTGTGTGTGTGTGTGAGAGAGAGAGAGAGAGAGAGAGACAGAGACAGAGACAGAGACAGAGACAGAGAGATACTTTAAAAAGTGTTCAACAACCTTAACCAGCAGGGAAATGCAAATGAAAACTACTTGGAGATTCTATTTGATCCCCGTCAGAATGGCTGTTCTCCAATAAAACAAAATGCCAACAAATGCCAGGGAGGATGTGGAGGAAGATGAGCCCTTAATTACCACAGGTGGGAATATTAACTTGTGTAGTCACTATGGAAGCCCTTATAGAAATTCTTTTAAAAACAGAAAATAGAACGACTGTGCGACTAGCTACTAGCACTTGGATAGACACCTAAAGGGCTCTAACCGAGCGCACCACAGAGATATCTGCGCATCCTTGTGTCTAACTGCACTACTTATGACAGCCAGGAATTGGAGCAGCTGAGCTGTACAGCAACAGATGAATGGATAAAGAAATAATGGTACACACGTACAGTGGAATTTTACTAAGCCACAAAAAATGAAGTCATGGCATTTATAAAAAAATGGATGTGTCTTAGTCAGGTTTTCTATTCCTGCATAAAACATCATAGCAAGAAGCAAGTTGAGGGGGAAAGGGTTTATTCAGCTTACATTTCCACATTGCTGTTCATCACCAAAGGAAGTCAGGACAGGAACTCCACACAGGGCAGGAAGCAGGAGCTGATGCAGAGGCCATGGAGGAATGCTGCTTACTGGCTTGCTCCCCTTGGCTTGCTCAGTTTGCTCTCTTGTAGAACCCAGGACCACCAACCCAGGGATGGCACCACCCACAATAGGTTGGTCCCTGTCCCTTTGATCACTAATTGAGAAAATACCTTACAGCTGGATCTCATGGAGGCATTTTCTCAAGGGAGGCTCCTTTCTCCATAACTCCAGCTTGTGTCAAGTTGACACACAAAACCAGCCCATACCAGATGCAACTTCAAATCTCTTACGTTAGGTGAAATAAACCAGACCCAAACATGGTATCACATATTTTCTCATATGCAGAATTTAGATTTAAAATTATGTGTGTGTCTATTTACATAGGTATACACAGATCATTAAATTAGACAGGGAATCTTGAGAAGGGAGGAAGAGATCTTAGTGGAGGAGGGAAATAGTAATGAAATAAATTCTTTAAAAAGCAGAAGTTGGGAAGGAAGAGAACCAGCTAGAGGAGAAGGCAGTGGGGGAAGGGGACAACCAAGAACAAATTATAAAGATGTATGCATGAAGGTGCTGTGATGAAACCCATTACGTTGCATGCTAACCCAAACAAATAAAACTACTCCTCCATACATTTCCAGCAGAAATGAATTCGTACATCTACCAAAAGATAACCTGACTATGTGGGAGCATGGAGGAACTTTCTTGGGTGTGGATACTGTCCCATATCTGTGTCTGAGGGCTGGTTACATGGGTGTGGTTACTTCAAGAAACCACCACAGTATAAATTTAAGGCTTTCTTGTACACCACTCTTCCCCAAAGGGGGTGGGGCGGGGAATGCCAGTTCACTGCGTGCCTTCTGTTGCCTTGACAGTCTTTTCTCCGTGAAACTTTTCATCTCTGCTTTGAGAGCATTTAGATAGGGATGGGTTTTCTTTAGTGACCAGAGCTCCCAGAGATCAATCGTGGTCATGATTTTCACCCATTTTGTAGTAAGACCCTTCTGTGTGCTGTCTGCTACTCACTCCTGCCCCATCGACTCGAGTCCTTTTTGCAAGGATCCTTGCAGTTTTCTTTTCAGTTCTCTCTCAGCTTTGAATGAGGACACCTTTTCCTGCAGGGCTGACACACTCTCGTTTCCAGTGGACAGCGTCTGAATTATACTCTCTTCAAGAGGCGCCATTCGCACAGAATGGCATCCTGAATAGTGTGTCCTGGGGACGTGCTGCCTAGACAATGGTTGGCTGGAATACTTGTGGGGAAGGCCTCGGAGTAGTGAGCCCCACCTCTTCCCGAACCCCACCCCCCACCCCTACAGGGGTTCCTACGTGTGCTTATGTGTGCTGGTTCAGTCTTTCCTTCTCTGCAGAGAAGAAGGTCTACACTGCTCATCAATGACAGCTCTTCCAATACCCATGGCCCAGTAGCAAGGCAGAGAGCGGGTCTAGGAGGGTCTTCCCTTTCTCTATTACTCCTGCCTCTCTTTAACTTGCAAAGGAGCCCAAGAGAGCTCAGATAGTTGAACTGTACAAAACCTTTAATTTTCTAAAATTATATTTGGGGTGTGTGTGTGTGTGTGTGTGTGTGTGTGTGTGTGTGTGTGTGTGTGTTGACTCTGAGCTATGCATGCTTTATGTAATCTCCAACACTCTGTCTGAACTTCTTTCTTATTCTAATAAGGATCACCCCTTCAGAAGACAGCCTTCCTTCATACACAGGGAGGCTCAGGATGAAGGCAGCTTAGCCATTTGGTCAAGATATGGCTTCCTCTTCTCCGTCCGTTCAGATGACATGTGAGTACTTATTTTGCTCTCGCATACGTACTGCAGTTGTCCACAGTTCAATTCATGTATGTGTAAGTGTATCTGTAGACTGAATTCCCGGTGCTGGGATGCCAGTTGAGAGTCTGTGTAATTGTAACTTGTCTTTTACAAGTTCCAAGTTATACTTTCACCAGTAAGCATACCCATCTCCCCAGCTCTTGCCAGCACCATGGTTTGGCCTACATTTTGGTCTGTAGCATTCTAAGATGTTAAAAAATGGAATGTCAGCATAGTATTTGAAAAACCACATTTTTTCCTTTGCATATGTTAAAGAGTTGCTTGTCTTAGTATTTTCCTTCTGTTTCCTTTCCATAAACCGTTTCTCCATTGGCCTATTTCTCTATGGGATCATTTTGGTCATTATTACCTTATTGATTTGCAGGATCTTTTTATATCAGGACATCAGCCATTTGTGATATGAATTGGCAAATATTTTGTCATTGGCCTTTTGACTTTGCTCAGAATGGTTACTGTTCTGTTGTGGTTTCTCTGTTTTTATGAGGAAAAGATCTGTATATTGCAAAGAGGTCGTTATGGTCGTTGTTCATGGCAAAATTGGGAACAGAATGAATTCCTCAACATCTTCAGCACAGCATAAAGACCAGCTTGTATTGGAAAAGCCTACCAGCTTGGGTCAGGTAGGAAGAGAAAGGGGAGTAGTCTCATTTTCTCATCCCACACAGGCTCATACCAGGACGCAGGCAGACGGCTGGGTATGGGGTGGGTGTGGGCTTAGTGGGTGAGTCCTCTCTTCTCCCCATTCTCTTCTTTTTTTTTACAGCACGGCTATAAAACAATCCGTGGGAGGATAATCAAACTACCTGTACCACGAAGTCTCCGTGTGGCTTTTATGATTATAACTATTTACAGGAATTGTCAAGGAACGTCAGCCACTCAGAATTTGGGGGACTTTGGTACCAGAAAGAAGTTGCATAATCAAAACTGAAGAAGATAATATGTGTGCAAATCTTACTCCTTCATGGCCAGAGGTTCAACAAATTTTATTTAAAGGAAATAAATCCGATAGCAGAGGTATAATGCACTTGGTAGTACTAGAGAAAACTGACTGGTGTAACCCCCAAAATGGGGCTGGGTTCTTGGTCTCCACAGTAAAATCTATACTAACTCCCCCATAATGCGTTCTCAGGGACTGAGGGAGTTCATTTAATAGCTCATGGAAGCACAGGAGCTGGAGGAACAGGCTCCAGGCTGAGCTTCTGGTAACAACTCCCAGACCCACACCGTGGAACTGGCCCGGCGAGTAGTTTCCTCTAAGCTAGGAGGTGCCACCTCCCACTGCAGATACGTCTGCCCAGGCTGCTCTGCTCCCACACCGTTGCCAGTTCTCTCTTTAGTCTAACTCCTAGCTGGTATCCCTGCCTTGGCCTCCAGCCAGCACCTCCTGTTGGGTGCTTCCGTCTGCCTGCTGAGTTGGGCTTCTCAGACATTGTTAGGTCCCACGTGGGAGGCTCTGTGTCCCGGTCAGCCAACCCCTTTGTCCTTTGGACACACAAAGCCAACTTGAAATGGTCAAAACCGTGAATGGTAAGAGCTTGTCCAAAAGCTGAAGACTCACAGAGGCAGCTGGTACAGCATCCATGATTTCACCGGCACAGCTTCTCTAGCAGTCGCTCCCCTGTCCAGGTCCTCTCCAAACCACCTCACACACGAAGGAGGTCAGTGAACCAGATAGTGTGCTAAGGGGAAGGGACACAAAGATAAACAGGGAGGGATGAAAAAGTGTGTCTCTCAGAAGTGAGCAGATTGCTGTCAGATATTGATCTGGGGCTGCAGAGATAACAAGATTTTTAAAAAAGGAAAAGAAAAAGAAAACGCAAGTGAGAAGCTGGAGAGATGCTCAGTGGTTAAGAGCGAGCATTGTTTGGCAGGGGTCCTAGGTATGGCTCCTAACGCCCATGTCTGGTGGCTCACAACCTCCTGTAACTTCAGTTCTAGGTGATGCAGTGTGGCCTTCTGGCCTCTGGACAACTTCACTCATGTACACACACACACACACACACACACACACACACACACATCTAAAAAAATAGCAGATGAGAAAGCAACTTAGATTGTTGCCTGCCTAGGCGAGCTAGACATTTATGATAGAAGAACCCAGGCTCATGTCAGAAGCCACAGAAGAGGGTGCTGGGAGGCTGAGGGGGTAGGGTGGGGAAGACGGTTCTGAAATGCCAGGTTGCACTGCACAGTATGGTAAACTGTGGTCACATGGGTTCTTGAAATACGGCTAGTGGCACATATTGAAATGACAGTATTTTTAATATGTTCGGTTAAATGAAATGTATCATTGAAATTAATTCCACCTGTTACATTTTTACCTCTTAATGTGCTATCAGAGAAGGTAAAAATTTCATACGTGAAATATATTGAATTTCCATTGAACATTGCTGAGTTAGACAGTTGAGAGGAGGATCAAAGGCTAGCACTCGCAGTATCTTAAATCATTTACAATTTAATAGTGTCGAATATATTTTTGCACATGTGGGACAGCTGTTTGATGTTAGTCAAACCAAAAGGTAGGCCCCGGTTGATTTCTGCTGTCAAACTCTTATTCGGATCCCCTGGTGTGCTTGTCCTTTTCCCAAATGTGCACACCACATTAATGTGCTCTGTGGAGAGAGTATTTATAGTCATCAAATTCTTAACATGTCGGTGATGAATTTCTGCTCCAATTTTTTTTTTTTGTAGTTGAAAAATCAAATCATAGCATGTGTTTCATCTGTGAGCCACATGCCTAGGGAAGTAATTATTGCAAACCTAGAGGGATGACCTACTCTAGCTGACACGGATCCAGTTTATGGCTCTGTGTATGGTTAATAAAGCACTGTACTCCCAACAAACCCACCGTGCTACACGCTGGCCACCAACCATACATGTGTCTTCCGGGATGACTCTGGTGGGTGCAACTTGCAGTGTGAGTTTTCAGTCTTTTGGAAACGGAAAAGAGGAACTCGATAAATGTCAATTTTGAGGGACTTGGGAGGCATGATATACAGCTGCAAGAAAACAGAACTATAGAAAAGTTTTGGGAAATCTGCCACCTGTGTCAATGTGTTTATAGAAAGAAGGTAGATTAAATTTCTTCAGGAGTGGAAGTAGCCGAGTCTCCGTGCTACTTGTCTGGTATAGGTGTTATGACGTTAAAAGGGGGATTAAAACTTGACAACACGGAGGGGGAAAAAAAAAACTATCGTCCCCTGTGGTTTTCATTCAATAAATAATTACCGAATGGCCCTTAAAAGAGTAATTCAGTTTCACTTTGCATCTGTGCTTTGCACACACCCATTTGCTTAAATGTCAGCTTCCTCGGAAAATGATTTTCCCCCAGTGGAGAAAAACTTCGAACGGAATGGGAAGACCTGGATTCTCGATTTTCAGACTTCTGTTTGACGTTGAATATGTCGCCATATGTCTCTTAGGCTCCGTGCGTTTTGAGTCAGTCATCTATGGAAGCCCGACAGGCCTGTGGACCGGTGCATGCATTTAGGAGAACAAACCAGCCTGTCCAAAGAGCAACGGGCTCAAGCAGCAGCTCATCACGGGCCTACAGACCAGCTCTGTGAAGAGACAGTTTGCATCCTTGTGAGAACTGGTACCTGAAATATGAAGGGTAGTTGAATTTTATTTGAGTCATGCACACACACATGTGTATGGAGGCCAGGGTGTCTTGCTCTGTCTCTCCATATTTTTCCAGTCAGGGCCTCTCAACGATCCTGCAGATTGTTGTTGATTGAGCTCGACAGTCTAGCAAGCGCTGGGATCACACGGGCCTCGGTTTGTTTGTTTGTTTGTTTGTTTGTTTTTCATTTTATAAGCCATTAAATTTGAATTATTTTTTCCCTTAATTTTCGAGATTATAGTTTAATCACATCTCTCCCTTCCCTCTCCCCTCCAAACCCTCTTAGATATTCTTTCCCACTTTCATTCAAGTGCACGGCTCCCTTCTCCCCCACTTATTATCGCATGCATATGCTCCTAAATGTAACCTGTTGAGTCCATACAGTGTTACTTGCATGTATGTTTCCATGGCTAACTGCCTGGCACTGGACAACACATTGATGTGCTCTTCCCTGGGGAAGAGCACCTCTTCTGCTCCCAGCTTCCCTCGGTCCTTTGTGTAGGCTTGAGCACGCCTGACTTCTTCACATGGATGCAAAGCATCCACTCTTATGCACAGCGAGCATGTCTCTGACTGAGCTATCCCCCCAGTCCAATGTGACTTGTCTTTATCACAAAATACTCTTCAGCAGCTGGGTGTGATGGGTTAGAGACATAAGAACAATATGAGCGACCGCTTAAGACAGCCTTAGTCAGACATAGTGGTGCATGCTGGCTACCCCCAGCACTCAGAAGGCTGAGGCACGGAGATCACGAATCATAAGTTGGGTTGGCTACATAGTGAGTCTCACAAACAAATGCATAGCCTTGGTTGAATAATGGAGGAACCGATCAATGCCACACCAGACAATTAAAATCACAGTCATGGAGATAACCCACGTAGTCCTCAAATACAACGCTGTCTAAGGACGGCTGCTGAACATATTGGAAAAGAGACCTGTGCAGGTGAAGTTCCGTAACAGCAGTGATGTGAAATAGCGGGGCGTCATCCAGACCCAATGATGAGAAAGTAGCAAAAGTGCCTCCAGCCTCAGCAGCAGCCAAACCCAATACCCCTCGTCGCCCGCCCTAGCTGGGATTGTTTCATGCACCACCGGGCTTCTTCTCAAGCTCGTCGAACCTCTCTCACGGGCTTCTTAGCAGGCCATGCTGTGGGGGGTTCATAGGATTCCCTGTGCTCTGCCCAGAGGTACTGGTGATGAGGCTTAAAGTTCTTGTGTAGTTTGCAAATATCTGTTTGTGTTTTAGGTTTTCCTAGTTTAAAATGTGAATTTTGTGTTAAGTGTGAATATGGCGAAATTTAAAACGTCATGAAAATTGTTATTTCTTGCAAAGGAGTCTAACTGTTCTGCCAATGTTGACACATTTTGCTCTCTCTCTCTCTCTCTTTCTCTCTCTCTCTCTCTCTCTCACACACAGAGAGAGAGAGAGAGAGAGAGAGAGAGAGACAGAGAGAGACAGAGAGAGACAGAGAGACAGAGAGACACAGAGAGACAGAGAGACAGAGACAGAGACATAAAGAGATAGTGATAAGGATCATCTAAACTTCGTGTTATTTTCAAATCTACTTTTTAGGTTGCCTTGTTGTTGCTCATGTCTCCAGCCTCTGTCCTTCTCTAAGTCTCTTCTCTCTACATTTCCCAGTGTTTCAGGCACTCGTGCCTTCTTTTGGGTTCTTCAGTCCATGTGATACATCATCCCTTGGGGCCTTTACACATAAATGCCACATCCTTAGAGAATCTTTCCCTAACCACTCTGCTTAATAGAAATCTGAAGACTCACTCACTATCCGTTATGGTTTAAACTTGAAATGTTTTCCATGGGCTCACATTTTGAGTTTTGGGTTCCTAGCTATAGAGTTATGGGAAGGGAGCTCCTGAGCCTTTAGGAAGTGAGGCTTAGATGGCAGAGGTAGGTCATTAGGGACCAGGCTTCCATAAGGCCACTTCCTAGTCTCCCACGATGTGAAGTGTTGCGTCTTCACACTTCTGCCGCCACCAATGGATTTGCATCACCATGATGTCTGCTGTGATGGACTGAAACCCTTTGAGCTGGAGCCAAAGCAAATCTTCCTTAAGTTATTTATGTCAGGTATTTTGGTCACAAGTTGGCAAAAGAAACCAATAGAGCGTGTTGGCAACAAGAGTGTTTTAGTTTCTCTGATTAAGCCTGACCATATGGGTCATATGTCATTGGAAGTGGTTTGCAGGAGGAATGTGGAAGAGCTTGCAGATGTGATCTAGAGGTGCTGCAGGCAGAGCTCAGTGGGCCGATATGATTGGAGTCTGGGAGACTGAATGCCAATGGGCACGTGGCTAGTGATGACTATGCTCACGGGGTTTCAGTGGGAAGAAGACTGGACATGTGAGATTCCTCATAACATCTTCCCTTGTAATTTGCTTGCTCTGTCAGTCAGTTCATCTTTCATTCTGCATCTGTTTTTATACCCAGCTACGTGCTCTGAGATAGAAACAACTGTTTAAATTCTTCACAATTTTGATTGCTTAATTTTTATAGTTTCCTAATTTTAATATTCTGTTAGGGTAGGTCTTTCTTTCTTTGCTTCATTCATTCTCCCTTCCTTTCTTTTCTTTTTTTCCTATTATTTTTATGCTGTGTTTGATGACCAGCTCACATTTAGAAAGTACAGTTTTGACAAAGATCAAATTTCTAGATAATGTCATAATAGCTTAAATTCTGCACAACAGAATTTGGACAATTTGGACACAATGTGACGACATCATGTACTTATGATGGTGTCTTACTCAGTGTACATAAGGCTCGGTCCTTTCTATATGAAGAACAATGACTTGACAGACATAAGAGGGCTCAGGCCATGGAAACTTGGGTACCCCAATTAGTTCACTGAAACAGGTAGAACAGATAGACTGAGGCCTTCGGTCTTAAGACAGATCCTGCGTCCTGCTGACCTTTCCCTACAGTGCCTGGCAGAACATACAATGTATATAGAATACTCAACCAGAGCTTGCTAAATGATGGATTACATTGGGGGGAAGAAATTGGAGAAATGAAAAGCAATGAGATCAATTCTCTTACATGACTCATAAATTGGCTCAGAAGATGCCCGACTGAAGAACTCAAAAGAAAAAAAAATAGAGCAGCATCGTTGACCTAAGTGTGTGGTCACATTTAGCTGTACAAGTGCCACTGCCATCCATCAAGTCACTGTCTCCCAGAGACTCGAGCTGGAGACTTTAAAAGCTCACATGAGTCATCCACTCTATTCCCTTCCTCATCTAAGCAGTCATTAAAACTCCTGCCAGATTTACATCAGCAATATCCTCAGCCCCCATCGTCTTATTGTCTAATTTTTAAAGCATGGCTACTGGTCCTCACCCCCTGGCAGTCGATCCTCCCCCCAACTCATCAGAATAGTTTTCTGTTAACTAATGTATTTAATAAGATGAACTGAGAGGGCTCGAGCAGAAAGCAGTTTGTTCTAGCTTATGGCAGTCCTTTGTGTAGGCGTGTGCACGTGTACATGCACATAAGTGCACTGGTGTTTGTACAGTGCACACGTGTATATACAGGTGCACATGTGTATGGAGGCCAGGGGTCAATATCAATTGGCTTCGATCTCTCTCTGCCTTGTTTTTTGAGACAGACTCTGTCACTGAACCCAGAGCTCAAGGGTTTGGTTAGGTGGGGTGGGGGGCATCAAGCCCCAGGGATCTGTTTGTCTCCCCAGTGCCAGGACCACAGATGCATAGGGCCACACCTGGTTTTTCACCTGGAGGCTGGAGATCTGAATTCTTGTTTGTGTAATGGGCACTTTACCAACTGAACATGTCTCTCTGGCTCCCTTAAAGTGCTCTTTCAAATCTTTCCTCCTACTTTCAGTTTTCTGATTATCTTCAGGTATTAAAACATTCAATCTGATCTAATGCCAGACGTTCTTATCCAGATGAAGTGACTTTCCTCTGTTAGTGTGGACCATATCTAGACTCCCATACATGCTGA
Organism: Rattus rattus; assembly: GCF_011064425.1. NCBI lineage: Eukaryota > Metazoa > Chordata > Mammalia > Rodentia > Muridae > Rattus > Rattus rattus. The sequence goes on along the minus strand of NC_046160.1, from coordinate 25,192,449 downwards.
AGGAGGGCATGGTCATTCTCTTCTCTCTGTTTCACCTCCCCTGCTGTAGTTGGGCCAGGACTGAAAGAACCAGGGAACGAGAGATGGCTCTTGCCATGGTAATCCCAGAGCCTTTGGTGAATAGAGGAATCTATAGCTGTCTTTCTAGTTTTAAGGACCTAAAGACCTTTCCTTCTTTGAGCTTCCCTTCATAGCAGTCCTTGTGTGGACAACGGTCGCTTTAGTCAGACTCAAATTTCTCAGTATCTGGACCAGTCTCACAGAGTGTTTTCCTGTGCTGGAATCATCTAGAAGGGCCTCTTAGGGTCCATAATATGGCTGAGGTCCATCTCTCTTCTACATAGCTACCTGCTATAAGCTGCCCTATGGTTTTTGTGAGTGCCATGTGTTCTGTAGGGACCCCCAGACTTTGTTCTCCTGCCTGAGATATCTCCAGCCACCTTTTTCATGGCAGACATTTTTTTCTGGTCAAGTCCAAAGGCATTGGCTAGGTCCCTTGCTTAACTTTTCTCTCACGATGCCTGGAGCTCTGGGCAGGTCTGATCATGGCAGTGCTGGCTCTCGCCTGCTCTGGAGGTCCTGCCTAGGCAGTCTTGTACCCCATTTAGGATGTTGAGGTGGGGGTGGGGGAGGACACTCACTTCAATCTATTGTTTTCAGCTTTGGAGCTTGGGCCAAAACTCCCAAGAAAGGAAGAGGCCTATTTTAACACGCTGCTGCATTCCTTTAAAAACATCAGATACTGTTTTTGTTTTAATTAACCGTTCCAAGTTTACAATGTTTGATTTTTTTTTTTTTTTTGAAGTTCAGACTCAGAACAGACATCTGAAGTGGATCAGTGGACCTTGATCATTTCACAAATTGAGAAATAAAAGCCCGGGGAAGTTAATTAACTTGGAGAAGATCACACACCTTATCGTGACTGGACAGGGCTTGATCTGAAGTCTTTGACCTTTAAATCTCATGCTTTTCCTACCACATTATCCTGCCTACAATGCTTTTCCTTAAAGGAGACCAGATATGTCTGCTCCTGAAGTAAAGCTACTAGGGATGCTTACTGACTATCAAAACATCTCTGAATAGAATGAGGTGATTGTGAATGATTTTTATTTGGAGTTTTATCTATATTTCACACACTTCTATGGTCAAACATTTATTATTAAAAAAAAAAAACAAAATATTTAGAGTCATTCTTTTGGGCTGGGTTCATGGTCCTATGGTTAAAATGTTTGCCAAGCAAGCATAAGGGAGAACCAGAGTTCAAATTCCCAAAACCCTATAAGCTATGTCAGGTGGGCATAGTAGCCCATGGGTTATTGCAGCTTTGGAAGATGGAGTCAGGGGACCCCAGGGTAAGTTGGCCATCAAGACTAGCCATATCGATGAGTTCTGGGTTTGATTAGAAGACCTTGTTTCAGTGAATACAATGGAAGAGTGATCAAGAGTAAATCCCAACACCAGCCTACAACCACATTTACGTGTATGCATGTGCACACACACACATGTACATACACGCACACACATGTGGGCATGCACACACATCACCCACACATGAAACTGGAAAAATAAAAATAAATGAAATTATACTTCTCAATACCAGATAGACATGGCTATAATCCAGGCACTTGTGAAGTAGGGACAATAGGATCAGGAATTCAAAGATCACCCTTGCCGGCCTTGGTTACAAAAGACTCTGCCACCCCACCCCCACCCCCACTCCCACCTCCCAAAAACAAAAAAACAAAATGTGATTATTTTAAAGTGTAGCTATCTATAGGGAACCGTGACTCCATGCATGTGCTCAATCCCCAGCTTTGGGGAAAAAAATCCTTATCAATGAAAAGGACAACTCCACTAGAAAATATTAAAGCCTGAAGTCTATACAGTTGACCGACCTCTTGGGACTCATTTTTCTCAAGTGTGATGCTGGAGCCTCAATATGTACAATTAAGTGATTTCCTATTCTGAGAATAAAGACCCTGCCTCCCAAGCCTTGTGAGCAGGCCGAGGCTGCAGCTCAGGACAGAGCACTTGCTTGTCCTATCCAAGGCCCCGGTGTTGTGTGGGTTGACGAGATGCTTGGGGAGCAAGTAGGAGGACTTTTAGGACCAATTTCAATGTCCGACGCTTTGGGTGAACTCATGATGATAACGGTCTGTGACTTGGTCTCCGGTGTGAATCCCTGAGCGAAATGAGACCAATCTGTAAGTTTCTCCAAGGAGCCCATCTGCGCATTTGCCCAGTCTCGCTTCTCAGAGCCCACCGCTGGCCCGTAGTCTCGTTGACTACGCGAGCCCTCATCGATCCCATTTCATTTCTGCAGATTGAGCCTCTGTCGCACCATTTACCTAGTAATTTCATGCTCTTCTGGCTGCACACTGTGATTCTTTGCATATTTGATTTTCTTCTTCAGGGCATTTGCCTGCAGCCTGCAGCTATTCTTGGCTGTCTCCATTTCCCCTACTCTTGTTGAACACAGCCGAGCATTCAAGGGGGCTCCACATTTATTAGTGGGGAATATTGTTGGAAGGAGGGTGAAAGGTTCAGTTAAAGTCTGGAGACCTTGCAGAACAGGCTGAGACCAGAGCTCAGTAACAGAGTGTCTACGTAGCAAGCAGGAGGCCCTGAATTTGATCCCCACACTCACAAAAGACCAGTAGAGTCCCCAGTTGTCCCTGGAACAGGGTGCCCTTGACAACCTATCTTGGCTCTAATAGACGATGAAATACATTCCTTTTCCTCCAACTCCCTTGGGTCTCTCCCCAACCTGGACCTGGGCGAGTCTGACTGGGTTGCGTTTCTGTTGCTATCACTTCCTGGAATTGGACTCGCGGTTTGAACCTCTCCTGGAAAAAGGATCATGAATCTCTCCTTACACGCTGGCTCCAGCACACCTTCCTTTGGCCAGGCTGAGGTAGTGGAGTCGGCCAGAGTACTATCTGGGGTATACTCTGGGCCTCTTGGCTGAGAAGGCCCAAACACTCTCCATTGCCCGCCCCCCTGCCCCCTCCCCTCCAAGCTAGGGAGAAGGAACAAGCTCCTCCTTCCTTGCTGCTCTGTTTGGCAGGTCTCATCCGCCCTCTTCCACTGCAGACTCCTCCCCCTCTCCCCATCTCTCTGTCCCCATTCTCCTCTCTCTGGCCAACATCCCTGGCAGCCTTTTGAGGGTCAGCTTTACTTTTCCTCCTTGTTACTCTTCTCCTCTTCTTGCCCACCTCGCTCCAGCTCTCACCCTACCTTTCTGATTCTGGTTATATTCTTATTTTTGTTTTCTTCTCATAGAGCAGACGGAACCGGAAGTGATTGTCACTCTTGTGATCCCCGGTGGCAAGATAGGTAGATTTCCATACGTGTCCCCCATTTTGAGAGCTAGTGGTGATTGCAGTCCTAAGGCGTGGGAAACAATACTTACACCAAGCTGCTCACTTAGAAGCAGTCGGGGGGGGGGGTCCCCGACAGGTATAACCCACCCCGTGTAGAACAGAAATATCCTGGAAAGTGCTGGTGGTGCTTGTGCTGGCTGAAATATTAGGGAGCAGCCAAAGCCCCCCGAAGTAGGCCACACGTGCTTCTCGCTGCACAGTTCTGAGCTCTCCCGCCAGCCTTTTCTACCACTCCGCCTCAAGCCACACATCCAAAGTGAAATGTGGGTGTTTTAATCACTGAAGAGAATCCTTAATAGTGCTCCTTCAGCACAGAGCTGCCTCTCCACTGCCAGGAACTGCAGGGAGCCTATTGCTTCCCGTCCTGAACCGGCTCCAGAAGCGTTAGGTGAGGCTCAGTACAATTTTCAGTTGTTATCATACGAGGCCCTTAGAGACGCTTCTCAATTCTAGCAATTAGCCACATAGGGGTCAACCAAGTGTTCTCAGCTCTAATTAACAGCTGTGTTGAATCTGGGACACATACAATTCCTCTGGGCATACACTCCTCAAACAGAAACAAAACCGGAATATCAAGCTCTTACCTCCTTATCAGAGGCCATGAAGTCTGAAAATTATTGCCCAGGGTACTTGCAATTAAAATTAAAAAAAAAAAAAAAAAAAAACCCTCAGAAAACAGGAAGCAGAGGGGCTTCTGGACTGGATGCCTGGATTTAAAGGCAAAATAATAATAATAATCCTTGCTTTATTCCGAAATTACCCAATGGGCCCAGGAGAGTTAGGCAGTGCTGGGGGAATTAGTTAGTTGCCTCTCAGCTCTGTGCCCAGAGCCCAGCTACACCCAGCAGGCTACATGATATCATCACCACACAAATCAAAGGCTTCTCTCTGGCTTCAAAAGGAACAGGAACAGGATACTTTGTGTTGGGAGTTCTGCACTGAGCGGGAACTACGCTGTGCCTGTTTGAGTGAGTTGTTCACTGGGTATCCTGGCTTCGTGCCCTGCCTGACAGCTGCAGGGGTTCTGTAAGAAATCTGGGGGAGAATTTCCTCTGCAGCCATGACTGAGAACCCAGGATCAAGAGCTTTGCAGACAGAAAGACATTACCCCCCCCTCATCCCACCCCCCGACTAGCCCATCGCTTATTAGGCTCAATAAACAACAGGCAAAAGCCGGACAGCTGGCCCTTTGGCCCTGGATGGGGGAAAAAAAAAGCATTTCGCTGGGATCTAGCTAGCTGGCTCCTTTTACTAATTGAGAGCAACCGCACGGCACTTAAAAATAAGTTGTTGTTTTAAAGCTAGAGTATTTCAAATAAACAGCAACCTTCAGAAAACAACAACGTTCAGAATGATACCTAGGCCCCAGATCAGTTAATGTTAGGTTTGTGCGACGTTTATTTCACATATTTTTCTTAGGAGTTTGCATGGATACGTTTGAAATGTCCCTTCCTTCCCCTGGCCCCATTGCCCACTCCCTGTTGGTTTGGACTTTTTTTTTTTTTTTTTTTGGTATGCATGTGTTCCTGTGTGTGTGCATGTTTACATGTGTGTGGCGGTGTGCAAATTGCCTGTGGAGATTGGAAGTTGACACCAAGTGTCTTCCTCAATAGCTCTCCACTTTTAAATTGAGACAATGTTTCTTGGTGAGCCAGGAGCTCACAGTGGACAAATCTAACTAGCTAGGATGTCTCCACATCCTGTGAGGTAGGATCATAGGTGGGAACCATACTGACTTGGTTGATTTGGGTTCCGGGGAACTGATTCAGTCCTCACACATGTGAAGTAAGTGGTTTTACCTACCAGCCCATCTCCTGAGGCTGGTTGGTTTGGATCTCTCAGGTATTTCCAAGAAAAGGTATGCATTCGTACTCTTTATGGGCATGTCTAAGCAGTGATGTCAGACTGGTGTGGAAATGTACAAAGTGGTATCATTCCGTCTCTCACCTTTTGTAACAAGTTTTAATTTCTCAAATTCAACTGCATTAGTTCAAACACAACTAGCACTTTCATTTTAACTTCAAAAGTTATTCATTATATGACTGACGGTGTTTACCCGTCTTCTTACTGACATAATTCACTAACATGCTTTTGAAGAGGAGTCCCCAACATGGCTGCCAACATTGGTTGGTTTTTTCCTTTCTCTTGGTGGGATGTGGGACATTGTTAGAGATAAAAATCTCTAGGACAAAAAGTTTCAAAGTTTATCTCTTGGGATCCTTTTACAACTGTCCACACTGTGAACATTATTAAAGACTCGAAATAGCTTTTGTTTATATGGATCGGGTCTAGTGATCCAAACATGACACTGAGGAACACAACTGTTTTTAAATTCATCACAAAACAACAAGAGAAACTGCACAGTTTTAAATGAAAAGGAACTATTTTCCATATTGAGAAATAAGGTGAGAAAAGGGGCTTTGTTCCCAAGTCTCCCCAGTGATGTCTGTCCTAACATCGTCTGAGGCTTCTCGTCTCTGCTTCTGCATCCAACCTGTTGCAATGTCTCACTGGAGTAATGCAGCCGGCATCTCACAGATGTGTAGCTAGTTGTAAAGGGGGCGAACCCTAATAGTCCCAGATAATTTTTGCATATTCTTCATTAAAGAACTGAAATCCAAATTCAACAAATAATAGCTTCCTGAAATTACATAAATGTCCCTACGTGTTGTCACGTAAACCTGTCGGTCCCTCTTGCTCATTTGAAAACACTAGTTTCCTTGGCTGATCTCTTTGCCCTTATGAGGCTGACAGATTTCATTGTGAAATGTCAAAGGGTACACTTATTTACAACACTTCTGATCTGATAATCAAAGTTTTACTTTTAATTGTGAAGTTTGTGGTGATGGACATAACTTCTAAAATTCTGGTTTTTTTGCCCGAGAGCTCAACATCCATCACTGGCAGCAGATGTAATCAGTCCCCCTCCCTGAGGTAACAAGCTCACTTTGTCCTTCTTCCTTTTTTTTTTTTTTTTTTTTTTTTTTTTTTAGAAAATGCCTGCCAAATCCCCGAGTCTGAATAACCATGGTTTGTGAGTCTTTCTTTCAAGTGAAAATGGTATGAAAAATAGTGGCAACTTCAGCCCAGAGTTCAAAACAACTCCCAAACGTTTTTCTTTGAAAGACCACTACGAAGCCTTGGCAGGCAGAAGTTTTAAACATGTTTCCCATTTCATTAAACACGTAGAAAAGATGTGCACGCAGGACAATAAATTTAATAACATTTATTGACGATTTTATTGCTTCATTTTTAAAGCTGAACTTGCTATTATTGTTATTGTTATTATTGTTAACTTGCTTTGAGTGCAAGACAGTCAAGAATATGATAAAGAAGAGAACAGTTCGCGTGACCGTCTTGCTTTGTGTTCAAGCATCAACCGTGTTAGCTACTGTTTCTTTTGCATTGGAAGAACAGTTAAAGGGCACATTGAGAAAGGCAAATATTATGGGGCAGAATCGTTGGGACCTAGGAGATGGCTGTACAATTACAGAGATTTTGGTAGGTGTTGAAGATTGAAGCCAGGAGCCACGTTGTAGGAGATTCCTTTAGGATTACATTATAGCCTCTGACTTAAGGTTTTTTTTTTTTTTTTTTTGAGACAGCACCTGGTTGTGTAGCTCAGGCTAGCCTTGAGTTTACTAGATAGCCTATACTAGCTACAATTTTGCAGCTCTCCTGCCATAACTTCCCGGCTACTGTGATCACATGCTTGTCCTAACGCGCTTGGCTAATTGGATTGGGTGGCTGATTTTTTTTTTTTTTTAAAGACATGAAGTTGGAAAGGAGGCATATAAGGGTGGAGCTAGGGGAGTTGGAGGGGCACTGGGGGGAAGATATGATAAACATAGATTGGATGTACATATAAAATCCTCAAAGAGTCAATAGAAATATTTTTTAAAAAGTCTTTGTATTTTTCATACATACCTTTTGTCTTTTGTTAGAATGGTACCATAGGGATTTCTTTCTACAATTAATAGAAGATTTTACTAACTGCATTTTCATTTTCTTGTTGATTTTTTTTTGGTTCTTATGTTTGTTTTTGTGAGACAGGGTTTCTGTGTTTAGCCTAGCTGTTCTGGAACTCACTCTGTAAACGAGGCTGGTCTTGAACTCAGAGACCCAACTGCCTCTGCCTCCCAAGTGCTGGGATTAAAGGCGTGTGCCACCATCATCCAGTTCATTTGCTTGTTCATAATATGTAATAATGCTGTTGAATTTATGTATTTATATATAGAAACCATACTGAAATCTCTTTTTAGTTCTAATGTGGATTATCTTGGAGTTTTTTTTTTATATAGATAATTAAAGCCAGTTTAATTGGAGCTTCCTGGTTTCTGGTCTTCAGTGTAAGGCTAGAAGTTGTCACTCCTTCTGGGGATGAAGCTAAGTGGCAAATACTTCCTAGCAAACATGAAGCCCTGGACCCAATGCCCAGCACCGCATAAACTAGATGTGGTGGCACTGCCTATAACCCCAGCACGCAGTTATTACAGCCAGAAGGATCTGAATTAAGGTCACCATGGGCTACAGAGCAAGCCTGGGTTACATGAGGCTCTGTCTACAATAGAATAAATAAAAGAAAATAGGAAGATATCGCCCTAGATCACAAGAGAAATGGTCAATCAAACTAAAAATCAAATATATAAGATATGTTTATATTAATCATTATATTAACAGAATTAATATGTAAAAATTATAATTAAATACCGATAATCAACATAAAGATCAATTAATATACTAATGTATATTAATCCAACATAAAACTGATGTCACAGAGCAAATCGGTACCGCCTACACTGAGAGCTAGAAAGTGGAGCAAGAACATAAGGGCAACCACAACAGAGGCCTAGAACAGAAGCTCCCCAGGAACTGGGGTAGGGAAGCCTAGGCTGAACTTGAGTCATTGGAGGTTCAGCGGGTCAGAGGGCGCAGTTTTAGTGGTCCCTCTACGCTTCTGTGAGTTTTAACTTTCAGAATCCTCTACATGTGTATCCTTGTGGAGACTACTAAACAAAACCCCCTGGTGCTTCTGGCTGGGAGAGGTGGAGAGTAACTGTTTTTGAAAACTGCTCACGGCATTTGTTCTTCCTCTCAAGACAAGCTGTTTTACCAGATCCTCGCTGGTTTAGGAAGCCACTGAAGACTAAGCTGGGGTCTGGGACTTCTGCAAAGGGAAAGAGGGAAAGAGAAGTACCCCAACCCTGCTACCTCTAGCCTCAGGTTCTCACAAGGGCTAGAGGCAGGGGTGTGTGGGGGTTGGGGTGGGGGAACAGACAGAGAAAATGGCCCCTGTGAAGGTCACAGTCCAGGGGCACAGGCTCACTAGAAGCCTAATTGTATGCTTTTTAAACTTAAACGGTTTTATTTGTTTATTTAGTTAGTGTGCATGTGTGTGCATGTGTGCATGTGTGTATGTGTGTGTGTATGTGTATGTGTGTGTGTATATGTGTGTATGTGTGTGTGTGTATGTGTGTGTGTAGGTATATGTGTGTATGTGTGTGTATATGTGTGTGTGTGTGTGTATGTGTGTATGTGTGTGTATGTGTGTGTGTATGTGTGTGTGTATGTGTGTGTATATGTGTATATGTGCGTGTGTGTGAGTGTGTTACGTGGCATGCATGTGCATATTGGGGAGGATGTTCTTCATCCCATAGGTTGCATGTGAAGGTGAGAGGACAACTTGTTGAAATTAGTTCTCTCCTTCCACCATGTGGGGGCTAGGGCAGGAACTCAGGTCCCCAGGCTTGGTGGCCATCACTTTACATTCTGGGCCATTTTGCCTGTCTCTTATTCTTCAGTCTAACAGCCCTCGTCTCCTCTCCCTATACTTTATCACTATATCACTTGAATCCCTTATTAGATCAGAGAATGTGGCCGAAGCAGTTGTGTGTTGGGCTCAGGCATTATTTATTATAGAACCCTAAAGCCGACAAGAGGCAGAGACAAGGACACAAGAGGACATTTTTGTTTCTAATACCTACAACCACAGCCAACAGTAAATAGGGCTTAACCTCCAACCAGATCATATAAAACCTCACACGAATGAGCTGTTTACTTCAGTTTCTTGAATCCAGTATATATCATGTCTGGCTTTCAACCAAAGGCTTCAAGGCATAGCAAAACACAATGTCACAGGCCAGAAAATCATCGGAACCGAGCTCCGACATGGCAGAAGTGCTGGTGTCTAATCACCCTGGGGATGTTAATTTTGAGCGACTGATTAGCCTGCCGTGATAGTTTTCTCCCTGTGACGACAATCATTACATATTTTATATTTTTGGGACACTGTTAACTGATGCAATGGTAATGGCCACCATTTCTCTCTGAGTTTAAAAATTTAACATTAGACTACTGAGGACATATCCCCACCCCCAGGCTTAGAAAAGTCTGTTTCTTCCCACTTAGCTAAGAGTCCTGTGTTTTCTAAAATCATGAATGGTTGTTAAATTTTATTGAATGCTTTTCCTGTATCCTTAGAGAAGGTCACATGGCTGGCTTCTTTTATTAATGTACTGTGATGAAATTACAGATTTTTTTTCCTTCTGGTAATTAATCAGTGCACAATAAATCTAAACTGGCACGATTAAAAAGCCTCATGTATCTGGATTGGAATTGTTTAGGACTTTTCCTTTGTACATTTATGATTTGACCATGACTGATTTATATTTTCCTCTCTTGTATAGTCATTGCCTGCTTTTAGCATTGAGAATATTCTCATAAAATGAATTTTCCATTTTTTAGTTCAATTTTCTGGAAATGAACTTGACTGTACAATCACGTGAACCTCGTGTTTTCTTTGTGGTAGATTTAACTGTTATTCCATGTTTGCTTGTGGTCATAGGTCTGGCTTATTTTCTATTTCTTAAGCTAAAATATAAAAACTGTGTGTGGATATATGTGTGCTATATTAATGAAAGAATTTTTATTGTGATCACAGCTAAGTTTTTTTGTTCTCTTTATAATATTATTTATTTGAGCCTGAGCCTGCTCTGTTTTGTTTTTGTTTTTATTGTGGATCAACTTTATTGTAGGCTGGTTTACCATATTTGTTGAATTTTAGATAACACAAATTATGTTATTTTTATACTTAAAGTATACAAGAATGTCTAAAAACAGATAAAATAAGGTCTGTTCTTAGTTTTGTCAAAGGTCTGTGTTGTTACTGTCTGGTTTTCTGTAATTTCTTCTTCTTCTTCTTCTTCTTCTTCTTCTTCTTCTTCTTCTTCTTCTTCTTCTTCTTCTTCTTCTTCTTCTCCTTCTCCTTCTCCTTCTTCCTTCTCCTTCTCCTTCTCCTTCTCCTTCTCCTTCTCCTTCTCCTTCTTCTTCTTCTTCTTCTTCTTCTTCTTCTTCTTCTTCTTCTTCTTCTTCTTCTTATTATTATTATTATTTAAGATTTATTTATTTTATGTATGTTAGTACACTGTCGCTGTCTTCAGACACACCAGAAGAGGGCATCGGATCCCATTACAGATGGTTGTGAGCCACTATGTGATTACTGGGAATTGAACTCAGGACGTCTAGGAGTCCAGTCAGTGCTAACCACTGAGCCACCTCTCCAGTCCTGTAGTTCTCTTTATTGTTCCTTCTACTCTCTACAATGCCAGTCATTTTCTAACGCCTACAATTAGTGCATTGATTTTCATCTTTGTTAAAGTCAATACATGCACATCATCAGTAGGTGCCTCTTCTGTGCTCCCTGTGCTTGTACTTGTCAAGGCTCAATGATCTAAACATATGTTTTAAAAAATTCAAACATTAAAAAAGAAATGTTGCTGGGTGTGGTGGCACAGGCCTTTAATCCCAGCATTCAGGAGGCAGATCTCTGAGTTCAAGGCCAGCCTGGTCTACTTATCCAAGTGTAGGCTAGTCAGAGTTACAATGGTGAGACCTTGTCTTGACCCCCCCCCCCAAAATAAAAAAAAAAAAAAAAAACAAGAAAAAAATCGTTGCTTATTTTTACCTTCACCGAATCATGCTCCGATTCGGTGCATGCTTTTTTCCCGCAATATTTCCTTTAGGGTGTGGAGCACAGTCCGTGTGTCCATGTTTTTCTGCCTTCTCACAAATGATCCTGAGGAAGGACGCCATCTATAGATGCTGGGCGTAGAGTTTATGTATGACATTAGAGACACAGTCCTGAGCAAACTCCTGATGCTGAGGCTCTTTCAGTCTTTCAGTCTGCCCACCTCTTCCACAAAGCTCCCTGAGCCTTCCCCGCAGGAGCTGGTTAGTAGATTATGCTATTCCTAGCTGGTATTTTGTTTGCAGCTTGTTTTTAATCTCCAATTTAAAAAAAATACTACTATTTATTATTTTAAATTATTATTTATATAAGTGATATTTGTATACATTGCATCTGTTTGTTTGACAGTTTATCAGTTGGCCTTCATCTTTTTTCCTATCTGATGTCTTCACCTTTGTTTCAGTGACTTTCTTTTGTTAGTCTGGGTAGAAACATCTTCAACAGCCTTCATAACTCCTGTCACACTGTGAGCCCACTTGTCCTGTCTGAGAGTGTCTTCTTTATTTCTGTTATTTTAACAGACATTTTAATTACATGTAGAATTTTAAGTTTTATCTTTCTTTGAAGGTATTACTCTTTCTTGGAGATGCTATTGTTCTGTTGAGAATAGCCATTTTTTTTTAAGAGTGTGTGTGTGTGTGTGTGTGTGTGTGTGTGTGTGTGTGTGAGTGTGTGTGCATGCAGTGTGCCACGTCATGCATGTGGTGGTCACAGGACAATCTTAGGTGTTAGTCTTTGCCCTTCTGCTTTGTTAGAAATTAGTTCTCCTGTTCACTGCTGAGTATCCCACGCTGGCTGTTCAACCAGCATCCCGGACGTCTGTCTCTCCTGCTCACCACATCACAGAAGAACCGGATGACAGTGCTATATGTCCAGTGTTACATGGGTTCTGGGATATGAACTCAGGTCCTCCAATGTATGAGGCAAATGCTTTCCCCACTGAGCCATCTCCTAAGCCCCTAACCGTTACTATTTTATAGTTACATGCTTTTTGTCTCTGGCTACGTTGTATCCAGCATTCTAGATGTTTGTGTGTGCATATATAGTAGCCTACGAGTTTGTGTGTGCACATCCACATGGGTGTGTGCCTGGATGAGTGCATTTGTATGTGAGTGTGTGTACATGTGTGTGTATTTGTTCCTGTTTCTTCAGTATGAGGGAGGACTTACGCCTTTAAACCTTTCTCTAAAGTATTGCATAGTGTTACCTCTTTTCTTTTTAACACTACACTGTCTCTCTTGCTGTTTTTGCCTTCTGTAACTCCATTTAAAGGTATTTAGTTCTCTCTCTCTCTCTCTCTCTCTCTCTCTCTCTCTCTCTCTCTCCCCTCCCCTTTAGTAGTGAAGCTTTAATCCAGCTCTCATGCATGGTAGGTGTGTGCTCTACCACTGTGATGATCAACTGCATGCCCACTTGACACAAGTTGGAATCATTTGGAAAGGGGACTTTCAACTGAGACGATGCCATCATAAGGTTTGCCTACAGGACAGCCTGGAGTGCATTTTCTTGGTGGATGATCGATGTAGGAAGGCAGAGCTCCCTGTGGGTGCTGCCACCCCCGGGCTGGTAATACCGGGTGATAGAAAGCAGGCCAAGCAGGCCATGAAGAACAAGCCAGTAAGCAGCATTTCCCTGTGGCATCTGCATCAGTTCCTGCCACCAGGTTCCTGCCCTGCCCTCCCTGGACGATGGACTAGAAGCTGTAAGATGAAATGAACCCCTTCCTCCCCAAGTTGCTGTTGGTCATTGTGTTTCACCCCATCAAACCCTTAGACCACCACTGAGCCATATCCGGACTTCCCTTTTTTTCTCCCAACTCTTAACTTTTTCACACATATTTCTTCAATCCCTGCAGGCCACATTTTCCTAGTTTGTAGCTTATCTTTCGACATTCATGGATGCTGGGGAGCGGGAGTTTAATTTTTGAGATGGGGTGATAGGTTCTGAACCCAGGCCACGCGCATGTTAACTGCACATTCTACCAGCTAGAAGTTTTAAATTTTGATAAGATCAAATATATTAATTTTCCTTTAGAATAAAAGGTCTCCTTAATACTCAACCTATTTAATAGTGTCTCTCTCTCTCTCTCTCTCTCTCTCTCTCTCTCTCCTTTTTCCAGTACTGGGTTTTGAACTGAAGCTTTATTCATGTTAGGCAAACTTTCTACAATTGAGTTAAGCTCCACCCTTATTTTTACTTTTAATTTTGAGACAGAATCTCAGTGAATTACCTAAGATGGCCTTAAGGCTGCAGCCTGGACTGGAGAGTTGGCTCCGTAGTTAAGAATATTTACTGTTCCTGTAGAGGACATAGGGCGACTCACAATCAGTCGAGTCTAGGATATCACAACTCAAGTTCTAGGATATCAGACACCCACTTTGGGACTTAGCAGATACCTGAGTGTGTGTGAGTGTGTGAGTGTGTCCACACAGGTGCACACACACACACATACACACACACACACACACACATTTTAAAAATTATCCAACAACCCTGCAGTCATCCTGCTCTGGTCTCCCACGTAGCTGGGATTCTGGGCCTACAGCCTGGTTTCCATAGCCTTACTCATATGCAGTTGTAGCTAGGTAGCTCTTAGGATGTGAAGCTCCCCTGCTGCTGTGTGTGTGAGATCTCCCTCCTGTTGGCTTGTTTCTAAATCTGTTTTGCCCAGTGAGACTTCTTGTGGGTGGGGACATGAGGTTGTTTCTTCTTTATCTTGTGCCCTAAACTGTGATGTTAGATTTATTTATTTATTTAGCCAGCCTTAAGATATTTTATGGGTCCTAGACGAATTCAGAGATTAATGTACATTTAGGGTACCCTACTTCATTACTTGGCTGACATTCTGCCCCCTAGTCCCATTGGAGACCTCATGTGTTGTTTGTCAGGCAGAGAGCACCTTTACTGTGTCTGTGAGCACTGGAATAGCATTTGTTTTTATGCTCCCTTGTCATGGACTTAACAAGTGTTAACAGGATGTATGCAGGGGTTCCAATGTTGATTCTGCCTTTTCCAAGTCTGTGGGCACACATTATCTTCTTGTGTGAACACTCAGTCTATAGCCTTGGGCCCTAGGTTCTTCTGCATAAGCCAGGACCCCACTTTTCCTAGTTACTCTGCACAACTGGGATTTACTGCTCTCATCCCTTTCTTCCTCCTCCTCCTCCTCCTCCTCTCCCCCCCTCCTCCTCCTCTTCTTCCTCCTCCTCCCTCTACCTCCTTCCTCCTCCTCTCCCTCCTCCTCCTCCTCTCCCTCTTCCTCCTCCTCTCCCTCCTCCTCCTCCTCCTCCTTCTCTAATCTTGACTATGTCATTACGTTTTATACAGGATTTAGTTCACATCAGCACAGTATTTCATGCTGTCAGGCCCAAAACACTCTATATAAGTATTTTAATATTACGTGAGATAATGTATAATTGGGAATTCAGAGAATAAAACATCAGAATAATTTTAAAAAATACTGGAAGAGAAGATGAGGTAAACCTTACCAACGGGTAGGTCACAATTCCTTTGGGAGGTCGAATGACTCTTTCACAGGGGTCACCTAAGATTACCACAAAACACAGATACTTACATTCATAACAGTAGCAAAATTAAAGGTATGAAGTAGCAATGGAAATAATTTTATGGTTGGGGATCACCACAACAGGAGGAACTGTATTAAAGGGTCTCGGTATCAGGGAGGTTGGGAACCAGGTGGTAAACAAGGTTGGTAAACATCATCACGGTCTGGCAGGGAAGCCCCTAGCGTTTCTCTAACCGTTAAAGCATAGGCTTGTGTGGAAAGCACCAAATCTTCTCAGGTCTTTCTGGTCCGGTCCCCATCCATACAAACCGCATACAGAAGTCTTGAGTCCCTGGAGAGAGCTGACTGCAGGAGTTTCAGCTTTGTCTTGGCCATCTTTCCTGAATACACACCATACCTTCAATCCTGAGCTGGTATCTTAGATCTTTCCTTTTAACCTCACAGGACTTCTGATCCCCTTCCTTGTCCCAGGCCTGTCCGCAGCCAGTGAACCAGGTTTATCTTAACAATGGCATTGCTGACTTCCTGTCTGCCCAAATTATACGCTTACTCCTTAAATTGCAAAGCTTGCTAGTCTATGGGTAGGATTCTAATAAGTAGAAGGGAAAACAGGTCCCACCTGGGAGGGGATGGGAGTGAAGAGTCCCAGCTGGGGCGGAACTACACGCAAGGCCTTACGCCGTAAAGCCAAATGTCTCTTTATTCCATACCTGGTTCCAGTTCACATGTTTCCCTTTTCCTTAAAAAAAAAAAAGTGTATGTGTGCGCGCACGTGTGTGCACATGTGCGTGCATGCATATGCACATATGAGTCCAGGCGCCCATAGAATTCAGAAGGTGTCGTTGGGTCCCTGGGTGCTAGGAACCAAACTTGGGTCTTCTGCAAGGGCAGTACATGGTCTAAACTATTGAGAAATCTCTAATGTATGTATGTATGTATGTATGTATGTATGTATGTATGTATGCACATGTGCAGGCACAGGTGCAAACACATGTGAGCATAAGGGGTCATAAGACATCTTGCAGGGATTGGCTCTCTTCTTCAACCATATGGATTCTAGGGCTAGAACTCGGGTCATCAGGTTAGGTAGGAGGAACCTCTTACCTGTTGAGCCATCTGGTGGGGCCACATTGATGTGTATTTCTCTCTCTCTCTCTCTCTCTCTCTCTCTCTCTCTCTCTCTCTCTCTCTTTCTCTCTCGTAGACAAAGGTGCTCCTAACTGAAACCACCCAAAGGATTCCTACTGCATTTAGGGTGACATTTAAACTCCTGGAGGCCTACGAGTACCCATCTCAGTCTTGTCCACGGCTAAGCTTCCAGCTTAGCTCGTTAT
Source organism: Rattus rattus (assembly GCF_011064425.1). NCBI lineage: Eukaryota > Metazoa > Chordata > Mammalia > Rodentia > Muridae > Rattus > Rattus rattus. The sequence continues at coordinate 25,176,180 of NC_046160.1, read as the reverse complement.
CTTCCTTTCAATAGAAAGCCTCAGGATACCCTTCTCTTCTAGGCAGTCTTCCGGGTTATTATAACTTAAACGTATAAATACGTGCATGTGTATAGTGTTAATCCTCACAGTTGTGGGATGGAGATGACGATGTTACGTCCTACCTAGCCACTGGCGTTGAACTACACGGGGAATACTTGAACAACGTTCCTAAAATCCATCCTCTGAGGCAGAACTCTTACTTCCTCATCCGGGTCTCGATGCTCACATTACTCCCCCCCCCCACCTTTCTTTCTCTTAATGTCTTTTGAAGTCGGAGTCAACCTAGGGTCTTGCATGTGCAAGGCAAGGCAAACCCTCTGTCGCCGAGCCACACCCCACTTTGCACTACTTAGAACGGTGGAACGGTTGTGAATCCCTCAAATTCATATATCACAGCCTAATTCTCGGTGTATTTGGAGTTGGACTTTGGGGAGTTGGTAGGTTAGGCCAGAGCCCTTGAAGGCAAGGATAGAACCCTTATTATTATTTTTTTTAAAGGCCACTCTGTGGAGTCAGAGTGAGGAGACAGCTTTCTGAGAGAGAGAGAGAGAGAGAGGGCATAGATTTTCTCGGCATCTTGGACTTCCCAGCCTTCAGAACTGCAAAAACTAAGTTTTTGTTGTTTTAAAGCCGCCCAATGTGATGCTTTGCTATGGCAACTGGAACAACAAAGATACTACCAACTTTCTCTTGGTAGATAGATGTTCAGGGTATCTCCTGTGTTCCCTAGAATTTAGAACAAATGTGTGTATGCATGCATGCATGCATGTATGTATGTATGTATATATTTTTGTGTATATATATGTATATATTTTTGTGTGTATGTATGTATGTGTATATGTATGCATGCATGCAAGCATGTATATATTTTTGTATGCATGTATATATGTGTATGTATGTATTGTGTGTATGTGTATGTATGTGTGTATGTATGCATGCATGTATGTATATATTTTTGTATGCATGTATATATGTGTATGTATGTATATGTATGTGTGTGTATGTATGCATGTATGTATATATTTTTGTATGTATGTATATATGTGTATGTATGTGTGTATGTATGCATGTATGTATATATGTATGTGTATGTATGATGACACCACAGCCTTTTGCTGCAGCACTTACCATTTGAGCTATAACTTTTTGCTCAGTAGCTTAGCTCATCTGGGGGCCCTAGACTCAGCTGCATGCAGTGAAGATTCTCAGTCTCACCTCTCACTAGCTCTGTGACCTCAAACACATTGTCTAGTGTGTAGGCTTTCTTCCCTTCATCTGTCAGCTGAAGATCAAAGGAAGTGCTTGGTACAGGGTCCCACACACAGACATTTCGGTATCTTTCTGTCTACCCAATGCATTATGGTGACACTGTTAAAGGAAACACAGTGCTCACTTGTAGAGAATAAAAGATTTTTCTGTAGTCAGAAACGAGTGACCGTGGCATGGGAACATGGCATAGGCCCACAACCACCTGTAACTCCAGCTTCGAGACTTCCTGTTCCTTCTGGCCTTCATGGGCACTGGCATGCATGTGACACATAAGCATACACGCAGTCAAGACACCCATACACAATACATTAATAAGTATTTAAAAAGTGGAGGAAATTTTAAACCAACTATGACATGTTTCTGCTACAGAATATTAAATAATGGAGAAAAATGAGTTCACAATGGAGAAAATAATCATCTTGTTGATAAATAGCAACATAGTGTTGAGCCAAAGGAACAGGTCAAACAGTATCGTAGGTCAAAAGCACAGCTACCACATGGCCCCTGACATGTGTGTGATAGAACCAAATGTATGAGAAAAATAAAAATTTAAGAGTGGCTGCTACTGGCCATGACTGGTTCTCGTCCTAGAGATGAGCAGATGGGCCAACATGGTTTACAGGGAACTTCCAGCTCTTGAGGAGTTGACCTACGACTGCTTTATTATGTTGTCAGATATTATAATATATCATATTATATACAAAGCAGAGCCTGCCTCAGTTGGATGAGGTTTGTGGAAGGACCAGATGACCAGTCTGCCCCGTTGACTCATAGCACACTATTAGTAGGAATCGGGACTCAGATGAGGCCAGTTTTATCCTTCTGAAGTTCGCTGACCAGCCATATCACTTATGAAACGGCCTGATGCGTGGTTTTCCTTCTATAAACCAGGCAACAAAGATGGAGGTGCTTCTCTGTGTGTATTCTAATTCTAGAATAGGTTTAGATTCATAGAATAATTACAAAGCTAGTCTGGAGAGTTGCAATAGCTCCTTCCTTTCTCTAACTACTCTATTATTATTATTATTATTATTATTATTATTATTATTATTATTATTGACAGGGTTTCACTATGTAGCTCTGACTGTCCTGAAACTATGTAGACCAGGCTAGCCTCGAACTCAGAACTCAGAGAGATTTGCCTGCCTCTGTCTCCCTCTACCCACTCTTATATTTTTGGTTGTGAGCCTAGCCTTTAACGGCTGAGCCATCTCTCCAGCCCTCTACCCACTCTTAACACCTTATGTTACCCATGGGCTTTGCTTCTAAGGACGGACCAATACCAGATACTTTATTGACCTTGATGGATTTTAGGCTTCCGCAGAGCACAGCCCCTGAGCTCTTCCCTTGCACCTACTCAGTGCCCCAGATGTGTTAAACTGCCGAGGAAAGTAAACTTTCTAAATGACTACATTTTCTGCGAAAATAAGCTCTTTTCGCGAACACTTCCAATCTGCTCTAAGCAGCTTTAGTTGCTTTGAGCTAGAATCCTGAGCTAAGTTGAGTTTAACGTTCTTGAAAGTCATTGTTTCTGAATTATTTACCAGTGTTCTCATTAGAGCAAGCGCAGGAAGCCAAGTGCTGAACTGGTTTTTTTTTTTTTTTTTTTTCCCCTTCCTTCCTGGGGTTTCTTTTCTAAATCAGGTCACGGAAAATGGATGCTATTTCTTTAAATAATATAACCGAGCTGATCCCTGGATTACAATTAGGTTACGTCACTTGCTTATGAGCTGCTTTTCATTAAGACTTGCAGTGGGCAATGGGGCTTTACCTCTCAGAGCAAAGCTACGGAGAGCAATCCTGTAAAAGCCAGAACACATGGGGCGGCAGTGGCAGGGACCGCAGTAATTTCGGCGCGGGAACTGGGTTCAGTGTAGGAGGCTCCTTTTCTTCTTGAATCCTTAAAACTACCCTTGTCCTGCCAACCCCTCTGGTTCTAAATACTTAGGAAACTCATGTGAGGGCCCACACCTCGAGGGAAGATTG